>NC_055995.1:103973324-104573324 GCF_018446385.1 Zingiber officinale | reverse complement strand
GAGAGTCTATAGTCTTGCTTGAAGATTCGTAAGTACTATAAAATATTTTATTTTTTCAACTATCTTAATTATTTAACATTATTTGTTAATAACTTTATGATAGATTTGCAAATTTTGTATGGGTTATTCATGAGATTATTAGAATAGTGAATAACTATTGGGGAGGGGCATCAATGACATATTCAAGTACTCCAATACCCAAAAAAAGAGCTATGGTGGAACGAGTATAAGGTATCTTCTCTTTAGTTTATATATGAAATTAAAGTGAATATATAATCTATTATTTTTTTTTCATTTCCAATAGACATTCAATTAGGACCCGAGTGGAGAGTTCGAAATAAGAAGAATTTTTAAGAAAAAAAATGTGGTGATTACATCCGACATGTACTTAATCATGCAAACACTAGGGGAAAAAAGCCACCCAACAACATTGATGAAAATTGGGCATGGATCTCCATTTTTTAGAAAATCAAGGAGAGTAAACAAAGGAGTGAGCAGAATAGAACAAATCAAGCTTATAATTATAGAGACTTGTCTACGATATATATAGGAGGGTCTATCAATATCGATGAGCATATACGTAAATTGATAATTTTTTTAACTCTTCCAATAAATTTTTAATCTATTTTAGACTATTTCATTATTTCTAATTGTGTTTTTAGACTAGGGAAATGGGGAAGGAGCCATTATTTATGGATACTTTCACCCACACATTAAAAAAAAAAAGACAAGACTTGGAGAGAGAATAGAGCTAACAGAATTAAGACTTGGATTAATCTTTGATCTTAATTTATAACTTTGATCTATTATTTATGAACCCGCTCTCTCTTTATATATTATATACATTGCTAAAATATTGTTATTATAATTTTATTTTTCTCATGACACAAAGAAGTTCGGGTGCTAGTGATGATACTAACGGATTTGAGCCATTTGTTGGTAATAATATGAGTTTATCGCTGGTGGTGATCGGGGGACCGAAAGGGGGAAAGATATGGGTAATGTGTTCTTTGAGCATAACCCAAAGAGTTGTTGATACATCTTCTTCCACCCTACGAGTAGTAAGAGCACAAATAGAAAACTTAATCGAAGAGGTTAGTAGTTTGAAGGGGATAATATTGCAAAGACATCAAGAAATGAGGGAATTGCGCTAGCAACAGGACTTCATAATGCGACATCTTCAGTTAGGCTCCGCTCCAAGTCAGATTCCTCCTGGTTCTGGTGATGATAGTGATGATGATGGTTCTTCATAAATTTATTGTGTATGAATGATATTTATCTTAGACAGAGTGTTTTTGAAGATTTGTTATTTTTTTGAGTTTATTCTCCCTTTATTTTTTTTTATTTTTGATTAGTATTATTAATTTATTTCAAACAGGGTTACTGAGGCCAAGGAAGGTGGTGGAAATTGAAAATCCACGTCAGAGGAAGTAAATATTTACATATTAAGTTTTGTGTTAGTTTATAGGATTTTTTTTCTTAAAAATGATACTTTTTGTTTGTTTGTTTTCTAATGCAGGAAAATAAGAAGCATAGAAGGAAAAGGAAGTGTCTACGGAGGCAGAAGAGGATAATGATTTATTTTTTTATTTTTTTCATCCTTTTAAGACCGTTTGGTATGGATATTTATGTTTTGGATATGATAACTTGTTGAACTTGGATAATGTTATATTGGAATGTTGTGTTTTTTAGAATATGATGACTAGTATGCATATATGTTGTGTTATGCTTGTTTTGATTGTTTTGGTATAGTTGTATTTTGGGTATGTTTGTTTTGATTTTATCATATATGACTTGTTTGGAATGTTGAATATGATCTGTTGGATTATTACATTGTGTATAAGATGTGTTGGAATTTTCAATTGTGTGTGTTAAAAACAAATTTAAAATCTATACAAGATAACATGTAGAAATGGACAGGTTTTGGCTAAAAAATTTACATTTTGCGATAAAAATTTTCATTGCAAAATTATCAAAAAATACTGTGTATCACAAATCTATGACGAAAATTAATTTTCATCATCAATCTGCAATGAAAAATGGTTTTCCTCCAATTTGTGATGAAAACTAATTTTCATCGCATATTGATGATGAATCAATTTTCGTCACCAAATTTGCTACGAAAACTTTTTCATCACCAATCAGCGACGAAAACTAATTTTTATTATAGATTGGCGACAAAAACCAATTTTCATAATAGATTTATGCTTTGTGAATTGTACGATGAATTTTATTTTCGGGCCAAAATTAGTTTCAATTTTGCGATGAAAATAAAATGTCACAATATTGTTGACGAATTTACATGATTCATAGAAGAATTTGGCGACAAGCTATTCACGATGCAAAATTTTTCATCGCAAAATTCGTCACGAAAAACATTTATGATGGTTTTTTTTTTAAAAGTCATCTCAAAATTAAAGGCCTGATTTTTTGTTGTGTGCATGAACCACTACATTGCCGCCTTCTTGGCCACCGACTCTCTCTTTCACTGCCTTCACGAGGATGCCCCGATCTCAGACCTCACCCTCCGTCTTGCCATAGACGTATTGGAAGAGATGACCTTCAGTATCAACTTCAAGCTATTGAGTATACCCAACCATCAGCGGAGTCGGCGACGAGACGGAGACAAGGCCTCTGCCTTCTTGAAGGAGCACACTTACACGATTTCTTTGCTCAAGATGGACCTGCCCAGAGACGAATCTTCACTGGGGCTATACTGGGCTATAGCCCAGCCCTGTTGCCCCATCTAAAATTTATTTTTAGGGAGATATATAATATGAGTTTAATTAATTTTGGGTTGCTGGCTTGGTGCAAATCCTGCAGTGCTGCACATCTCTACAAATCGACGATTAAACCCTCCATTGAGTCAGCAGGAATCGGCGAAGCCACGAAGGGCCTGGATCTCGGAAGCACCGGCGTCTACCATCATTGGCAGCGGAGAAAAGGTTAACCCTAATTTCTCTGTTTTCATTTTCATCTTAATCGAATTTTAAAAGTGTCCACTTTCTTGTCCTCATTTTTCTTCGTGATTTCATAGTTACACCGGTTTCAAATGATCATAGGATATGTGGTTCGGTGGTTGTCTCTTTTCATGGATAGATATTTAGGATGCAATAAGATTTAGAGCCTGGAATAATAACTAATCTTTTTTTCCTTGGCCACATAAATTAGATATTTAGATGTGGCATTATGCCTTGTCTTGGTTTTATGTGATTAATCACTTGATTTTGATTTTGTCTATTTTATTAGCATGTCTACTACTATTCTTAATTGTTTATTTATTCTATTGTTATTTCATTATTTATTTAGGGATATAATTTGAATTATTTTACAATGGAACACCAATATGTTGTGAAGAAAGGAAAAACGATAGCCTCTTACTTTAAAAAAAAGAGATCGTGAAACAAGTGAAAGCACTTTAATTCCAACCGTCCCTACAAGGCAACATCAATCTAGTGAAAGTCTTCCGATTCTTAATGTCCAAATTCCTTCAATTTCCTCTTCAAGCAATGATCATTAATCATCCTCTATTTGTATTGAACGAGATTCGGAAAAAAGAAAATTGATATATGAATATCATATCAATGTACAAGATGAGATAAGACGTTTATATCTAAAGATGAGACCTTATCAACCAGATATGTTGGAGTATCCAGCTATAAAATTTGGAAGTCAGAATCGTCGGTTTCAAAAAAAAAATGATTCCAGAAATTTCATTCGTTAGAGTATTCGCCTTCAACAAATAAGGCATATTGCTTTTATTGTTTTTGTTTCCTGAATGATGTTAATTCATCTAATATCTCAACACTAGTTAAATGAAGGATTTGACAATTGGAAAAGGGTAAACCAAGGAAAAACATGTGCATTTCTTGCCCATATTGGTTCTGCAACTTCTTCACCTCATACTATGTGTGACAGAAAAGCTGAAAATTTGATGAGACCCTCACAACATATTGATAATGTGATGCATGTCCAATCTAAGGAGGAAAAAGAGAAAAATCGGATATAGATGTACAAATGATTTTCTTGAAGATTGTTTAGCACTCTATATTGAACGAGATTTAGTTAAGGATATAGATGTAGATTCTATTATAGATGAATTTTATATTTTAAAATCTCGTAGAGCACAACTTTGTTGAATAGAAAAATGTAATGACTTTTTTTGTTATACATATATATAATCTATTATATTTTTTTATGACATATAATTTATTATATTAACTTCAAGCCTCCCCTAACTTAAATTCTTGGATCCGTCCCTGGACCTGCCTATCTCATTCTCCACGATGCTCGGCCTCATCACACATGCTCCAGACCCCTTCTTGCCAAATTCTAAAATCGAACCCCAGCATCGACGACCACAAGCTTGAGCGAACCCACGAGAGGTTGTGCGCGAGGCTCAACGCCATCATTGCGAAGAGGTCACAATAGTTGGAGTTGGGGGGAGCTAAGGGACTTCCTGGAAGCGCCATGAACTCGAGGAGGTAGCCTGGCATGTCGGCCGCCGAGATGCTCACCAATGGCCACATGTGCGCGCTCACCTACGAGCATCTGGTGGTGGGAACCAAGACGACCACATTCACGTTGACGGTGTACCCATTAGGAATACAATCAAAGTCTCACATTGAAAATACATGAAAAAGATCACAAATGTAAAAGATGAAAGATATCTTTATTGGTTGAGACTTTTTGGATAGAGCCCAAAAATAAAATCATGAGAGCTTAGACTCAAAGAAGATAATATCATACCATTGTGGAGATATGTGAATTCTTTTGGTCCTATCAAGTGATATTAGAGCTATGGTCTAGACCAGATGTCATGTGGGGTGATCTTGAATGAAGTTGGGAGAAGGCCCCAAGTCGGTCAAGAATGATTGAATACTTGAGGGGAGGCCCATAGTAGGTTAAGAGTGACTGAATATTTGTTGGGAGGAACAGAGCAGGTCAAGAGTGATCGAATGCTTGCGGAGATGCCCGGAGCAGGTCAATAGTGATCGGATGCTTACAGGGAGGTCTAAACCATGAGAATATATGGTGATCTTTCGTTTGAGGGGAGGATTATTGGGAATACAATTAAAGTCTCACATTAGAAATACATGGAATAAATATCATGGTTTTAAAAGATGAAAGATATCTTCATCGGTTGAGGTCTTTTGGATAGAGTCCAAAAATAAAACTATGAGGGCTTAAACCCAACGTAGATAATATCATACCACTGTAGAAATATATGAATTATTTTGGTCCTAACAGAACCTGGTGTCGTGCCATCTGGAGTTGTAGCGAAAGTTGGTGATAGAGATCGACCAATTTACCCCTAGAGTTTGGTGCCGACATACAAGTGTGATGTAGTGGTAACACACTTAGGATAATAAATAAAAGTAGGGGTGTAAAAAATGAACCCGACCCGACGACCCAACCCGAGTCGACCCGAAAAAAATCGGGTTCGGGTTGGGCATTTTCGGGTTCGGGTTGGAGGGTTGGAGAGTAAAAAAATTTCGGGTTGGGTCGGGTTGGGTTCGGGTTGACCCGGGTTGACCCGGGTTGGCTTAAATATAGGGTTTTGTGGGTTTTTTGGGGTTAAATCAAATTTTATTTTAAAAATTTAGATGTTTTTATGTATATTAATATCATGTTTGTATGATAATGATGGAATATTGAGATAAAAGTGAAGAATTATAGGGAAAATAGCCCAAAAAAGTCATTTTGAATCGGATTTTCGGGTTATATGGGTCGGGTTCGGGTTGATCGGGTTGGTCGGGTTCGGGTTCGGGTTCGGGTTGAGGTGTTTTGGGTTGAACTCGGGTTCGGGTCGGGTTCGGGTTGGGTTAAAAAAAAAAAAAAACTCAACCCGACCCGACCCACCCGAATTGACACCCCTAAATAAAAGGATCAGAATTCTAACTTGAATAAGCTAACTGGTAACATAGATTTAAATGATTGCTAAGTCTAAATGGGTTAGTGGAATGAATATTTACCAAGATGGACATGATGGGTCAGTGAGGATCGGACATCAAGTCAGAAGAAAGTCCTGGAGGGCAAAGTGATTGGATGTTGAGTAGAGGAAGGCCAAACAAGTTTGGAGTGTAGAATCGAGGCATGTGAAGGGGGGGGGGGGGGGGGGGGGGGGGGGGGGGGAATCAGGTGTATTTAAAAAACTTTTCTTTTTAGAAACTAAAAAGAAGGTGAGTGCAAAGTGCAACGGAATTAGAAATTAAATGAAGTAATAAAACAAAACACGAACACGAAGAGTTACTTGGTTCAGAACTTTCGTTGACTCCTACTCCAAGACTCACAATCCCTCAGACCGTATCGATGGGCAATCCATTATGAATCTTTTTTGAAATCGCCAAAAAAAGGAATCGAGTACAAGATTAAAAGAAGGACAGTGTAATAGACTACACTGCCTTTTGAATAACAATAAAACAATTAACTTTAATTAAAAGTTAACAATCATAAAGTATGTCAATATGGGATGCTCATGTGTTGGTGTTGGTCTACTGACAACAGTCGGATATCTTGGAGCAGTAGCTGTTGGACCCCGTAGTTATTTTGATGCGATCAACCAAGTTAGGTTGGGTCCTGTTTGATTTTGATTCATGTGTCTAAGTGTACAGGAGTTTAGGAGCACATGAAGTCGAGCGGAAGACACAACTAGCGAGAAGGATGACACGGGAAGGGAGCCGACGGGCTCGGTGCATCCAAGGGACGAAAAGGCTGAGGAATAGTACACCGGTGGACGAGAAGAATGTATGCGACGTTCGAGGGACGAGAAGTTGGAGCAGAAGCCTTCTTGATGAGAAGGCCAGAAATTGGGTTCGGATAAACCTTATTTCGGTTGGCCACAATCACCCAAACGAACGGAGCAGCGGAAGATCCAAAAGAAGGCTGGAGCTATTTATATGCTGCAGGCAGAGAGCACCCTCCATAGGTATGGGAGGCACCCTCCATGAAGGATGGGAGGCACCCTCAATAAGTATGGGAAGCACCCTGCATAAGGTATGGGAGGCACCCTCCATGCTTATTGAGGGCGCCCTCGACCCAGTCTTAGTAGCCTTTTGGCAGCGGATAAAGCTTTATCCGCTGCCTCGCTGGAGGCGCCCTCCAAGCCCCTTGGAGGTGCCCTCAAGCAGTAGATAAAATTTTTCAGGGGCTATAAAAGGACCCCTGGACCTAGTAAAAAAAATAACTTTAGAACAACTACTATAATCATTTCCTAGAGATTTTCTGAGCTTTTCAAAGAGTGTAAGAGGCTTCTCCGCCTATAGAGAAGGAGATATTTCTAGTAGAGCTTTGCAACCGCCTTAGATTAACAACTACCTAGGTTGTAACCAAGTCAAATCTATTTGCCTCTTTTCTTTTTAATTAGTTGTTTATTTCAGTTTATTTTAATTGTGACACTGCTACTAATATTGGTTGGAAAGAAGGGAAAGGCTTTATTTTTTTTTTTGTTTACAGACACTGCGCCCTCTCACTGGCCTAGCCGTTGCACCAACAAGTGGTATCAGAGCCCAACCGTCTCAGAAGGACTAACCACCAACTAAAGCATCAAGATCAAGATGATAGCCGGAATAAGCATTCATCCACCAAAGTTCGAGGGAGACTTCACACAATGGAAACGCCGAATGGAGGTATTCTTCAAAACAGATTTCAAAATTCTTTTATTAATGGAATATGGTTTTACAGTTGCAAAAGACAAAGAAGAATATCAGTGGACAAAGAAGGAGCAAGCCGACTTCGTGACGAATGGTAAAGAAGAATTCCATCTGCTCAACGTTCTTCCGCCCCAGGAGGTCAATCGAATTGGAAGCTACAGGTCAACAAAGGAACTTTGGGAGAAGTTCTTGGAACTACACGAAGGAACTTCCAAAACGAACCTTGCGAGATGGGACGTGCTCCGAAATCAACTGACACACCTCCGAATGGAAGAAGGAGAGTCAGTAGCACAACTACACGGAAGAATCAAGGAGTTGATCACCAGACTAACAAACCTCGGAGAAATGGTAAAAAATCAGGACGTACAAAGGTATGCGTTAAATGCGTTCCCAAGAACACCCGAATAGACAATGATAGTAGACTTCTACTATATATCCAAGGATCTCGAGGTAAGTACTTTAGAAAGTCTTTTCTCTACTTTTGAATTACACGAATCTTGGTGCGCAGGACAAAGAAAAGGACCGAGTCAGAACGTTGCCCTGAAGGCAAGAACTAATGATTCGGACTCCGAAGAATCAATTGACGATCACGAAGCAGCCCTAATGGTAAGAAAGTTCAATAAATTTATTAAGTCTAATAATTTTAAATCGTAGACAAAGAGAGATTACCAAAACAAAAAGAAGGTTCGATGCTACAACTGCAACGAAGAAGGGCACATCAAGGATGACTGCCCAAAATTGAAGAAAAAGGACAAAGCGAAAGAAAAGTCCCAAAGACCAATATCCTCCAAACGTAAGAGTCTAAAGGTCACATGGGATAGATCATCTTCCTTCAAATCTGAAGTTGAAGCCTATGTCGGACTTGCCCTAACGGCAATCCATCAAGAAGAAGATGAGACCAGCTCAGAGATGAACATAGATGAAGGGGGAGGATCATAGGAAGAAAACAACGATAAAGGGGGAGCATCAGAAATTGAGGTAAGGTACATGCTCTTTCTCCCAAGTAGTCCTTTAAATTTATTAAAAGTCTTACTAAAGATCTAGTTAAAATAGAAAAGGAAAATACTGAATTGAAATTGAATTTAGCAAAAGCTTGTCCTCTACAATTGTATGATAATCTAAAATTAGAAAATAAAAAATAAAAAATAGAAATAAAAAAACTGAAAAATCACTATGCATGGTTGAATAACTTTCAAAAATCAAAACTTAGAATTTATGGTAAATTAAATTGGTATATTAGACATCACCAAGGTCAACTTAGAAAAATTTCAGAGAATATGTACCCCCAAATTCTTAGTTAACCTAATAGGAAGGAACCTATATTGGGTTCCAAAGTCTTACTTAGATTAAACACTTTTCTAAGGCTTTCAGAAAAGATTAAATGTTTAAATTCTCTAAAAGGTTTTGTCTAGAAGTGGTTAATAATCCAATAACCAAGAAGGCCTAATACCTCGCCACAGCCTGGAAGTCGATTATTGAATTAGATATTTAATTGACAAACTGGTAAACTTGTAAAATTAATAAAGATAATTACTTTCAATGTTTATCAATTTTTGAAAAACTACATAAGTTGGAAATTGTTTTAAATTTATTTTATTTGTTTTTTTATTAAATTAAGTTTTTAAATCTCCATATGTTTTGATGTGATCAAAAGGGGAGAAATATGTACAAGTTTAGGGGGAGTAGGGGGAGTTAGAATTTTTTTTTCAAACTCTGAATTCAAATCAGTTTATCTTTTACTTAGTGTTATAATTTCTTTTATTGCAAACTTTATACTTAAAATATATTTTTTATTTATCTGTTATTACCCTAACTTGAATTTGGGTTGATGCACATCAAAAAGGAGGAGATTATTGGACCCCGTAGTTGTTTTGATGTGATCAACCAAGTTAGGTTGGGTCCTGTTTGGTTTTGATCCCTGTGTCTAAGTGTGCAGGAGCTTAGGAGCACAGGAAGTCAAGCTGAAGACATAGCTAGCGAGAGGGATGACACGAGAAGGGAACCAACGGGCTCGGTGCATCCAAGGGACGAAAAGGCTACGGAAGAGTACATCAGTAGACGAGAAGAATGTACGCAATGTTCGAGGGATGAGAAGCCGGAGCGGAAGCCTGCTCGAGGAGAAGGCCGAAAATTGGGTTCGAGTGAGCCCTATTTCGGGTGGCCGCAATCACCCAAGTGAACAGAGTAGTGGAACATCCAAAAGAAGGCTGGAGCTATTTATATACTGCAGGCAGAGGACACCCTCCATAAGTATGGGAGGCGCCCTCCATGAAGGATGGGAGGCGCCCTCCATGCTTATTGAGGGCGCCCTCGACCCAGTCTTAGTAGCCGTTTGACAGCGGATAAAGCTTTATCTGCTGCCTCGCTGGAGGCACCCTCCAAGCCCTTGGAGGCACCCTCAAGTAGTAGATAAGATTTTTTAGGGGCTATAAAAGGGCCCCTGGATTTAGGAACGAAACAACAACTTTAGAACAACTACTGTAATCATTTCCTAGAGATTTTCGGAGCTTTTCAAAGAGTGTAAGAGGCTTCTCCGCCTATAGAGAATGAGATGTTTCTAGTAGACCTTCGCAACTGCCTTGGATTAACAACCACTTAGGTTGTAACCAAGTCAAATCTGTTTGCCTTTTTATTTTTAATTAGTTGTTCATTTTAGTTTATTTTAATTGTGATATTACTACTAATCTTGGTTTGAAAGAAGGGAAAGGTTTTATTTTTTTTGTTTATAGATGTTGCACCCTCTCACCGACCTCGCTGCTGCGGCCTCTCACCGACCCCGCCGCTACGCCCTCTCACCGGCCTCGCCGCTGCGCCCTCTCACCGGCCTCGCCGCTGCGCTAATAATAGTGTGGCAGTAAGGCATAGTCGAAACAACAGAAGAGTCGTTGAAGCTTGTGATGTTAGCTAGAGCCCTAGAGCCAATCATTTGATGATTGTATTTTGAACTTGTTGTATCATATTCTATATAAATAAAGGCATTTGGTTTTTGGTTATTATACTTACTTGTATTGGTGCCAAATAAACTAAGTATAATAACGTCCTTGAGTAGACGGTTCTCACCTATATCAATCGGTTAGTTGAACCGATAGTGAGATGATATAGGGAACACTACTCTTAATCATTCCTAGTCGAGTATTAACATTCAGGGACAATGTTAATGTAATAAGACTAGCATGTAGGTCAACTCGATGACTTGATCTCACAAGTCATGGATATAGAGATATCAAGTTGACACATGGGTATGCATTAGAGAATGTATACTGAATGACCCGCCATGAGAAAGTATCATGGATCGTTATATGAGTGTCATATACTTTCTCATGTGGCTATTAGTATGACTACTAGTCCTTAGACCTGAAGTCACCATGGTTCCCTACATAAGGAGTTATGTACTTTGGTTTCGTCAAACGTCACCCGTAACTGGGTGGACCATAAAGGCGATTACTGGGTATGTAACAAATTATGCGGAGGGATGTGAGTGATGTAGATGGGATCTATCCCTCCTATATGACGGGAGAGACATCAGTATTCTTGATAGAGTGAGACCACGAAGTGCATGGCCATGCCCAAATGAGTCAATATAGGATATTGAGCTCATTTGATTGAGTGAGTCTACTTGGAGTTCAAGATTTAGATTGATTAGAGGATGATACGGTCTATGCCTCACATTGATCAATCTAGATGTCTAGGATAGAAGGACACTTGTCATATATTGTGAGGAGTCACAATTAGTAGTCACAAGGTGATGTTGGATCTCAACATTCTTGTAACTTGGGTAGTAATGATGTATTGCTAGATACCGCTCATTACTTATGTTTCTAAATGAGTTTAGGGGCATTGCCAACGTTACAAGAACCTATTGGGTCACACACAAAGAACAAGTGGATGGAGATTAGGTTCATATGATGAACCAAGAGGATTAGATTCATTTGATGAATCAAATTGGATTAAGAGTAATCCTAATTGGGCTAATTGAGTTGGACTCAAGTTGATTCATGTGTTCAATGAGTCTAATTTAGATTATGACTCATTGAATCAATTTAATTAAATGAATTAGATTCATTATATTAAATTGGCTTGAATTAAATGGTTGGATTAGATCAACCATGAGAGAGATTAAGTCAAGTTTGACTTGACTTGAGAGGAAGATGAAGAGTCAAGTTTGACTTGACTTTATGCCACCTCATTGGTGAGTTGGCATTAAGTGGACCAATGATGATGCTCCACATCATCATGGTTACTTAAGTGAAGTGCCACCTCATGGGAGTTACCAAGAGTTGTGACTCTTGGTATCCCATGGAGGTTACAAACCACTTAATTAGATGAAAAAAGAGTTTCATTTTTGCAAGTGTAACTCTCATTCAAGTGATCTTCCTCCTCCTAAGCTCTCTTCTTGCTCCTTCTCTTCTCTTGGTCGTGGGTTTCAAGCAAGGGAGAAGAAAGGAGAGTGAATCTAATCCATGAAGAAAGGTTAGTGAAAGTCACATAGAGATTTTAGAGGAGTGTGTTCTCTTCTTTTCCTTTCTTCTTCTTCCAATCCTACCCGAGAGCCCTAGAGAGTGCTAGCACACTTGTGGTGCTCTCTTCTCCATCCTTGAGTGTTAGAGAACACTTCTTGTTCGTGTGGATATCACTAGAGAGTTGTCTACGTTGACAACTTCGAGATCCGGCGTACCGTTGGATGAGCGGGATTTGCGAGGGCACGCTTCAAAGGTATAAAATATTTTTCCTTTGTAGATCTACTGTAGATCATAGTTTGAAACTCGTACTCATAATTTTGAAATCTATCCTTCGCACGAGATCCAGTGGCATGGGTGATTCGGGGTTTCCGCGACGCGAAAAGCGATTTTCGTGGCCTGAAAATCCCAACAGTGGTATCAGAGTCACGTGCGAAGGCGTGTACGAGTTTGTTTTTGATTTTTTATGAAAAAATAGCTTCTGTGATTTTCTGTAAATTTAGGTTTTTTATGGGTAATTTTCTCGTTGAAACGAAGCACAAGTGTTTCGGCACTTGTAGGCTTCCGCTACCGGGAAGATTTTTCCAAAACGGTTTGGTTTCGCCCCAAATCTTTTTGGGACAGCGGGCTAAGGCGCTGTTAGATCGCAAAGGAACTCTCGTGATGGTTAGATAGCGGGTAGGGGCGCTGCCCCTGGCCCCACAAGGGGATTCGTTCCGCGATTGCGCCCCAAAACCGTTAAACGGAACCGCCGGGAAATTGTACTCGTAAAAATTGTAAAAATTATAGAAAAATTATAGAAAATTATAGAAATATATAATTTTAAATTATATATTATTTTTGTGATAGTCATGGCCCAAAGACCCAAATTGGATTTGGAAATGTGTTGTAATTCATAATACGGCCTGCGTGCCGTTATGTGATGTGCGTGCTGTATTTATTTTATTTTATTTTCACGACCTGCGCGTCGTGCCTTTCTCTTATATTCTAGTTGTAAATTAGATTTAGACTCGAATGTAATTCGAGTTTCAAAATTGTAATGTAAATTTTGAAGTGGTGGAAGATCCACACGAGACGGAGTTACGAGGAGGGCGCGAGCAACACAAGGTGGTCAAACGAAGAAGCTTGAGAAGCTGTTGACCTTAGGTTGACCATCCGATCTTCTCATTGGCTTGAGAAGATCGTAGTAGGGCCATGAAATAATCACAAAATTATTTGATTAATTATTTAATTAATTGTTTTGTGTGTATGTGATGCATGCTAGTTAATTAAGTAATTAATTAGTGCCTTGCGATTAGATTAGATCTAAATCGTGCACATGATGCACCCCACGATTAGATTAGATCTAAATCAAGTATTTGATACGCATCATCGTTTAGATTAGATCTAAAATTCGTCAACTCATAATGCCTACCATGCCGTGATACCTACCACTACCTCGATCGCATGTTGTTGTTGAATCTGCCAAAGCAGAGCAACACATACTATCTTGGTAGGATACGGAGGGACAATCTTGGTCCCGCCTATCAATGTATGGGTGAGTACAACTCAATTAGATTGAGTATTCCTAGTTAACTCGGTTGGATCGAGTATAACTATAGGCATTCTTCCAACGGTTGGAAAGATAGGTCAAAATCACATATATATTAAATCTCGGGTGTATTAGCCAAAGCTAACTCGAGTTTTAATATAAATGCGGATTTTGATCCTATAAACAAGAGTTGCATAGAGATGTAATTGGTAATCGTTACCTACCGATCATACTAAGTCTTGGGCGTATTAGCTAAAGCTAACTCAAGAGTTAGTATGATGTGGATCTTGTCCCACATGAATTATAGAATTCAGTGGGAGCATCATTTAGTTGAAGGCCTAATTAAATGATTTAAAGAATATGATATTTATTTCTGCATTTATTTCTGTTGTAGAATTTCCATGACGTCAAACACGAACAACTTCTCTCTGCATTCTGTCTTTAAGAAGGACAAGCTCAACGGAGCAAATTTCCTGGACTGGTACAGGAACCTAAGAATAGTTCTCACCCAAGAACGTAAACTATACGTTCTGGAGCAGCCCATTCCGGAGGCTCCTCTTGCCACTGCCACGTGAGCAGACCGAGATGCTTACAAGAAGCATCAAGATGACGCATTAGATGTGTCCTGTCTTATGCTCGCGACCATGAACTCTGAGCTTCAGAAGCAACATGAGTTGATGGGCGCTTACGATATGGTTGAACATCTTTGTCACCTATATCAAGGACAAGCGAGGCACTGGAAGAGAAACTCCAAAGAATACCTGGAAGATCTTACGAAGAAGAGAAATAAGATTTCTACTTCAGGTATACATGTTATAGAAGTCAACCTCTCTATTTCTTCATCGTGGGTATTAGATACCGGATGTGCTTCGCACATTTTTACTAATGTACAAGCGCTGAGAAATAGCAGGGTGAGGTAGACCTACGAGTAGGCAATGGAGCACGGGTTGCTGCTATTGCTGTAGGAACTTACTATCTATCTCTGCCTTCTGGGCTTGTACTAGAATTAGATGATTGTTGTTATGTGCCTGCCTTGACTAAGAACATAATTTCAGTTTCTTGTTTGGACAAGAAAGGATTTTTGTTTATAATAAAGAACAAATGTTGTTCCGTCTTTTTAAATGATATGTTCTATTGTAGTGCACCTCTGATAAATGGACTCTATATTCTAGACCTTGAGAGCCCTATCTATAACATAAATACCAAGAGGTTCAAGTCAAATGACATGAACCAAACCTACCTATGGCACTGTCGCTTAGGTCATATAAATGACAAGCGCTTATCCCAGCTCCATAAGGATGGTTTGTTGGACTCATTTGATTTTGAATCATATGAGATATGCGAGTCATGCCTACGAGGCAAGATGACCAAGACTCCCTTTAGTGGGCACAGCGAGAGAGCAACTGATTTGTTAGGACTCATACATAGTGATGTATGTGGCCCTTTCAATGTTGCTGCTAGAGGCGGTTATAGATACTTCATCACATTTACTGATGACTTCAGTAGATATGGTTATGTGTACTTGATGACACATAAGTCTGAATCCTTTGAAAAGTTCAAAGAATTCAAGAATGAAGTACAGAACCAGCTTGGCAAGAGTATTAAGATACTTCGATCCGATCGAGGTGGAGAATACCTTAGCCATGAGTTTCGTGACTATCTAGCAGAGTGTGGGATCCTATCCCAACTCACTCCTCCTGGAACACCACAGTGGAATGATGTATCCGAAAGGAGGAATCGTACCCTATTAGATATGGTGCGATCTATGATGAGTCACACAGATCTTCCGACATACCTTTGGGGTTATGCTCTAGACACGACAGCTTTTATACTCAACCGAGTTCCATCCAAGGCCGTGATAAAGACACCATATAAGATATGGACTGGGAGAGATGCCCAGGTGTCTTTCATGAGGATTTGGGGTTGTGAGGCTTACGTTAGACGTCAAGTCTCAGACAAGTTAGGACCCAAATCTGACGAGTGCTATTTTATTGGATATCCCAAGGAAACTAAGGGATATTACTTCTACATTCCTAGTCAGCACAAGGTAGTTGTGGCAAAGACTGGGGTCTTTCTAGAAAGGGACTTTGTTTCTAGAAAGACTAGTGGGAGCACGTTCGATCTTGAAGAAGTTCAAGATGCGAACAATAGCACTGAAGCCTCGATGGAAGTTGAACTGGAACCACAAAGTGTTGTGGATGATGTTGTTCCACAAGGATTTGAGGAACAACAACCAGTTCAAGTAGACATACCTCTTCGGAGATCTGATAGGGAACGTCGTCAGCCTGAGAGATACTCATTTCTCTTGTCTGACCATGATGACATTGTGCTCATAGAGGATGAGCCTACCACCTATCAGGAAGCTGTGATGAGACCAGATTCCAAGAAATGGCTAGAGGCCATGAGATCCGAAATGGAATCCATGCACACCAACCAAGTATGGACTTTGGTTGATCCACCTGAAGGGGTAAAACCCATTGGGTGTAAGTGGGTCTTTAAGAGAAAGACTGACATGGATGGACTTATCTATAAGGGTCGCTTGGTAGCTAAAGGTTTCAAGCAGATTCATAGTATTGACTATGATGAAACCTTTTCTCCAGTAGCGATGTTTAAGTCCATTCAGATCATGCTTGCTATTGCAGCCTACCATGACTATGAGATATGGCAGATGGATGTCAAAACCGCGTTTCTGAATGGAAACCTACTTGAGTATGTGTACATGATACAACCTGAGGGTTTTGTAAATCCACAGCATACTAGCAGAGTATGCAAGCTGCATAGGTCCATTTATGGACTAAAGCAAGCTTCTCGGAGCTGGAATCTTCGATTCGATGATGTAATCAAATAGTTTGGTTTCATCAAGAACGAAGATGAACTTTGTGTCTACAAGAAGGTTGTAGGGGACATAGTTGTCTTCCTCATATTGTATGTGGATGACATACTGCTCATTGGGAAGGACATCCCTATGCTTCAGTCTGTCAAGACATGGCTAGGGAGTTGCTTCTCAATGAAGGACTTAGGTGAGGCATCTCGCATTCTAGGGATATATATCTATAGAGATAGATCTAAGAGATTGCTTGTCCTAAGTCAGAGTACATACATTGACAAGGTACTCCTTCGGTTTGCCATGCAGAACTCCAAGAAGGGATTTCTGCCGATGTCACATGGCATGAGTCTTTCGAAGACTCAAGGTCTCTCTTCTAGAGAGGAGAGAGACCGCATGGATCAGATCCCTTATGCCTCAGCCATAGGATCGATCATGTACGCCATGCTATGTACTCGACCTGATGTCTCGTATGCTTTGAGCATGACGAGCAGATACCAGTCAGATTCAGGTGAAAATCACTGGATAGCGGTCAAGAATATTCTTAAGTACTTAAGAAGGACTAAAGAATATTTCTTGATATATGGAGGCAATGATGAGCTAGCTGTAAAGGGTTACAGTGATGCTAGCTTCCAGACCGACCAGGATGACTATAGATCACAGTCGGGGTTCATGTTTTGCATTAATGGTGGTGCTGTGAGCTGGAAGAGTTCGAAGCAGGACACAGTAGCTGATTCTACGACAGAGGCCGAGTATATTGCAGCATCAGAGGCAGCAAAGGAGGCAGTTTGGATTCGTAAGTTCATCACTGAACTTAGGGTGGTTCCTAGCATTGCTGACGCTATTGAGCTCTATTGTGGCAATAATGGAGCTATAGCACAGGCGAAGGAACCTCGCTCATACCAGCGGACCAAACACTTACTACGGCGCTTCCATCTCATTCGAGAGATCATCGAGAGAGGAGATGTGAAGATTTGCAGAGTACCTACAGAGGCTAACATCGCAGATCCCTTGACCAAGGCTTTGGCACAGAGGAAGCATGATGATCATACTAGGTCATTTGGGCTTAGAGCCTACACTGATTGGCACTAGTGCTAGTGGGAGATTGTTAGCTAGAGCTCTAGAGCCAATCATTTGATGATTGTATTTTGAACTTGTTGTATCATATTCTATATAAATAAAAGCATTTGGTTTTTGGTTATTATACTTACTTGTATTGGTGCCAAATAAACTAAGTATAATAACGTCCTTGAGTAGACGGTTCTCACCTATATCAATCGGTTAGTTGAACCGATAGTGAGATGATATAGGGAACACTACTCTTAATCATTCCTAGTCGAGTATTAACATTCAGGGACAATGTTAATGCAATAAGACTAGCATGTAGGTCAACTCGATGACTTGATCTCACAAGTCATGGATATAGAGATATCAAGTTGACACATGGGTATGCATTAGAGAATGTATACTGAATGACCCGCCATGAGAAAGTATCATGGATCGTTATATGAGTGTCATATACTTTCTCATGTGGCTATTAGTATGACTACTAGTCCTTAGACCTGAAGTCACCATGGTTCCCTACATAAGGAGTTATGTACTTTGGTTTCGTCAAACGTCACCCGTAACTGGGTGGACTATAAAGGCGATTACTGGGTATGTAACAAATTATGCGGAGGGATGTGAGTGATGTAGATGGGATCTATCCCTCCTATATGACGGGAGAGACATCAGTATTCTTGATAGAGTGAGACCACGAAGTGCATGGCCATGCCCAAATGAGTCAATATAGGATATTGAGCTCATTTGATTGAGTGAGTCTACTTGGAGTTCAAGATTTAGATTGATTAGAGGATGATACGGTCTATGCCTCACATTGATCAATCTAGATGTCTAGGATAGAAGGACACTTGTCATATATTGTGAGGAGTCACAATTAGTAGTCACAAGGTGATGTTGGATCTCAACATTCTTGTAACTTGGGTTGTAATGATGTATTGCTAGATACCGCTCATTACTTATATTTCTAAATGAGTTTAGGGGCATTGCCAACGTTACAAGAACCTATTGGGTCACACACAAAGAACAAGTGGATGGAGATTAGGTTCATATGATGAACCAAGAGGATTAGATTCATTTGATGAATCAAATTGGATTAAGAGTAATCCTAATTGGGCTAATTGAGTTGGACTCAAGTTGATTCATGTGTTCAATGAGTCTAATTTAGATTATGACTCATTGAATCAATTTAATTAAATGAATTAGATTCATTATATTAAATTGGCTTGAATTAAATGGTTGGATTAGATCAACCATGAGAGAGATTAAGTCAAGTTTGACTTGACTTGAGAGGAAGATGAAGAGTCAAGTTTGACTTGACTTTATGCCACCTCATTGGTGAGTTGGCATTAAGTGGACCAATGATGATGCTCCACATCATCATGGTTACTTAAGTGAAGTGCCACCTCATGGGAGTTACCAAGAGTTGTGACTCTTGGTATCCCATGGAGGTTACAAACCACTTAATTAGATGAAAAGAGTTTCATTTTTGCAAGTGTAACTCTCATTCAAGTGATCTTCCTCCTCCTAAGCTCTCTTCTTGCTCCTTCTCTTCTCTTGGTCGTGGGTTTCAAGCAAGGGAGAAGAAAGGAGAGTGAATCTAATCCATGAAGAAAGGTTAGTGAAAGTCACATAGAGATTTTAGAGGAGTGTGTTCTCTTCTTTTCCTTTCTTCTTCTTCCAATCCTACCCGAGAGCCCTAGAGAGTGCTAGCACACTTGTGGTGCTCTCTTCTCCATCCTTGAGTGTTAGAGAACACTTCTTGTTCGTGTGGATATCACTAGAGAGTTGTCTACGTTGACAACTTCGAGATCCGGCGTACCGTTGGATGAGCGGGATTTGCGAGGGCACGCTTCAAAGGTATAAAATATTTTTCCTTTGTAGATCTACTGTAGATCATAGTTTGAAACTCGTACTTGTAATTTTGAAATCTATCCTTCGCACGAGATCCAGTGGCATGGGTGATTCGGGGTTTCCGCGACGCGAAAAGCGATTTTCGTGGCCTGAAAATCCCAACATGTGAATGAGTTGTATCTTCAATGCAGGTTGAACCCTTCTTTTATTGGTTGTTAAGGGCGCCTCCAAACTCATGTTTGATTCCGAAAATTTTGAATTCGATCAACTTCGTGAGCTTCTTCTCCTATCTGCACTAGGGCGCCTCCAAGGGCCCCAAGGTGCCTCCAAGCGCTCCAAGGTGCCTCCAAGCCCTCATTAGGGGTGCCTCTAGAACACTCTAGAGCGCCTCCCTACAGCGCAAACTCTATGTTCACGAGGGCGCCTCCAATGAATCTAGGGCACCTCTAAGTACTGATCAGAGGTGCCTCCTAGCACCTCTGAGACGCCTCAGATACTGTTCATCCGAGGCTAATTTTTACTATTTAACCTGTAAAAAAGAGTTAATCCACAAAATAAAATATACCCTACAAAACAGAGTTAACACAGTTTTTAAAAAAATATTATTAATTAGATCATATTTTTTCCAGGCCAGGATCTAGTCATGATCTCAGTTTAGGCTTCAAAATAGACCTAAACTGGACCAACACCTATAGTCCCAACTGGGACTCGTCCTCACTGGACTACTTTCCTCTAGTGACTTATCTCAATTACCATTTGCCATCCTTGACTTACCTTTTGACCCACTAGGTCTTTTCACCAGTTGTCAGGTCCCCAGACTCAACTAGACATCGGCCATCCCGCAGACCCATCTGGACTTCCCGCCAGATATCGGGTTACTCCTTGAGTTATCTGAACTTCCCACCAACTATCAGGTCCAACGAACCTAGCTGGATATCGATTTTAACCTGGTATTAAGTCCTAGACCTGTTAATTCCTGCACACTTGGTAAAGATATCAATTCACGTAAAACTAAACTTAACCATTTGTCATTCATCAAAACATAAGTTTGACCATTGATGCCAACTGTACCAACAATCCCTCAATTTTTGATATAATGACAACGTGAGTTAAAGTTAAAAAATATACAAAAAGGAAAAATAATATGAAAATGATTTAAGAGAACTTAAATAATTTAGATTTGTGTTTATTCTCTTGATCATGGTAGGATTAAGATTTTTAGATTTTCTTAGTTTTCTTACTTAAACCCTCCCCCTCCCCCTTTGATATTCATAAAAAAAATACAATTAAGTACAAGCAAATACTATTGGGATGTATACTATAAGCCTAGCTTTTGTAAGAACATTTGTTTTGAAGTATTTTGAAATGAGAATCACTTTGGTCAATGTTTGCATTTTATATTTATATATATATCAATGCAGTTGTCTATTTAATTTATATTGTAGATAACATGGTGTGTGGTGCCACACAGAAGATCATGTTGTCGGTTCCTTATAAATTATAAATAGTAGCTCACAACTAAGATGGATTGAGACCAATCATTGGAATGGTTGTAGTGTAATTTGATATTAGTCTGTCTTGACTATAAAATTACACTAGTACCCTATGTGTGTATTGAGCAAGACCGTTTGAGGTTGTTTAATTTGTACTGACTACATAAAAGAACAGAACCTCTGTTATTATGGATGTGCACCCTCTTAATCCCTATATAATAACAAGCACGTATACTTAGTATTTATTTCTTTAACTTATCAATGAGTGAGATTTATTCGTTAAATCAATAGGCCCGATGAGTTGGGAAATAGTACTGTTTATATGGTGTATTGTTGATTATAGAAGGAATCTGTGTCCTAATTATTTGGGCTGATGATGTC
This sequence comes from Zingiber officinale, assembly GCF_018446385.1. Lineage (NCBI taxonomy): Eukaryota > Viridiplantae > Streptophyta > Magnoliopsida > Zingiberales > Zingiberaceae > Zingiber > Zingiber officinale. The sequence goes on along the minus strand of NC_055995.1, from coordinate 104,552,073 downwards.
TCCTTGAGGAGCTCATAAGGATTATCATGTAAACCCTGCAGGTGGACTTAGTTCGGCATGATAATAAAGTTGAGTGGTACTACTCTTGGAATCAGATGTTAATTAATTGAGTTATCAGTAACTCATTTAATTAACGGACATACGATATCTTAAACACAGGGAGATTAACACACTCATGATAAGGAGTCCATATTGTAATATGAGATTAGTGCGGTAGTTCAATAATAACCCTTTAGTGGTATGAGTAATTATTGATGGACTTGAGTTGAGTGTTCGGGCCGAACACAGGAAGCCCAAGCCCATCAGGAGGCCTAAACCAATTCCTCCTCTAGGTCCTTATTGTAGCCTCTATATAAAGCCCCGCATCCACCCATCCACGTAGTTGTTGTGGTTTTTGCATCCTTGGGCCAGCGACACCTCCTCCTTTCCTAGGGCCGACAACACCTCCTCCTTTCTTAGGGCCGGTGGCACCTCCTCCTCCTTTCCTAGGGCTGGCGACACCTCCTCCTTTCCTAGGGCCGGCGACACCTCCTCCTCCTTGCTAGGGCTGGTGCCACCTCCACCTCCTTGCTAGGGGACTACGCCTCATCCTTGCTAGGGCCGGCGCCTCCTCTTGCATCCTTTGTGGACGACGACTTGGAAAAGAAGAAGAAGAGGAGAAGGTGCCCCATTCTAGCTATTCTCTTGGTGGTCGGCGGTTTGGAAACAACAAAGGGAAGGGTGTTTGTTATCTTGGTAGATCGTCGCCCACATGACGCCCAAAAAGAGGAGAGGAATACAACAGAAGATCAAGAGGTCTTTAGCTACAAAAGAAAGGTACAACTAGTTCTTTGATTCCGTTGCGTAATTAGTTTAATTTTCTTTGTATCGATTCTGAATACCAACACAAGAGGCCAACGATCTTGTATTTCGATCAAGGTGTGCTTTGATCCATCAAGAACTTGCTTGATTGATCAAACACATGTCTGATTGAACATGCGGGTTGCTAGGAAAAGTTCTGTACTTGTACAATTTTTGTAAGGGGAAATTGAAACAGAACGGAATTTTAGTGCCTTTAAATACATCAAGTAAAATAAAGGTTTTCAAGTCTATGTTAGGGAGATTTGCAAATGTAATTTTTTTTCTTCAAAAGTTTGTAAATTTTTGAACATTTTCAAAAACTCTAAAAAAAATATATATTTTCAAGGATTTTACAAATCAAAATTCCAAATACAAAATTTGTAAGTTTTTTTTTCAAAGCATTGTGCAAGTATTGTTCATAAAATTTTGAAACATAGAAAATAGAAATTTTTTTAAAGTATTGTTCTAGATATTCTTTACAACATCTTTCAAAATATTTTTCTAAGAAGTATCAAGACATTTTTGAAACTAATTTTTAAAATATATTTTCAAAAAGTGTTGCAAGACAATTTCCGAAGAAAGTTTTGAAAGAAAAAAAAGAATTTCCAAGTATGTTTCAAAGACATTTTTCAAAGGAATTTTTAAAATATTTTTCAAAATTAAAACAATATTTGAAAGTAAGTTTTTAGAGTAATTTTTAAAGGGGATTTTTCAAATAATTTTTTAAAATAGTTTTGTAAAGTAAAATTTTAAAGTTGATTTTGAAAGCAGCTTTTGAAAATTTATTTTCAAAGCAAATTTTGAAACGACTTGTTACCTTTTTTCAAAATAGATATTTGAAATGTATAAAGGTATTTCCAAACTATTTTCGAAAATTTTCTAAGTAATTTTCTAAAGTGTTTTTCAAGACAAATTTGAAAATATTTTTATATTTTTAAAACAGGTCCTCCCCCTTAATCTCATATTACCTTAAAAATTTTCATTAAAAAAATATCCTTAAATGTCTAACCTTTAGTTATCAATTAACTACCAGAAGATAGTAGCGTTCACTTAGTTAGTCAAGTTAAGTACGTTTATCCAACTAGTTATTCACTTAGAAGGATTACTTGACTTGATCAATGTAATTTGATATTTAACAACCAGACTTATATTGATGCACTGATATAATCATCTGAAGTCTAGGTAAAGTCCTGATATATTGGACTTTACCTTAGAAGGATTACTTACCTTAGTTAGTCAAGTTAAGTATATTGATGCACTCATCATGGGATCTTGGATCCATCTTGGATCTTGGGGAAGGGTTCTCCCCATTGGGGGAGTCCTAGGCTTCATCCTCACTAATCTTTATCGATCCATCCACCTATGGAGCAAGGGAACGCCTCCAAGGACACCATGCTTCAAGGATAAGCATTCTCTTCTATCTCAATCCATGTTTTGAGTTATAGATGCTATATTTATCGTCTCTTGGTTGTATCTCCCTTGTAATGGAGTAGATCTTTAGATCTAGGATGTAGAAAGTAGTTATGTTGTGATGTTGATGTATAAACTTATATTTGGACATTTTCCTATCCAATGATGTGTTTACTACTTGTTCTATATGTTATGCCTTTTATGCATTTGACGAAATGTGTGAATGCTGTAAACATGTAGTAGTGAGAGGTTTGTCTTTATGTTAAGGTTGCTACCAGGGGATCCTTAGTGACAAAGGATACCCATTCAACCAGACATATTATGCCATTAGTAACAGAGGGCATTGATACTTACCTACTTTCTATAGTTAAAAAATCTTAACATAGGGACTAATTCTGTTAGGACATTCTAATTGAAGTGGATACTCCAGTGCTATCATTAGGAAGTGATTATGTAATATAGGAATGTATGACCAGGGGGTCCTAGTGACAGGGATTTCCTCTTAACCGGACTTCCTAGGTTACCTCTCTACTTAATGACATTAGAACTTGGGTACACTCTCTGGTGTAACCTACGCGGGAGTTGTGCTAGGCTTTAGTTAGAATCCCTATATGAGTGTAAGCACGGAGTTAGGTAGATGAACAATGCATAGGGACATTAACTAGCATTATAACGAAATTGAAATTCTAGCATCTATCATCCATCCCCTCCCAAGATCATCTCTTATTCCTTCTTTCTCTCCTTATCCTTAATCTTTCTCTCACTCTCTCTTTCCCAACCAACCTTTCATTTGTCTAGGGAATTTGTTGTGTAAAATCAACTAATGCTTAATTAATAGTCCTTATGAGATAGATATTTTTATTACTGATGATACAGTCGTGCTCTTGCGACCTCGTAATAAGTTTTTGGTATCGTTTCCGAGGGCAGTTCGCATTAACATTAGTTGATTAGTAGATGAGTTACTTTAGACTTGTTAATGGATTTTTTATTTATTTGTTTTCTTTTATTTCTGCATTTCCTTTCTTGTTTTTCATTATGCATTCTTTTTGTAGGGATTTTGATTTTTCTAAGTGAGTTGCCATGATTTAAGGTCATCCATTAACTAAAGTGTAATTAAGAGGTCACCTTAAAAACACAAGTACTAGTCTAGTTCTATGAATCATGATTATTTTTATAGTTATCTACCATCATCAATTATCAATAAGTATGATTTATCTACTTCCTTTACCTCCTCTCCATATCATTCATGTAGGTCCTGCATGGAATCTAAAGGTCATAAATACCTTTCTCTTTACCCAATCATATTTCTAATTTTCCACTTAAAATAATCCATTCAGATATTTTGGGCTCTGCACCTATTTTGTCTAACCAAGATTTCCAATATTATGTTACTTTCATCGATCATTTTAGTAAATATACTTGACTCTATCCTATGAGAAGGAAATCTGATTTATTAGATATATTTTATAATTTTCAAAATCAAGTTGAATGATATTTTAATCGTAAAATACTCTTTTTTTAGTCTGATTGGGGAGGCAAATATCAAGCTCCATCATTATCTTGTCTCATCTAGAATTGTTCATCGAGTCGCTTGTCCTCAAACTCCAGAAAAAAATGGCTCTGCTGAGAGAAAACATAGACATATAGTTGAAACTGCCTTAGCTCTTCTTTATCATGCATCAGTTCCGTGTAAATTTTGGGATGAAGCTATTAGTACTACTGTATATCTCATAAATTGATTTTCTACTTCATTGCTCAATCATAAGTGTCCTTTTAAAAAACTTTATAATCACACTCCTGATTATACTTTCTTCGAATTTTTGGTTGTGCATGCTATTTGTGGTTACGACCCTACTCTAAACACAAACTTGACTCTCATTCACTACAATGTGTTTTCCTTAGCTATAACAATTTGCATCATGATTATCGTTGCTTGCATATACCAACAGGATGAATTTATATTTCACAACATGTTACTTTTGATGAGTCTCTATTCCTTTTTTCAGTAGCTTCTTCGAGCTCTCCTTTAGATACAGGTGGCCCCTTCTTGATGCCACCTAACATTGTAGGAAGTGATGACATCCTAGGTCATATTCCAGAGCTCTCCGATAACTGTTCTATACCATCAAAATCATCTCAAGTTGCTGCTACAATCTTAGAAGTCTCGTCAGTCGAAGATAATATGCTCTCTAGTTCTGGATGCTCAGATAATACAAGTCCGTCATGTAAATCACTATGTAAGCTTACTTCCTCATCTCTATCAACAAGTGATTCAGATGATAATGCTCCTCGTCACATACTTCCCTTACATGACATATATGCACGTTGCCCACCAATGACAACTCGACATCCCCTTTCACGAGCTCTAGCGATCTTTTCAAAATGTATTGAACCAACTTGTTTCACACAAGCGAATACGGATCCGAATTGGCGTAGTGCAATGACTACAAAATTTGATGCACTTCTTCGCAATAGAACATGGGGCCTAGTTTTGTGCACTCCCTCCATGAATGTTGTAGGCTCTAAATGGGTATTCCGTCTTAAGCATCGAGCTGATGATTCTGTTGAACGACACAAAGCTTAACTTATAACTAAAGGATTTAGTCAACAACTAGACATTGACTTCAATGACACTTTTAGCCAAGTCATCAAAATTACATCTATCAGATTATTATTATCGATAGTTGTTAGTTCTAATTGGCCTGTATGATAATTAGACATTTCAAATGTGTTTATTAATAGCCATCTTGAGGAAACTGTATCATGGAGCAACCACTTGAGTTCATTCATCTATATTTTCATGTCATGTTTGCCAACTCAAGAAATCCTTACATGGTCTTGGATAAGTTCCTCGTTCATGGTTTTATCGATGATCTAATTGATTACAAGCTCAAGGGTTTTCTGGATCAAAGAATGACTTATCTCTATTTCACAAATATAATGATGGATCTATGATATTTTTTTCTTATTTATGTGGATGTCATCCTAATAATTGGTAATGATCACAAGGGTATCACAACTTTATTAAGTCTTTTCAATCAAGAATTTTATACTTGAGATTTAGGTATTGCTCGTTTTTTTCTTGGTATTTAACTAATTCCATATGAGGAAGGCTATCTCATCTCTCAAAGCAAATACATTACTGGAATTTTTTAAAGAGCTAAAATGGATGGAGTACGTCTGGTCTCTACACCTATTGCTAAAAACAACTTCTTTGCAACTTTATCCTCTCCTATGATTTCTGATCCACAGATCTTTCAAAGTATTGTTGAATCCTTATAATATGTCACTATCACACACCTTGATATTACCTTTATAGTAAATTTTGCTTGTCAGTTCGTGCATGCTCTCACTGAACAAAATTAGAAAGGTGTGAAAGAATACTTCGCTATCTCAAATGTACTATTTTACATGATCTTCTTTTATATCGCCAATTGTCTCAAGATTTACATGTCTACAGTGATGTGGATTGGGTTAGTTCTCTTGAAGATAGACAGTTTACCAATGGATATGCAATATTTCTTGGACGAAACCTTATCTCATGGAATTCAAAAAAGTAACTTAGGTATCTCGTTCAAGTACTGAGGTATAATATAAAGCTATAGAAAATATAATATCTGAAATTATTTGGCTTCAATCACTTCTCTCTGAACTTCACGTTGCATCAAATATTACACCAAAAATTTGGTGTGATAATATTGGAGCAACATATCTCATAGCGAATCTAATCTTTCATGCTCATACAAAACATGTGGAAATTGATTTTTATTTTATTCGAGAGTGTGTGACAACTTAACAATTATCACTTTCTTATATTTCTATAGAAGATCAAATTGCTGATATCTTTACTAAGCCATTATCTAAACAATGTTTCAATAAACTAGCAAGCAAACTCAACGTCGGAGATCTCCCATTGAATTTGTCGGGGGGGGGGGGGGGGGGGGGGGGGGAAAAAAAAGGATCAATCAATATGATTACACCAAAATAAAATTATGACCTATTAATTATTTCTTTCGTTTATTACTCTATGAATTGATGATAGAGTCTTATAATATTTTTTTATTTATTACTATGTCAATTGACAAAGTCTTATAATGTATTTATAAATTGTCCCTTTATAGACAAACTAAATCAATTAACAATTCTATTATTTCATCTCCTTGTCCAATTAATTTAATCTTTCATAAGAAAATTTGCAGCGCGCATTGTACGCTGCAGCTAAGAGGATTTGCAGCGCGCATTGCGCACTGTGGCTAAGAGCATTCGTAGCACACACTGCACGCTGCGGTTAAGAGAATTCATAGCGCGTACTGTATGTTGTATTTAGGATGTGATATTAACCACATATGATTATCAACATCATACAATTATCAAACTTCAAGCAAGAAGGTGGTAGGAATGTAGCTCCCCTCTTCCTAACCCGGAAGAGGAGAGGGTGTGATGAGGGGGATCCAGGAGGAGCTTCTTCCGTGAGGTTGGGAGGTGGAAGAAGGTGAGGCAGATGAGGAACTGGTGGTGGCGAAGAAGGTGGCTGCCAACCATGAGGAGGGAGTTCGCGTGAGGAGGTCACGAGTTTAGGGTTTGCGACTTCGCATGACTGCGTGAGAGGTTCGCATGTGTTCGTGAGAGGTTCGCGTGAGAGGTTTGGTTCGCGGAGGGTTTCTGCATGAGGAGTTTTGGTGAAAAATAATTACGGGAGGGTTTCCGTTCGAGGAGTTTTGGTGAAAAATAATTCGAGAGCCAAGATGTTTCAGCGGAAAGTGTTAGAAGGGGTTGAAGATTATTAACGACGCATGTTGTATGTTGTTAATATTTTATAATATTTATTAATAGTGTATTTTGTGTACATTGTCATTTATATATATATATATATTAATATTAAGTTTTAACAGTACATTCTGCACACCGTAGAAAAGTTTATTGACAACGTACTCTTTTTGCATACCGTCGTTTGTATAAACACTATACTATCTGCAATGCACATAATTAAGAATGTCGTAAAAACTATTATTAAAGATGTGCTTTAACAGTGTGCTCTTGATAATACGCTACATAAAGTTATATTTGTTGTAGTCGAAGAACACAAAATTACTCATAGCTACATTCTATTGAATGGCTCATGAGTAAAACAATCATTAAGTTAATATGCAATTCCTGATAGTATTGTTTATAGATATTTCTATGGCTAATAATACTTCAATTTTTGTGATCTTTAGAAGCTCCAAGGCAAATAACAAATAGATCATTTTTAAAATTTGTTCATTTTAGATCCATATATATAATAGTTTTTGTTAAAAAAAATTCTAGATAACATTTTAGAACTCAAATAACAAAAATGAAAACATAGAATATGATCTTTTAGAACTTAAAAAACAAAAAAATGAGCGCGCATAATATGTTCTTTTAGACTTATATAATAAATATACGAATAGAATAGCTGACTCGAGAAACACAATAAAGAATTTATTTTTTGAAATTTAATTAGTTTAATTTGGTCAATCAAACACTTTTGACCAAAACTATTACATGAATCTAAATTGACAAAAACTGAAAAGAAAAAAAATACACAATGACGCAGTGACTCAAAAGGTCACAATAAGCGTAACTAAATACTTAATTAATTATAAAATTTAATCAATATACATCCATCAAATAGTTTTAATTAAAACTACTGGATGGGCTTATAAAACTTATATAAAATTAATCACAGTGAGAGTGAGGAGGGTACAAGAACATAACTATTAGCTTGTTTTGGTAATTCTAGAAGTTTATGTCCATCTAATCATGTTGTCCAAAATAACAAAATGGTGTTTTAAAGTTTCAACATTCGAAGAGATAACATAATATCAATCTAACTGCTCTAATAAAAAATAATAATTTCAGTTAGTCTTATTGATTATCCTGAAGTGACCGGTTCGGTTTCACAGAAATTTTCCACCGATCATCATGATAAATCAGAAAGTGCATGCGGCGGCCAGCCCAGAAGCCCAGCATCCCGTTGATTATGCCCCCATTTGGAGGAAAAATTCCGACAAATATGTCATAGTTGGGATTCGAACCACGGGTACCTAGGTGACAATCTGGATGTCCTACCGCATCACCATAGCCCCGGGGATATTAAGGTTGTCAATAGACGGAGAAATAGAAATGACATTGCATTAGTTGCAACATTAGGAAGATGAAGGGGTGTTTATTCACCTTTAGCTTCCTCCATTATGTGCTATTAAAGCACCGATTAGTCCCCGGGGCATGGTGCCGCGGTAGGACATCCAGGTTGTCACCCAGGCACCCGCGGTTCGATCCCCAGCCACAGCGTATTTGTAGAAATTTTCCTCCAAATGGGGAGTGCAATCAAAGGATGCTGGGCGTCTGGGTTGACTGCCGCGTGCGCTTCCCGATTTACCCTGGTGGCAGGTGGGAAACTTCTGTGGGGTCGGGCCGGTCACCCCCAGGGATAGTCAATGAGGCTAATTGGGATTATCTTTTTTTTTTATTAAAGCACCGATTACGAGATCATTACATCCTCCTTAAAAAGGCGTCTAAGAGTAATTGGAAAATGGTTGTTGACAGTGATCGAAGAGGAGAACATATGTGGAGAGGGATTTGGCTGGTGAAATTCGAAGGGCTTCCCGATTTCATCTGTGACTGCTCTTTCGACAACAAGAAGTATTGGTCGAGATTTAGCTCGTCGTCTTCAAGATCATCTCGGGAGATCACTGTAAGTTGTTTACAGTTTTATGCATTTTTCATGCTTTAGAACAATCAGCAATGGTATCTGAGCGATGCCTAAGCATGAAACTTGTCTCTTCGTCGAAAAGAATTGTCTCTCCGCCATCGCCAAGCAAGATCGGTCGCGATTTGCTGCAGTTGTCGAGCCCCGAGAGGTTGCTGGCTATTGACTTCCGTGGCCAGAAAGTGCCAGCGACCATGTCAGGAGGCCAACGATCGATAGTCGCGACAACCGCGTTCGTCGCGGTAGAAGAAGAGAGTGTCGCGGTCGCGACGGAGAAGAGAAGAAGAAGTTTAATTGATTAAAACAAATTTTAATCGATTCAAAAATGTGTAATCAATGAAACTGACGAAACACAGTAAATTTATGTAGTCGATTCAAGAACAAGTGTAATTTATTCAATTAGTTTTTTAATCAATCTGTGTAATCGATTTGAGTAATCAATTCAAGTCAAAGTTTTTTTTGGGGGAAAAAAGCTACTGCATCATTTTCTCTTCATCACAGACACTGACGTAAGCGTTTGCGAGGGGCTGGTGATCGGTGAGGGCCAGCTACCGAGTTGAAAGGCCGGCGATCGGTGACCCGCATGTTCATCGCGCGAAGAAGAAGATGTAATAGTTTTTATTTTTGACGGCGTCACGTTTTTAATCGATTAAATTGATTAAGATGAATATTATTAATTACGGTTCATCCATCTGTTTAAAAAAACGTTGAAACGTTTGATTAAAATTAATTAAATACATGTAAAAATGTTTTGTTAATTAATAAGTACATATTTAATTAATTAATAGTTCAATTAATTAAAAATTGAACTAGATCAGCTTAGTCCAATCAGATCCTAAGTTGGCTCAAACCATTAGTTGGTTTGATCAGACCAATTAAATTCAATAATACCCGGATTTGGTTCAGACTATTAGTTGGTTTAACTAGATCAGTTTATTATTGAATTAATTGGAGTAGTTTGATCACATGGGTTGGGCTAACCCAATTTGACCCAATCTATAATTTAAACCATTAGTTGGTTTAACTAAACTAATTATATATGTTCTAATAGGTCAGACTAATCCAATGGGTATTGAGTTTGATCAAATGGAGTTTGATCAATAAGTCTGAAATTGATTTAAATGAGCTTAGATTAACAGAACAAAGGTAAGGTATCCCAGTCCAATTAGATTAGTTCTAACGAGGACAATGGACAAAGTTCAGGATCTAGTTTCTTGATCGACTGGTCTACTGGGTTAGTTGACTTAGACTATTGAAAATCGAGAAGATTTATTTTTCTTGATTAATAATATTGGTTCTATGCCTATATAAATTGAATTAAGCCAGTTTTGTACTGGTAAGTTATTTTTATATTGACTTATTTAATTTACAAATGACACAGACTATTACTACCTTGACTCGTCGTGAAGTGCGACGGAACCAACTAAGGGAGGAAATTCAGGAGATTAAATATAACCTAGTTTATGGAGTCAAAGGACACATTAAAAGGCTTGTTCGATTGCTCTGGAAACTTGAGCGAGAAGAGTTTCTGGTCCTGGATAATTATAGGATTTAGGCTTTGATGTGTCATTGCCAGAGAATCTCAAGGTGGAAGCAGACTATGTATGGGGCGAATCTCATATGCACAGTTGTGTGTGGAGTTACTTCACCATGTGGATCAAGAAGATCTCGAAGAGTTTGAAGAGGATTCACAAGAGGATCCGAAAGTAGATCCCATAGAGAATTCTGAAGTTGGTCTACCAGAGATTGCCTCAAATGAGTCCAATTTCAAGGGGATTGAGTTGACCACTGCACTGCCGTTTGTCCTAGTGGGAGTGGTGTTGACCTATCTAGTTTATATGAGTTCTTTTATTATTATTGTCATTACGTACAAACAGTATTAGTCTATTTAGGTTTTGAGTCATATAATAATTTTTATCGTTATGTACGAACAAAGTTATTTTATGAAAAGTTTTGTTATATGTTAACAATATGCAACATGTTTATATGAATGATATGTTCATTCATATGCTGTAGTCTACATGATACATGATACATGATACATTATAAATGATTAGTTCATTTTATTAAATGATTAGTTTATTTAATTAAAGAAATCATGATAGAATAATGATTTGTTCATTCAATGATTAGTTCATTTGTTGGGATGTATATAATAGTATTGATCAATGTTGATTTGATTGGACCATACAAATGATAAGTGGAAACAAAATTATCACTTGATTTTGTAAACTAATTCAAATTGGCATTGAGTCAATCATAAATTGCATGCATATGAATTACACTGAATACTAAATAATATGTTTATTTATGTTAGATCATGATAATAAGAACATCATAGCTAAACTCAATAACAGAGAGAAATTATATGAGGATAACTATAAAATATGGTAGCTCAAGATACAATATGTTCTTGAGGAAAAAGAAGTTCTTGAGGCTATAAGACAGGTTATGAAAGAACCTGTAGATGATCTCACTGCACAGAATAGATGAGATCTTGATGCCTATAAGGCATGGAAGAAGAAGGACTCCATTGTTAAGGGAATATTGATTAGTTCAATGGTGGATGACCTAGTTTTTGAATATGAGTCATATTTTATGGCTCATGCAGTCTGGGAAACCCTTAAGAAGAAATACAGTAGAGTAAGTCTGAGCAAACTTTGACAGGTAAGGATTAAGTTTTACAGCTACAAGAATCGTTCGAATCTCTCAATGGTTCAACACCTCAGGGAGATGTCGAACATGATTCAGGAGCTTAAAATTGCTGGTCATGAGTTGACCAATGAACAATAGGTTCAAGCAGCTATTCGTTCCTTTCTAGATTCTTGGGAGACCATGAAACATACCCTAACTCATAGTGAGAGTATTAAGACTTTCATTGACATCTCATGCCATGTAGAATTGGAGGCAGAGAGAGTTGAATCCGTAAGGATTTTTGAACTAGCCTATGTGGCTATTGGTTCTGTTGGATCATATGAATCCAAGAAAAAATGGTTCAATAAGGGGAAGGGAAAGAAGAAAGAAGTTGCTGCCGTGGGCAAGACCCAATCAAGAAGAAAGGAAAGAAGACCAAATTAAAACAATATAAGTGTGTCTTCTTTTCCTGAGCATTTTGTTGCTAGTTCAGTGTTGTTAGATGATTCTTATCTTTTGTGGATTATAGATTTGGGAGCAACCAACCATGTAGCTCAGGAGTGAGTTACATTTGTAGAGTACCGGGGGGTACCAGCTGACAACAAATGAATATATGTAGGAAACAATGCAAGAGTTGAAGTCAAAGGAGTCGGCACTTGCAAACTCAACCTTCGTGATGGTAGTGTTTTGTTTCTACATGATGTCCTGTATGCTCCTGATATTGGACAGAATCTTGTTTCCATTACAAGTCTTCTTGATTTAGGGTATTGTATTAATTTTTATAACTAGAGTGTTGAACTTAAGATTGACTCAGTATCATTCGGATATGGTTTTTTTATCAATTGATTTTATGGTTCTTGATATAAAACTAGATGCAATTGTGCTATTGAGGGTTGTTTTTTAAACATTGCTCTAACTAGTAATGCATATATCACTAATGAGGTTTGACATGCTAGATTAGGACACATAAGACAAGAACATATGAATCGGTTGGCTAGAGAGGGTCTATTGGGTACTCGGGCTAAGATTCACTTGTCTATATGTGAGCATTGTCTTGTTGGAAAAACAACTACAAAATCATTTGGTAAGGCTATAAAAGATGAATCATCATTGCAATAAATTCATTCGGATATTTGTGGTCCAATGAATATGAAGGCTAGACATAGAGCTTCTTATTTCATTATATTTATTGATGATTTCTCTCATTTTGATAATGTGTATTTGATTTCTCATAAATAAGAAGCATTAGATTACTTTAATCAATATTTAAACGAAGTTGAGAATCAATTGGAACATAAGGTTAAAACCTTACGTACTGATCATGGAGGAGAATGCTTGTCTGATCAATTCAAGGCAATGTGTAATGATAGAGGGATTATTAGACAACTGACAATCCTTGGAACTCCACAAAATGGGATAGCTGAAAGAAGTAATAGGACTCTTCTTGAAATGGTTAGGTCTATGATGATGCAGGTTAATTTGTCGATCTCCTATTGGGGAGATGTATTATTAACTGCGTACTTAACAAAGTGCCTTTAAAGTCAGTTCTATATACCCCATATGAATGTTAGACTGGCAGAAAATTAGATTTGAGTAATCTGAGATCCTGGGGGTCAACTGCTTATGTTCATGATAGTTTTTACAAGTATGAAAAACTGGGACCTAGGAGTAAGAAATATATCTTTATTAGATATCATGAGACCTCCAAAGGTTATGTTTTCATAAGTGAGCAACTAGATGGAACCATCTCCGAAATAAATTCGAGAGATGCTGCTTTTCTTAAAACTGAATTCCCAACACGAGGTGAAGTTAATAAGACAATTCCTCTATATGACATAGAGGAGGAGGATAATGTTCTTTTATCACAAATCAGGAGATGTTTGATCTAGTCAACCTAGTGGGAGTAATTTACCACTGAATGAGTAAGTTTTTCAACAGTCTAACCTATGAAGAAGTAATCATCAGATTATTCCTCAAAGAAGATTTGACATTGAGAATGAGGCATTGATGATTCTCCTAGTTGATAATGAGGAACCTCGAACTGTTGACGAAGCTTTGAGATGCTCAGTTAAAAAAGAATGGAAAGTTGCAATGGGTGAGGAAATGAAGTCAATGAGAAATAATTAAGTTTGGGATTTAGTCGATCTTCCTCTGGACCGAAGGGCTATTAGGAATAAGTTGATTATCAAAATCAAGAGGAAAGCGAACGGATTGATTAATCGATACAAAGATCGACTAGTTGCAAAAGGATATACCTAAATGGAGGGTATTATTTTTGAAGAAAAGCTGAGTACATCTTAGGAGTGAAGATCATGAAAGATCGATTAAAAAGGTTTTTGGGTTTGTCTCAAGAGACTTATATCACTAAGATGCTACAACACTTAATATGTCGAATTGCAACATTGTATCCCAAGACTCTTGAAGAAATAGCCGAGAAAAAAAACCATATGTTAATGCTACTGGTAGTCTGATGTGCACTATGTTGTGCACTCATCCTGATATAAGCTATGTTATTGGCTTAGTTAGTCATTTTCAATCAAACCCAAGATCGAGACACTGGAAAACGGTAAAGGGATAATAGATTGATGTATCTGTTTCCAAGGATCTAAGATGAGCCTGAAGAGCTATGTACAGATGCAGATTAAGTAGGAGACCTTGATGACAGAAAATTCACATTTGGCTATACCTTCTTGCTAAATGGTGGCATCATCTCATGGAAGAGTAAGAAGCAAGCTTATGTAGCTTTATCGATAATGGAAGCTGTGTGGCTTGACTTGTGTAGCCTTGTCGATAGTAGAAGCTATATGGCTAGTCTTGTGTTTGTGGTTTGTGTATCAGTTGTGCAACAATCTATCTGGTAAAAAGGTTCCTGAAGCATTTGAAGATTGCTGAGGACAATGGGAGTCTTGTTACAGTGTACTGTGAGAGGCAAGTTGAGGATCCCAAATATCACAACAAAGGCAAGCATATAGAAATTAAGTATAATTTTATAAGGGATATCGTGGACAAGAAAATGATAATTCTTGAGTATATCCCTACACATACTATGCTTGCAGATCCTTTTACTAAGCCATTGACAAAAGAGTCATTTTAAATATATAGAAAGTCTTTGTGACTTCATAAAATGTAACACGTTGTAAAATGTCATGATCTATTCAGTGTATATGTTGTTACATTTTGGATTAAAGTCTCGATGAGCATGTTGGCAGGTTGAGATTGATCCACTCACATGGACAATCATCTCTATTTGGTAAGTATAAATAGAGGTAAGACCATTACTTATGGGACAACTTATGTAGCTGTGAATAGAGACATACTATAAGTTAAGGTCGCCTTGATATTGTGTCAAGATGAGATCATTTATGTAATGATCGGAGTAAATGTACCCACTATTTATTGAATCTTCTTAAGGCCAGATTGAAATTTATATGTTGAATTTAGGATTAGACATTATGTATGTCTAGATTGAAATTTGTACGATGTTAAAATTTGAGAAAAACATGCACTCTTTTTTAGTAAAGAGAATAACATCATAGCATGTGATTCATAGCACATGTGCTATGGTGACAAGAAGGGTACTAGGAGAATGGATCCCTTCTTCTCTACTATGTGAGACTCTTGAGATTATAAGTTAATCTCAATTTTATCCTAAGTGACTATTTAGCTATTTGCTTGAAATTATAATTAGTGTATGCTGTTTTAGCATGTTTCCTATTGACTATGGATGATTCGGTCTATGGAGCATAACTAGGAAAGCGACTGATTAAAATGAATAGATTCTAGCTTAAAAAAAAAGATTAAATATATTTGCATTTTTTATTATTCACTGGTCGACCAATTTCTGTTGTATATAGAAATGATTGTGAATATTAAATATGGAACATACTCTTGACATAATAGTCATTATGAGGGATCAAAAATGTTTATATTGATATAACTGAAGATTATTTAATCTGGGTAAAAAGCAAGACATGGACATCTTCAAGATAATGGCTGTGTGCCACTGGGAGATTGAATTTTTCTAAATAACGGATATATACTGCCAGGAGAGAGGCTATGCGCCATTATGAGAATGTCTCTGATTCGTTTTATTGAGCAGTTATGTAAGATGTAACAATTTTCTTAGCAATAATTGCTCAGTGTTCTTACTGTCGCATGAACCATTTTTCTTAAAGTATGAATTGGATGTTCTTATTTGATTTTTGTGACTAATTAGTTTTTTGCTCTGGTCTTCGTGACTTGATTATCATATAGTCTATGTGACTTACATGATCTTTATAACAAGATAATCTTTATGGATTGACTTGGATGTATGAGAGATGTTGGACATTGCATTAATTACAACGTTAGGAAGATGAAGGGGTGTCCATTCACCTTCATCTTCCTCCATTATGGGCTATTAAGGCATCGGTTACAAGATCATTTCATCCTTCTTAAAAAGGCATTCAAGAGCAGTCGAAAAAAGGTTGTTGATGGTGATCGAAGAGGAAAACATCTGTGGAGAGGGATTTGGTTCGTAAAATTCGAAGGGCTTTCTGGTTTCATCTGTGACCGCTCTTCCGACAACAAGTAAGAAATACTTGTCAAAATTTAGCTCGTCGTTTTCAAGATTGTTTCGGGAGATTACTGTAAGTTGTTTACAGTTTTATGATTTTTCATGCTTTAGAATAATCAAAAGTCCAAAATAACAAAATGGTGTTTTAAAAAATGGTAGATATGCTACCTTAACGACCCTCTTGAGCCGACCCCACGGATATGGAGGGAGGTTCATGTAGGTACACAGACGTTGAGCGCATGGTGGGATCGACCATGTCGGCCATCACCTTGGGGGATCGATCCTTGATTATTTTGTTAGAATTGTCATGTACCTATCGTCTATGCTACACCCTGGAGGAAACAAAATGGTGTTTTAAAATTTCAACATTCGAAGAGATAACACAATATCAATCTAACTGCTCTAATAAATTGTATATTAAGGTTGTCAATAGACGGAGAAGTAGAAAATGATATTTAAAAAAAAACAAATATGTTTTTACAAAATGATGACAAATACATAAAATTTGAAAAGAAAAGAAAATACAAATACATAGAGAGGAATAATATCTATCGAATAAGAAAGAAGAAAAGTCCATTGACAACAAGGTGATGAAATGACATTTGGAATTTAATCTACAATTCGTGAAAAGACTTATTATTTCGACAAGATTACAAGACTAAAGTAATATTTAGACAAGAGTCAGGTTTGAAAGGTTAGAATAGTTGGGTGGCCAGTTGGAGTTTTTAGGTTGATGGATGATGAGTTTTGATTTATAAACTATTTAAGATTTTTAATAAAATAAAGGTGTAAAACATCCATTAAATAAAATTGGGGTAAAAATATATCTAAAGATCACTCTTTATTTTTATTATCAACACAAATATATCTAAACACCCATTATGAAAAAATATTTTAAAAAAATATCTCATCGTATTTTTTATTATGAAAATACCTATGACCATAACTACTATGACGCAGAATAAATTATTTCAAATTAGTCAAAATTATTATGCGTAGGACAATGTTATATCAAAATATCATTTACTCGTACAACAGTTAATGTAAATTTTACCAAGTTGGGGCAATTTTAATTAAATTTGAGCAATTTAATAAATTTGAGCAATTTAATAAATTTGAGTAATTTCATAAACACTGTTTTGATATAAAAGTACTCCATCTTTGTAATTTTGACCAAATTAAAATAATTTTTTTATAATCATAGTGGTTAGTGCAATCATCTTCGACTTAAGGTTGCCAGTTTAATTAAGTTTGGATTAACTTGAGCTTGAATTTTGATATATGACCATATATGAGAGAAAAGTTAAATATATTGATAGTAGCATCCACGTCTACATGTTATGCAGACGTGGTCATGGGCGGAGCCACATTGGGACTAGGGTGGACTCCCGCCCCACCAACTTTAGAAAAATAAAACAAAAAAATCATCCCTATATTTTTTTTCCTTAATTATTTCCTATTTCCCCGCATGCACTTTCTATTAAATTGAAATTTTTGATTTTGTTTAATTAATTTCCAAAACACATGTCAATTTATTAAGAATTTTAATTAAATTAAAATTTTATAAACTCCACGTACGTTACCTCTTATTTTTCCTCTTATCCACAGAGCCACAAGTGTCGCCATCCCCCCACCTCCTTATTTTTCCTCTTATCCGCAAAGTCGTAGGTGCGAATGATTTTAATTTTGATCCTCTTTTTCCGTTACTAGGTTCAAGTAGATCTGTTTATTTTTAGAATGGATTTCCTTCGAGCAATCGAGCTCCTTTCTCGGCGACGTAATCTCTCAATTTCTTGAAGATCTTTATATTATCATTCACATGATATTTTATATTCATGTCCTATACAGGTGTTCGGCAGTAACTCGACGAGTACAAGCGCGACATCCCTTCTCTCGAATAGCACACGATATCGGCAGTGGCGGATCCAGAAATTCAATCATGGAGGGGTGCCTGCGATCTGAGCGTAGCGATTTTTTTTTGAACAGTTAATAACTTCTATGTAATTAAAAAATATTTTTTAAATAACTTGCATACAGGAGAAAAAGGTACAATATTATGAAAAAAAACTCGTACAATAATATTAAAATATTAAAGCAGTCTACTAACGAATATGTGACAATTGCATTCTTCGAAACTCCATGTTCTGAAAATGCTGTAAAATTGGCTCATTGTTGATAGTATTAAAAACATTTTTCTCGATATAGACTACCAAACTATCATTTATCCATTCATCTCCAATCCTGTTTCGCAAATCTGTTTTGACAATATTCATTGTCGAAAACACTCTTTTAACAGTTGCAGTAGCAACTGGAAGAAGTAAGGCTAGCTCAATCATCCGATAAACCAAAGGAAACACACGGTTCTTCATTGTTTCAATCATTTTCTTTGCAAGAGCTCCCAAATCTGAAATGCCTTCAAACCATTCATCTGATCTGACGTCATCAATATATGTTTCAAGCTCTTGTTCAACCAGCATACGCTCATTCCAAGAAAAATCACCCTCATAAAAATGAGCCAGACGCACTAACTTCTGTACATCAAATCTAGAGAACGAGTACCTAGGATCAAAGCATGACATATAAATCAATAAATCTTTAGTTGTTTCAGAGAAACGACTATCCATCTCCTCTAGAATAATATCGATAACCTACAATTTAAAAATCAAACAACAAAAGTAAAAATTAATAAATATGTTACTGTTTAAAAGATTTAATTGACGGTAAACAAAAAAAGAATTATGAAGTTACCTCAAAAAAGATTTCAACATGATAATAGTGATAAAAATTAACATTTTTTCTATCTCTCTTCAAACGATTACGGATGTTGATATTATCTGTCATATTAATTATTTCAATGGAATGAGTGTTACAAAACTTCTTCACATCCTCAAGTAAAATATTCCATCTAGAATCTCTCAACTTTTGCAATTTGCATTTCACATTATTGATCAAACTCATCACATTCACAATTTTTTGATCTTTCTCTTGTAGAACAGTTGACAAATGATTTGTGATTGCCAATATATGTTTCATCAATAGTAGAATAAACACAAATTCATACCTCTCCATTCTTTCAACCAAAGTTCTACTTAAACCCTTAGAAGAACAATCACCATCATCAATCAAATTTTGAAGAACCTCTATAACAGATGGCCACATTTGTTCAATACTACATAAAGTTGAATGATGAGACCCCCATCGTGAATCTCCAGGTCTAGCTAGACTAGTTTCTTGGTTTAGTCCTCTACTAGAACTAATCTCTCCTCTTTCAAGAAGTTTAACTTTTCTGTCATGTTCAAGTTGTCGAAGTTTGTCGGGCCTTTTGCAAGATGATGCAGATGTGTTCACAATCGAACCAACAATCCACATGAAATCACAAACATATTGATTTGCTTGAGCAACAGCTACAACCACTAGCTGGAGTTGATGAGCAAAACAATGAACATACAATGCATACGGATTTTCTTTTATTATCAGTGACTTTAAGCCATTAAATTCTCCAAACATATTTGAAGCACCATCATATCCTTGACCCCTCAATCTCGCCACTGACAAACCATACTTAGCAACTAAAGAGTCGATTGCCTCCTTCAAACAAGCAGCTGTAGTTGTTGCAACATGAACTACAACTATAAATCGTTCAATCACCTCTCCATGTTTGTTCACATATCTAATAACACTGCCATTTGCTCTTTCACTGAACAGTCACAAGCCTCATCAAGTAGTAAAGTGAACCACCTATCTCCAAGATCAACTAGAATAGCATTTGTGGTCTCAACTGCACAAGCATTCACCAATTGCTTTTGAATTTTTGGGGCAATCATTTGATTATTTCCAGGTGCATTCATTCCAACAACTACCGCAACTTCTGGACACTCTGAGCTATACCATTTAAGCAATTCTAAAAAATTTCCTCTATTGGATGATTTCGAAGACTCATCATGTCCCCGAAAAGGCAATCCTTGTAATAACAAAATCAAATTACTTTTAATATGGAAGTCAAGCGTTTGCGATAAACAACTTCAAGCTCATGTTTCCCCGATGAAAATGAATACTCCACACTTTGTCTTTGATTCTTGAAACCCTCAAACTGTATTCTTGCCTCATTGTGCGCACTACCAACTCCACCTACATGCTTATTGAATTTTTCAATTGCTTTTTTCCAATTTATGAAACCAGATCTCGTAAACACATCATCTCCTCCAAACTCTATATTAATAGGTCTAAAAAGATAACACCAGAAACAAAAGACTGCATCCTTTGAAACACTATACTCCAACCAATCACGGTCTTTAAACCAAACCTCTCTGAAACATCTATTGTCTTTACCCATTTTTTTCCTTGGAAAATTATAGCCTCGAGGTTGACAAGGGCCCATAACAACATATTCTTTTCGAATACGATCTCTAGCACCAACATCATACTCTTCAATCAATTTTCGTAAACCAAGATCAACAACAATTTCTACTTCACTACTTAGATTTTCAATATTTTCAAATTAAATTTGCGGAGGAGGAGGAGGTGGTGGTGGTTGTGGTGCAGGAGTAGACTCTTCATCTGGAACACTAGACGATTCAATTGAACTCCTAGGTCTCTTTGCAAAATATTTCAACATTTTCTACAAATTATAATGTATGGGAAAAAATTATCAACATAAAGTAATGTGAACAATTTAACAATAACACAATTAAATTATTTAACATCATTCATCGACACAATTCTTTTAAAAAAAATAAAATTAATTTAGTATAAATTATCAATATTCATAAATTACAATTAACTAACAGCTAATAAAAAAACTAATTACAATTCCGGAGTTTATACAAAAACTAAATTACAAATTATCCAACCATTAAATATACAAAATCTAAATTTTCAATTATCCAACAATCAAATATAAAAAACAACTAAACATTTAAACAGTCAAAATTTTAAATTATTAATTGTGTCATATATTGTAATCAAGAAATAATCAAACAATTATTAAAAAAATAAAACAAAATCCACTTACCTGAAGGCTGAACCGCTGAAGGCTTCACCTTTGGGCTTTGGCGCTTTGCCGCGGATGAGAGGGAAAAAAACCTTTGGGCGCAGGGCTTTCCGGCTTTGCCGCTTTGGTCGGCGCTCGGCAGAGAGAAAAAACAAAGATCACAAGGTTAAAGGTTTTGTGAGCGGCGGGAAAAAAAAATGGAGGAGAGATAAATAAAAATAGCCAAATGATATGGAAACGTGTCAACTGTCAACGTGGACTGTGGACACGTGGTTCACAATTACAAAAAGAACTATTCTTCGTCTCTTCGAGTTCGACTCTTCGTTTTCTCCGCTTACTGCTCTGTTTTTTCTCCGATTGTTGCGATTGCGAGTGCCTGTGAAGAGTTTACCGTTTTTCGCCAGGGGGGGCGCGGCCACCGACGCCACCCCCTCGATACATCCGCCCCTGGATATCGGTACGATCATTATCGTAGGTATATTTTCTTTTGATATTATTTGTATGAGTCAACTACTATTTTTTATTTTAATAAATTGATTAAATTTATTAACAGATTTATTAATTAATTTGATTAGTTTTATTTAATGAGTTTGTTGAACAGAAGTTGGTTGAAAAAATTAATAATGATATAATAATTAATGAGTTTGATTCTAAGAAAAATCGAAGAGCATAATTTCAATAGCATTTTTTTGTTCTATGCTTTAATTTTGAATGTATTGAATATTAGATACTATTGTTTTATAATTTTGAAAAATTAATACTATTGTTTT
Organism: Zingiber officinale; assembly: GCF_018446385.1. NCBI lineage: Eukaryota > Viridiplantae > Streptophyta > Magnoliopsida > Zingiberales > Zingiberaceae > Zingiber > Zingiber officinale. The sequence continues at coordinate 104,530,141 of NC_055995.1, read as the reverse complement.
ATAATTTTGAAAAATTAATAATCATTTTTTGTTTATATTTTTGAATCAATTAATTTATTATATATCGATGATCATCTCCAGGTAAATTTAGATTCTGGCTACGCTCCTGGATGTGGTAGTAGTTACATCCCATTTCTACACATACTTTTAGGGACTGCATGAGCGCCTAAAAAAGTGTGTGCATCCAAGCATAGGGATGGCAATGGGGCGGGGCGGGGGCGGGGGCGGGTTTGCCATTCCCATCCCCGCGCCGTTCTCTTTTTTTCGGGTTCGGGAATTCCCCGAACCCAAACCCACGGGGATCAAATCCCCATCCCCACCCCCATCCCTGCCCTGAATCCAAACCCACGGGAATCAAATCCCCATCCTCACTTCCATCCCCGCCTCATTCCCAAATTTAATTTATGTTATTATTATTATTATTTAATAATTATTATTAATGATAATATTAATATTAATAATATTATTATTAATACTATTTTCAAAAATTTTAATATTAATATTAACACTATTATTAATACTTTTTTAAAAAAATCATATTATTATTTAATAATAATAATAATAATAATAATAATAATAATATTCGGGGTGGGTTCGGGGATGGGGATAGTATTCCCATATCCGCCCCGAACCCACCCCATCCTCGAAAAATCGGGGATCCCCATCTTCATTTCGGGTTTTCTCCGTGGGACCCAAACCCGTGGGAAAAATTGTCATCCCTATCCAAGCAAGAGTAGAGTGGTTCATCCAAGTATAAGAGACGAAGGAACATCCAAGATCAAGGGATTTGGCTTGTGGAACTTTGAAGGATAGTTTGATTTGTAATTGTTCTTCCGATCATATTTTATCATCACCGATTGAAGGTATGTGGGAGATCATTGTAAATTTCTAAAGATTTCGAATTATGTATATTATGTTAAAGAAATTCTTCATTGGTATTAGAGCTGTATGCATCCTAAGGTATGATGATACATGTTTGAATTATATGATGATGTTGACCTTATTCTCTATTCAACCATGAGATGTTATTGTTAGTAAATAAAAAAAATCCTTACCTTTACGTTGAATCCATTTTACAGCTTGGTTCTATTCGTTTTATTTGTTGGGCGAAATTGTGATTGAGTCGTGATTAGTAACTATTGCCAGACCCAACGGAATTTATCTCGGTCTTGTTTGGCCATAGCCAAGTGAGATCGTGACTGTATCATGATCTACTACCACCATCTGGCATTGAAAAATACCAATCGCCACGGAGATCCCGAGTCATGAAGGATGAATTAGGCGGCTCCCTCATAACCCTTGCTGGCCGTGAGTTGAGCGCAGTCGTTGGAAAAATGCGATTACGTGTCACGGTTTTCCCTGAGCCTACAGCGTCGCCAGCAATCGTCGAAATAACGTACCTCTTGTGTTCGGCAACCGCATCACAGCGGGATCAAGTCTTCGCTGGCTGTTCAAGTCGTGGCGGCGTGGGTGACGGGTGTGACGAGAAGACGATGGCAAAAATGGACAGATTTGATGATTGATGTGGCAACTGATGGCGGAAGAAGATCAAACGACACATTAGATTTCGTATGGGTTTTATTAAAAAAAAGTAATAACTATTAAGTTTTTTTTTATGCATTCGTTGGCATGCATTTAATATCAATGTTAACTATAGCATTAGTTTTTTTTTTTTAAATGCATGCCATATGTTTCGAATGCATGAGTTTCTTTTATGCATGCATTTATATCAATGCATACGGTCTGACTCATTTGAACCTAACTTATTTTGGTTTTTTGAGTTGATGATCGTTGATGAAATAGGTTCGTTAAATTATATCCTGATGTAACTTAAATCATTAGTTGATTTAATAAAATTAGTTTCATCCAATCAAATCGGATTGAATAAATTAAGTTTGCGTTAAATTGGATTAGTCAAAATAGGGTCAGTCAACTTACACTCCTAAGTGTCAAGAAGATTTATTTTTCTTGATTAATAATATTGATTCTATGTCTATATAAATTGAATTAATCTGGTTTTGCACTGGTTAGTCAGTTTTGTACTATTTAATTTTAATTTTTTAGATGACACGGACGATCACTATATTGACTCGTCGCGAAGTGCAATGGAACCAGCTCAGGGAGGAAATTCAAGAGATAGAGTATAACTCTGCTTATGGAGTCGACAAATAGAGTTGGATGGCTTGATAGAGTACTATTTTAGAAACTTGAGTGAGAAGAGTTTCTAGTCTTGGACAGTTATAGGATTTGAGCTTTGATGCGTTCATTGTCAGAGTATCCTAAGATGATAGCAAACTATGTATGAGGGCATCATAAAAGATACGTCACATATTCAGAATTGTGTGAGGAATTACTTCACCATATGGCTGAAGAGGATCTAGAAGAACCTGAAGAGGACCCAGAAAATGTTCGAAGAAGATCTAGAAGAGGATCTAATTGTAGATCCAGTGGAGAATCCTGAACATGCCCTACTTGAGTTTGTCCCAACTGCGTCCAGGTTGAAATGGTTAATGTTGGCCACTACACTAGTGTTTGTTCTAGTGGAAGTAGTGATAGCTTATTTAGTTTATTAGGGTTATGTTACTGTCATTATATATAAACAATATTAGTTCGTTTAATTCATGTCAGTTTGTTACATGCAACATATTTATATTAATGATATGTTCATTCATATGTTTGTTTATGCTAATTACTCCATTTGATGCATGATAATGTGATCAATGCTATATACTCTTTGATTAGTTCATTATGAGTATAATAGTTAATGATTAGTCCATTAGTTGAGATCTGTGTAATAGTATTGATCAATATTGTGTAATAGTATTGATCAATATTAATTTGATTGGTCATACAAATGATGAGTGAAAACGTAGTTATCACTTGATTTTGTAAACCAACTCAAATTAATATTGAGTCAATAATAAATTACATACATATGAATTACACTGAATACTAAATAATACGTTTATATATATTAGATTATGGCAACAAAAAATATCATAGTTGAACTTAATAAAGGAGAGAAACTTAATGGGGATAATTATAAGATCTGACACCTCAGGATGCAGTATGTACTTGAGGAAAAAGAAGTTCTAGAAGTTGTAAATCAGGTTATGGTAGAACCTGTAGATGGTCCCATTGCACAGAACAGATGAAATCTTGATGCCTATAAGACATAGAAGAAAAAGGACTCTACTGCAAAGGGCATATTGATTAGTTCAATGGTTAATGACCTAGGTTTTGAGTTTGAGTCGTATCTTATGACTCATGTAGTCTAGGTAGCCCTTAAGGAAAAATATAGTTGAGTAAGTCTGAGCAAGCTTCGACAACTGACAATCAAGTTTGACAGCTATAGGAAGTGTCTGAATATTTCGATGGTTCAACACCTCAGGAAGATGTCAAATATGACTCAGGAGCTTAAAACTGCTGGTCATGAGTTGACCGATGAATAATAGGTTTAAGTAGTTATTCGTGTTGGGGTTGCAAGGTTGCAAACATATTCCTAAATTGAAAACACATAGGAAAGATCATAAGTTTATAAGAGAAAAATATCTCCATTGGTATGAGACCTTTTGGATAAAGTCCAAGAGTAAAACCATGAGGGCTAGGTCCAAAGTGGACAATATCATACTATTGTAGAGGCATCTATATTCTTTTGGTCCTTCAATTGGTATTAGAGTGAGGTCGCTCTTCACCAAACAAACTGACGAAAGAAGCATAAGCCAGAGCCATGATCCAAGATTGAACCACGTGGGTGAAAAACCTTGAATGAAATATGGGAGACCCTGAGCAGGTCAAGAGTGACCCGATACTCGGGGGGAGGCCTTGAGCAGATCAAGAGTGATGCGATGCTCGAGGGGAGGCCCTAAGTAGGTCAAGAGTGACCCGATACTTGAGGGGGATCCTGTGATCCTTTGTTTGAGGGGAGATTGTTGGGGTTGCAAGGTTGTAAACATAGTCCCATATTGAAAACACATGAGAAAGATCATGAGTTTATAAGAAAAAGATATCTCCGTTGGCATGAGGCCTTTTGGGTAGAGCCCAATAGAAAAACTATGAGGGCTTAGGCCCAAAGTGGACAACATTATACCATTGTAGAAATATCTAAATTCTTTTCGATCCTTCAATTGATTCCCTTCAAAATTCTTGGGAGGCCATGAAGCATACCCTAACTCACAATGAGAGCATGAAGATTTTCACTAACGTCTTGTGCCATATAGAATTGGAGGCAGAGAGAGTAGAATTCGTAAGGATTTCTGGACTAACTTATGTGGCTGTCAGTTTTGCTGGATCATTTGGATCCACAAGTTGACTTGCTTTAACTGCGACAAGAAGGGACACCACTCGGGAGTGCACTGAGTCAAAAAAGGTAAATCTAAGTATATCTTCTTTCCCTAAGTATTTTATTGCTAGTTTGATGTTGCTAGCTGATTTTTATCCTTTGTAGATTATAGATATGGGAGTAACAAACCATGTAGTTCGGGAGCGAGTTACATTTATAGTGTATAATCGGGTACCAGCTGGCAACAAATGGATATATGTGGGAAGCAATACAAGAGTTGAAATCAAAGAAGTTGACACTTGCAAGCTCAACCTCCATGGCAGTAGTGTTTTATTTCTACATGATGTCCTGTATACTCCTAAAATTTGACGAAATCTTGTTCCCATTACATATCTTTTTGATTTAGGATATTGTATTAATTTTTACAGCCGATGTGTTGAACTTAAGATTGACTCGGTGTCAATCAGATATAAATTTTTAATAAATAGTTGTATGGTTCTTGATGTAGAACTAGATGCCAATTGTGTTATTAAGGGTTATTTTTCGAACATTGCTCTAAGTAGTAATATAGGTATAACTGATGATGCTTGACATGCTAGATTAGGATATATAGGACAAGAACATATAAATCGATTGGCTAGAGAGAGTCTATTAGGCACTTGGGCTAAGATTCAATTGTCTATATGTGAGGGGGGGGGGGTGAATAGCACGCGTGACTTTCACGTTTGTTTCAAAAAACACAGAGTAAGAATACAGCGAAAAGTAAAGAGACAAAGAGCACAATCGCAAACACCAAGAGTTACTTGGTTCGGAGCCTATGACGACTCCTACTCTAAGGCCCCACGTGAGAGTACTTTCAATGGGTAATCACTATAAGTTCGAGAAATATTTACAAGATCAATTACAATTGCAATATTAAAACTAAGTTACCAACAATACAAAGATGTTGGAAAGGAATGTCAATTGTCGGCGTAGCAGTTGAGCGTTGTTGAAGCATTTTGTCGCGGTACACAGGAGCACAAGTAGTCTGCTTTTTGTTTTTTTTTAAAGTGCTATCCGAGATCCCTTTTTATAGCCTCCTCAAACTTGATCTAGATCCCTTGATCTCGGGATCAAGTCTTGACTTGACCTGGATCGGTCGGCCGATCCCTAGGTTCGGTCGACCGATCCCACCTGAATCGGTCAGCCTTCTAATCCCAATTCTGTCACTCAGATAGAGTTTCTTCATTCAGTCGACTGATCCCACCATTCGCTCGATCGATCCCTAGCTCATCTGGTCCCATCAACTCAGCTCGACCACATCACTGCTTATCCTTGGTTCGGTCGACCAATCACGAGGTTCGGTCGACCGATCCCTCGGTCGAACTTGGTCTGATCTCTAAACATCTGATCCTGCTGTACTGGGATTTGGTCGACCGATCTAGATGTTCAGTCGACCAATAAAGGTCGAATCTAACCCTACAACAAAGTATTAGTCTCCTGCAAAATAATGTTAAACAAATAACAATTAATTAAGTAAAACAACTTTGAATTTCCTTCGAAAACCCTAGGTCGAACCGACGGCTATTGTTCCCTCACAGGGGAATGTGTCCTCGCTTACTCCTCTCAGGAAAAGTTACCTGTTGCCAGACCGGTCCTCCAAACTGACTGGACTTTTGGTCAGCGCCCGAGACTTCTGGTCTTTATGATCGGCGCCCACTCCACAACTCGCCCAGACTTCCACCCAGTCCGCGACCACCAGGATTTCAACTTAGAGTCCCCGATTCTAGGATTTTTCCCAAAGCGCTTGATCCGCCAAGACTTTCCACCTAGGGTTATCACCCCCAAGGACCTAGGGTAACCACCCCCTAGGGTTTTCCACCTGCCTAACCGTAGCTAAGACTTTTAATCACCTAGGGCTACCACCCCCTAGGACCTAGGGTTACCACCCGTAGGGTTTTCCACCTGCCTAGAATTCACTAAGATTTTTACCTAAAAACACATAGGACTTTTCCTGCAAGCTTAATCAATATTGTTAGATCATAAGGCAACTTAACTTTGAACCCTTTGACATAATCAAAACTCAGGTTCGATTGTCTGGTGCTCCTTGCACCAATAATATTATCAATAAAAGAGGTATCAAAAGGGATACTCAAGTCTAGTCAACTGAGTGAGAGTGATATGCCAAGTCATGAGTTGGCTTCTCAACAGCCCAACTTACGAATAAGTATTTATAAAATCAAACCTAAGAAAATATTTGATATTGAGAATGAGACATTGATGATACTTCCAGTTGATGATGATGAACCTTAATCTATTGAGGAAGCATTGGGATGTAGAGTTAGATAAAAGTGGAAAGCTACAATGGTTGAAGAGATGGAGCCAATGAATCAGAATCATGTTTGTGATTTAGTCGATCTTTCTTTGGGCCAAAGGGGATTCTTAAAATAAAGAGGAAAGTTGATAGATCGATTAACAGATACAAAATTCGTTTGGTTGTAAAAAGATGTACCCAAATGGAGGGTATTGACTTTGAAGAGACATTTTCTCTTGTAGTGAAATTTATGTCAATATGAGTTATTTTAACTTTTGTGGCACATTATTACTTGAAATTATATCAGATGGTTGGAAAAACTGCTTTCCTTAATCGTGAGCTTAACGAGAAAATCTATATGATTCAGTCAGAAAGTTTCATTATTGAAGGCCAAGAGGAAAAAATATGTATACTTAAAAACTCTATATATGGGCTAAAGTAAGCGTCAAGACAATGGAACATAAAATTTAATGAAGTAATTTGATCTTATGGTTTTGAGATGATCAATGAGGATCATTGTGTTTTCTTGAAAAGAGAAAAAGGAAACTATGTCATTTTATCATTATATGTTGATGATATGCTGATAGATGAAAACGACATTGGGTATGTGAATGAAGTCAAGAAGTGACTATCATCACAATTTGATACAACAGATATGGGAGAAGCTGAGTACATTTTAGGGGTGAAGATCATTAGTGATCATCCTAAAAGACTTTTAGGTCTGTTACAAGAGTCTTATATAAATAAGATATTACATTATTTCAACATGTCTAATTACAATATAGAGCATACACTACTATAAAAGATACTATTTTGAGCAAGAGTATGTGCCCTAAAACTCCAATGAAAATAGCTGAGATGAATAAAAAATCATATACAAATGCTATTGGTAGTTTGATGTACACTATATTGTGTATATATCCCGATATCAGCTATGCTGTTAGCTTAGTCAGTCGCTTCTAGTTAAACCTAGGACTGGAATACTAGAAGGTAGTAAAAAGGATATTCAGATATCTAAAGGCGACAACAGATTATTGCCTCTGTTTCTAAGGATCATATACGAGTTTGAAAGGCTATTCAGATGTAGATTGGGTTTGGGACATGGATGATAGAAAATCCATATCAGGCTATATGTTCTTGCTAAATGGTGGCGTGATTCATGGAACAACAAGAAATAGGCTTGTGTAGCTTTGTCAACTATGGAAGCTGAATATATGACATGTTTAGCGGTTGTACAAGAAGCAGTCTGGCTGAAAAGGTTTCTAAAGCATCTGGAGATTACTGAGAGCAGTGGGAGCCTAGTAACTATCTACTGTGACAGTCAATCTGTAATAGTTTTTTTTAAGGATCCCAAATATCACAGTAAAGTTAAATATATAGCTATAAAATATAACTTTGTGAGAGATATTGTGACTAAAAGAATGGTAATTTTTGAGTATGCCCCTACACATGCTATACTTGTAGATCTTTTTACTAAGCCAATAACTAGAGAGTTATTTAAAGAACATGTAAAGTCCTTAGGACTTCAAAGAATGTAACAAGATTTATACTGAGAATAAGATATTATAAGATGATGTGATAATGACATGTCATAATCTATTCAGTATATGTGATTAGAAACATTCAAATAAGATTTTGGTGAACATGTTGGTAGGTTGCGATTAGTCCTCTCGCATGGACAATTATCTCTATTTGTTGGGTATGAATAGAGGAAGACCAATGCTTATAGGACAACTTATGTGGTTGTTGGCTTATGTAGCTATTAAAATTGTTACATTCCTGTAAGCTGGGGTCGCCTTGATATCTGTATCAAGATGAGATAATCTAAAGATAGATGATCGAAGTAAATGAACCTACCATTTACTATACCTATTTTGGAGTCAAATTAGAATTTATAGGTTGAATTCTGAATTAGGTATTGGGAATGTCTTGATCAAAATCTGTACAATGTTAAATTCAGAAACATGTGCTCTTTATGATAAAGAGAAAAAACATTGTAGCATATGATTCATATCGCATGTACTTATACGATAATAAGGGCAGTAGTAGAAAAGATCTCTGCTTCTCTACTATGTGAGCCCTTGAGATTATATGTGTTAGGTCCCTTGGCGACTGGCTTGAGGGAGGGTGAATTGCCTAAAAAAGAAAACAAAAACCTTTCCCGTTCTTTCAACTCTAATTAAAAGCAACTATAATAATAAATGAAAATAAAAACTTAAAGACGAGACACCATATTTACTTGGTTATAACCTAGGTGGTTATTAATCCAAGACCAATGAAAGCACTAAAAGAAAATCTCTTTCGTTGAAGGCGGAGAAGCCTCTTACACTTGTTGAAAAGCTTAGATAGTTGCTAGGAAATGATTACAAGAGTTGTTGTCTATTTCCTAGGTCTAGTGGTCTTTTTATAGCCCCTGAAAAATCTTATCTGTGGCTTGAAGGCGACTTCCATAGGGCTGGAAGGCGCCTCCAGCGAGGTGCCAAAGGATAAAGCTTTATCCTTTGGCAACGACAATATCAGCCTAGTCGAAGGCGCCTTCCATAGGGTTAGAAGGTGCCTTCATACTGTTTATGGAAGGCGCCTTCCACAGTAAAAGTACGGGGGCGCCTTCAATTCACTTTAATGGTGCCTCCAGCAGTAATTCTAGCCTCCTTTCTCTCTTCTGCTGCTCCGATCGCCTGGGTGATCGCAGCCATCCAAAATAGGGCTCACCCGGGCTCATTTTTCGGCCTTCTCCTTGAGTAGATTTTTGCTTCGGCTTCTCGTCTCTCGGAACATCGCACACATCCTTCTCATCCACCGGTGTACTCTTCCGTAACACCTCGTCCCTCGGATGCACTGAGCCTGCCAGCTCCCTTCCCGTGTCATCCTTCTCGCTAGCTGCATCTTCCGCTCGACTTCTTGTGTTCCTAAGCTCTTGCACACTTAGACACAAGGGTCAACCACAACATGACCTAACTTAATCTGGTTGATCACATCAAAACTACCACGGGGTTCCAACAATCTCCCCCTTTTTAATGTGTATCAACCCAGGTTTAAGTTAGGATAAAAACAATGTAATAAAAGTATTGTAAAGAAATTACAATAATAAAATTTTAGGAACATTAAGTATAATGTTGCAAAATTTTAAAGTTTACAAAATTTAAAAAATTTTAAAATCTCTCCCTAAAATCTCCAACTTGTATTTATTCCTCCACCTTTGATCACATAAAAAAAAATTAACATAAAAAGTTAGAATATTTTGAAGTTAATTTTGAGAGGTACTTAATAAAAATATTAATTAAAAAATATTTTGTAAAAAAATCTAACTTTGTTAACAGAGTAAATAGTTTTAACAGTTAGTTAATTAAATATTTATTTCGATAATTGGCTTCTAGGCTGTGACGAGACACTAGAGCTTCTTGGATATTGAAGCAACAATACTTTCTTAGACAAAGCCTTTTAAAGAAATTAATATTCAATTTAACTCTTTTAAAATTAAAAGAATTTTAGTCTAGGTATGATCGTGAAACCCAATATAAGTTCCTACCTACTAGATTAATCAGAAATTTTGGAGGTACATAATTTTTAGGAATATTCCTAATTTATCTATGGTGATGTCTAATATACCAGTTCAAATTATTATATCTCCTAATATTTTAATTTTTTAAGCATGCACGATTTTTCAAGTATTCTATTTCTACTTTCAATTTATCATTTTCTATTTTTAAATTATCAAACAAATCTAATGGGCATGCTTTTTGTAATTATCTTTTCAAATCATTGTTTTCTTATTTTAGTTTTATTAAATCCTTAGAAAGAACTTTAATGAACTGAAAAGATTATTTGAGTGAAAGAGCGCACACCTCACTTTAAGTTCTGATGCTCCCTCTTTATCACATCTTTCCTCTGATGATCCTCCCCTTTTGTTGATGCTCATCTCTGAGTTAGTTTCATCTTCCTTTTGATGGTCTTCTATTAGGGCTAGTCCGGCGTAGGCTTCGCTTTCAGAGTTAGAGGATGACGATTCATCCCATGTGGGTTTTAGATTATGTTTGGGCTGAGCTGACTTCTTATTCTTTTCCTTGTCTTTGTTCTTTAGTTTTGGACAGTCATCCTTGATGTGCCCTTCTTCATTGCAGTTGTAGCATCGGGTCGTCTTTTTGTTTCAATAATGCTTTCTCATCTGCGATTTAAATTTATTAGATTTAATAAATTTATTAAATTTTTTTACTAGTAGCGCCACTTCATCTTCGTCGATTGACGCTTCAGAGTCAGGACCTTCCTTCTTGGCTCCCAAGGCAAGATTGTTGTTCAACTTTTTGATTTCTTTAGAATCTGCACATTGAGTTTCGTGAAGTTCAAAAGTGGAAAATAAATTCTCTAGTGTACTTACCTTGAAGTCCTTAGAGATGTAGTATGCATCTACTAAGGATGACTATTCTGGAGTTATTAGGAAGATGTTGAGTGCATACCGGATTGAATCTCAGTTCATTACTGATTCTCTGAGATTGTTGAGCTGAGTGATGAGTTCTTTGATTCGTGCTTGGAGTTGCGCTACCTTTTCTCCATTATTCATTTGTAGGTTTGTTAGCTGGGTTCAGAGGATGTCTTGCCTTGCTAACTTTGCTTCTGAAGTGTCTTCATGGACTTCTAGAAACTTCTCCTAGAGCTCTTTGATGGAGATGTAGCTACCAATTCGATTGACTTCCTGGGGTGGAAGGATGCTGAGCAGATGGAATTTTACTTTACCATTCACCACGAAATCAGCTTGCTCCTTCTTCGTTCACTGATATTCTTTTTTTTCTTTTGGAACTACAAAATCATATTTCATAATTAACAAAATCTCAAAATCTGTTTTAAAGAATACCTCCATCCAGCATTTCCATTGAACGAAGTCTCCCTTGAATTTTGTTGGGTGGATGCTTGCACTGGCCATCGTCTTGTTGCTTCAGTCGGCGGTTAGTCCTTCTAAGGTAGTCTGGCTCTGATACCACTTGTTAGGTCCCTTGACAGTCGGGTTGAGGGAGAGTGAATTACCTGAAAAAGAAAACAAAAACCTTTCCCGTTCTTTCAACTCTAATTAAACACAAACTATAATAATAAATGAAAATAACAACTTAAAGACGAGACACCAGATTTACTTGGTTAAAACCTAGGTAGTTATTAATCCAAGACCAATAAAAGCACTAAAAGAAAATCTCTTTCTTTAAAGCCGGAGAAGCCTCTTACACTCGTTGAAAAGCTCTGACAGTTGCTAGGAAATGATTACAAGAGTTGTTGTCTATTTCCTAGGTCCATGGGTCTTTTTATAGTCCCTGGAAAATCTTATCTGTGGCTTGAAGGCACCTTCCAAAGGGCTAGAGGGCGCCTCCAGCGAGGCGCCAAAGGATAAACCTTTATCCTTTGGCAACGGTAATATTAGCTCGGTCGAAGGCGCCTTTGTACTGTTCATCGAAGGTGCCTTCCAGCCATGGAAGCCACCTTCCACAGTGAAGGTGTGGGGGTGCCTTCAATTCATTTTGAAGGTGCCTCCAATAGTAATTCCAGCCTCCTTTCTCTCTTCTGCTGCTTTGATCACCTGGGTGGTCGCGGCCATCCGAAATAGGGCTCATCCGGACCCATTTTTCGGCTTTCTCCTTGAGCAGGCTTCTCGTCCCTCGGAACGTCACATACGCCCTTCTCGTCCACCGGTGCTTCTGTAGCATCTCATCCCTCGGATGCACTGAGCCCGTCAGCTCCATTCCCATGCCATCCTTCATGCTAGCTGCATCTTCCGCTCGACTTCTTGTGTTCCTAAGCTTCTACACACTTAGACGCAAGGGTCAAAAATAATAGGACCTAACTTAACCTGGTTGATCACATCAAAACTATCACGGGGTTCCAACAATATGTTGATCTCAAAATTTGCCTTTAGTGACTATTTAGTTATTTACTTAAAGTTTTAATCAGAATCTGCTACTTTAGCATGTAAACCTATGATTATAGTTGATGTGGTCTATGGAACATGACTAGGAAAGCGATTAACTAAAATGAATGGATTTAAGCTAAAAAGAAAGATTAAATAGATTTATATCTTTTTGATATTATTCACTGGTCGACCCATTTTTGTTATATATAGAAATAACTGTGAATATTGAATATGGAACATGCTCTTGACATAATAGTCAATATAAGAGATTAGAGATATTAATATTGATATAAATGAAAATTATTTAATCTGGGTAAATAGCAAGACATGGATATCTCCAAGATAATGGCTGTGTGCCACTGGGAGATTGAATGTTTCCTGGATAAAAGCCATGTGCCACCAGAAGAAAGGCTATGTGCCATTATAAGAGTCACTAAGTGTCATTGTGAGAGCATCTAAGTAAGGTGTAACAACTTTCTTAAGGAATATGTGATGACAGTAAGAATCACGAGTGGCTTTCACGTCCATTCCGAAAAACATAGAGTAAGAATGCAGCGGAAAGTAAAGAGACAAAGAGCACAATCACAAATACCAAGAGTTACTTGGTTCGGAGCATGTGGCGACTCCTACTCCAAGGCCCGCACGTGAGAGTGCTTTCGATGGACAATCACTATAAGCTCGAGAAATCTTTACAAGATCAATTTCAATTGCAATATTAAAACAAAGTTACCGACAATTTAAAGATGTTGGAAAGGAACGTCAATTGTTGGCGTAGCAGTTGAGCGTTGTTGAAGCGTTTTGTCGCAGCACACAGGAGCACAAGTAGTTTACTTTTTGTTTTTATAAAGTGTTGGCCAAGACCCCTTTTTATAGCCTCCTAAACATGATCCAGATCCCCTGATCATGGGATCAAGTCTTGACTCGACCTTGATCGGTCGACCGATCCCCAGGTTCGATCGACCTATCCCACTGAATCGGTCAACCTTCCAATCCCAGTTCTGCTACTCGGATAGACTTTCTTTGTTTGATCGACTGATCCCGCCGTTCACTCGACCGATCCCCAGCTCATCTGGTCCAATCAACTCGGCTAGACCACGTCATTGCTTATCCTCGGTTCGGTAGACCGATCCCGAGGTTCGATCGACCGATCCCGAGGTTTGATCGATCGATCCCTCAGTCGAACTTGGAATGATCTTTGAAAATCTGAACCTGCTGTACTAGGGTTTGGCCGACCGATCTAGACGTTCAGTCGACCGATAAAGGTCGAATCTAACCCTTCAACAAAGTGTTAGTCTCCTGCAAAACAATGTTAGACAAATAACAATTAATTAAGTAAAACAACTTTTGACAAACCTTCGGATTGTTCGGTTCTGACTTCAAATTTCCTCTGAAAATCGCAGGTCGAACCAATGGCTACAATTCCCTCATAGGGGAACGTGCCCTCACCTACTCCTCTTCGGAAAAGTTAGCTGTTGCCAGACCAGTCCTCCAGACCGACTGGACTTTTGCTTAGCGCCTGAGACATCTAGTTTTCATGCTGGACGTCTGCTCCACGACTCGCCTAGACTTCCATCCGGTCCGCGACCACCAGGATTTCAACTTAGAGTCCTCGACTCTAGGATTTTGCCCAAAGCGCTTGACCCACCAAGATTTTTCACTTAGGGTTACCACCCCTAGGACCTAGGGTTACCTCTCCCTAGAGTTTTCCACCTGCCTAACCGTAGATAGGACTTTTCATCACCTAGGGTTACCATCCCCTAGGGGTTTTCACCTGCCTAGAATCCACTAGGACTTTTACCTAAAAACACTTAGGACTTTTCCTTCAAGCTTAATCAACCTTGTTAGATCACAAGACAACTTAACTTTGAACCCTTTGACATAATCAAAACTCAGGTTCGATCGTCTGGTGCTCCTTGCACCAATAATATTATCAACAAGACAGATATCAAAATGGATACTCAAGTCTAGTCAACTGAGTAAGAGTGATATGCCAAGTCATGAGTTGACTTCTCAACAACCCAACTTACGAAGAAGTATTCATAAAATCAAACCTAAGAAAATATTTGATATTGAGAATGAGACATTGATGATACTTCCAGTTGATGACGATGAACCTTAATATATTGAGAAAGCATTGGGATGTAGAGTTAGATAAAAGTGGAAAGCTACAATAGTTGAAGAGATGGAGCTAAGAAATCAGAATCATGTTTGAGACTTAGTTGATCTTTCTTTGGGTCGAAGGGTTATTGGAAATACGTGAATTCTTAAAATAAAGAGGAAAGCTAATGGATCGATTAACAGATACAAAAATTTTTTGGTTGTAAAAGAATATACCCAAATGGAAGATATTGACTTTGAAGAGATATTTTCTTTTGTAGTGAAATTTATGTCATTATAAATTATTTTAATTTTTATGGCACATTATAATTTGAAATTATATCATATGGATGGAAAATCGATTTCTCGAGCATCTATGATGACAGTAGCATCATAAGGAATATGTCTACCAAACCCATATTAATATCCTAATGATTGATGAAAGTTATTAGTGACCATCAAGCTAAAGGATGAGTCAATCCACTAAAAAGGTGTCTCAACAATCAAAGGATGTCAAGAATTTTTTAAAAATATGATCCATGTCGCCGTCTTAATATCACTCACTAGTTTGGTTGGTCCATTGACTTATAGTTGACTGACGGAGCCTAAACCAGTTTAGATCGATTTAATAGATTTCTTCCAATACTAATTTGCCCTTATGAGCTAAATTTTATCCAGAAATCAAATTATCATTTGACTTCAAAATTGTTTCTCTCATATAAGGAGGAATATGAATGATTCTATTCTCATTTTGAAGGAGATATATTTCATTCTTTTCATCCACCCGAATGTATGGGATTTTACATTGTTATCAAAACAAATTCTTTAAAAAAGATTTTGATTGAGTTTCATAGTATGCATTATTGTATGTTTTGAAATTAATGAATTTTCTTATTAAGTTGATAGATTATGCTTCTTTTGTATTTCCTATACTATCAATTGATCATTTGGAAAATAGGAATAAGAGAAAGTAAAATGATGAAACATGATTTTTTCTAGGAATTTTACTGAGAAATGCTTTTCTGATAGGATTAACATGAGTTCGGTGATACTAGTCACTTTTTTTTATGTCGTTACTAACATCTTTATGTATATTGGCAGTTGATACACTGCAAGGCATTTTGTAGGCCTTTGTACTTTCAATTGGGCCATTAATTGGGCTTGGAGTAAATTTGATATTAAAATTAGGCCTTATAGAATCAACTAAAGAAAATGATATAAAAAAATGGAGAGATCCAATGAAAAAAAAAGAGAAATATAATGCGCAAATATTTAATTATAATGGCTAAACACGAAAATGGAATTGATAGTAAAGTCGACTACGAAATGATTGATAATCAACCGTGTCACAATCATCGTACTATTAACTTGTTGATATGGTCGGGTTGGACCAACACAACAAGGCATGGGTTACTTGTCGGAAAGTGGTCCCGTGAGATGGACAATATATTCCATAACACAAATTAACATGAATTCCAGATTGAAAGCCATGAGCGATTGCCCGCTTCAAGTTGCGTTCCTAAAAGATGGAACACAATTACTTGCTTTCATTAATTCCATGAAAGTTCAAAGATAGGTGGGTCAATCATGTGGGTCTTAGGGATTGGGATTGAACATGACAATCCTTGATATATATCTCTTCACCTAATTGCTTTCATCTTCTAGTCCAAGGTCACAATCCAAGGAAGAATATCTTCTTTTCATGGCCACCAAAACAACTCAATCTATTACCTAGCTATCTGGTCTGATATTATTCTCCCATCAAAGAAGAAGCTACTTGTAACCTTTCATTGGTATAGTTGAAGCCAAGCATATGTGAATAAAAGAATTCTCCAATGTTTTAGAACATGGAGAAGATATGATATTTGAGAATGGAAGATGAATGTAACAATTTAGAGGAGGATTATAATTAATAAAGAAATTTTAATTTTTCTCTCAATATGTTTACTCATGCTACAACTTGGCTTATATAAACCTGACAAAGGAAGTCCAAAAATAATTTGATTTTTTGAACGTTAAACACACTATTATATTTTTCTAATCAAATGCATGCACTTAATGTTAGTGTTGGGAGCACAATCTTTAACCTAGAGTTTTGATGTATGATTAAAGTTAAAGTTAGGTTTATTGTGATCAAACAAATTAATATCAAGTGTGTAGGAGTAGGTTCCTTGACAAGTGTTGAAGTCTTGGTTGGGAACTCGGCATCTGAAGTCCTGATTGAGAATCAAGCAAGAGCTAAGTCTTGCTTGGAAACCAAGTAAGAAAGTCCTAGATGGGAGCTAGGTGAATCAAGTCCAAGTGGAATAAGTTGGGAGCTGAAGTTTGGCGAACAAGACCAAGTGGAATAAGTTGAGAGGTAAAGCTTGACGGATAAAACCAAGTGGATTAAGTTGGGAGTTAAAACTTGGTAGACAAGTCCAAGTGGAATTTGCTGGGACTTGTAGCTTGGTAACTTAGTCTAGATGGGTTAGCTAGGAGTTGAGCTTCTAGACCCAATGTAAGTGTGAATAACTTTACATTTTTTATTATACTCATTACATGTAACAATTGCAAGGAAGCAATGTTCGACGGTTCCAAGTGGCAAGAGTGTTGATGCAGAAAGCACTAGATGATTGAACCTAAGTTTTGATAATGGAAAATAGTTCAAAGTTAAGAGTTATTGTGGTTCTAATAAAACTTGACTGAATGTGCAGGAAAATCCTAAGTAAGTTTAGACAAGGTAAAAGTCCTAATAAATACTAGACAGGTAGAAAGCTTTAGTTGCAGCTAGGCAAGGAAGTCCTAGTTCGAGGGACTCGGAGGAAGTTTTAGCAGGTCAAGGAAATCAAGCAGAAAATCCTATGGGTCGAAGACAGTAAGTGAAAGTCCTAGAGGTCGCGGATACCATGCGGAAGACTGGATGGGTCGAGATCAGATTTCCAGTGGAAAGTCTTGAAGTTTAGGATGCTGAGTAAAAGTTCAAACGATTTGGAGGATTGGTTTGACATCAAGTAAACTCTCCCGAGAGTAGGTGAGGGCACATTCCCTGCTGAGGGAATAGTAGGTATCGATTTGACTTAGGGTTTCATGGGAAATCTAAAAGTCAGAACAAGACTATCCCGAGACTATCAAATTAATTAATTAATACTATTTTATTATGCTAACTCTGTTTGCAGGGTATCTTTAGTATTTGGACTAATATATTTTGTAGGAGCTAAAATACACAAGTTAGCCTCGAGTGAACAGTGCTCGAGGCGCCTCAAAGCTACTTAGAGGTGCCTCGGACCTAGCAAAGGCACCTTGGATAGGGTGGAGGTGTCCTCGCGCAGATAACTTTAAGGATAAAGTTTACACTGTGAGGAGGCTCCCTGGAGGATATGGAAGGCACCTCAGAGTGCATTTGAGGCACCTCGGAGTGCTTGGAAGGCGCCCTCGAGTGGATAAAGAGCATAGTTTGTGGAGCTTATCGAGTTTGAAGCCGAGAGGATAATTCTTGCAGTTAGAGGTGCCTTGAATGAGGTTGCATGCGCCTTCAACACCTTATAAAAGCACTAGTTAGCTAGAATTCAGAAAAGCAACCACAACACTTCAAGCTACAACTTCTATTCTCAAATGCTCACCATGCTACTTTGACTTCAGACTACAACGTTGTGACGCTGCTCTAACAACTATGCTCTACACCGAATTTTCATATTATCGGTATAATTTATATTACGTAAACTTATAATCATTTTTGTAAGTTCTTTGTAATCATTGAATTGTTAGTGAATTACCTAACAAAAGAGATCGTCGATCACTGACCTTGGAGTATGAGTCGTCACATACTCCAAACCAAGTAAAATAAAAAGTGTTAGCTTTTTCTTACTTCCGCTACTTTTATTACTCTGAGTTTTGATTTACAAAAAATATAAAAAAGCCACTAGCGCTATTCACCCCCCTCCCCCTCCTTTAGCGCATTTTGATCCTATATAGAGGGAGTTCGGGGTAATTACTAGTGATAACTCTCAGTGAGAGAAGTCAGAGGGTCCAGGCGACCATATAGAGTCGAGGGGATCAAAGTAACTTCCAGACCACTGGGAGTTGGCGTTATCGAGCAAATTTGAGTGAGTCTAGTTAAGATCATATTTGACCCCTCTCTAGACAATTGCAAGACTTCCAATCTATCAGAGAGCTCCATTAAAATTAACTACTAGATAGAAGTTCCAGCTATGTCAATACATATCTATTGGTGCAATTGAGCTCCATAATTTTAATATTTGTTTGACAATATGTTTATCAAGTCTAGTCAGGTCAAGATTGATCGAATAACTAGAAAGAGTGAAAAGTTACTAAGTGACTAGTTGTAACTAGATGTTAGGCAAAGGAAAGTCCTAATTAGATGATCCTGTCCGAAAGCTGAATCAACGGACGCTGGGCACGTGGCGCTCCCCGAGTCACTGACGTGGATCTCCGACCGGTCGTACGGTCCTCCGGCGAACCTGCACAGAAGTCGGGCCGGGAAGGGGTTCCCGGCGGCGACCCTCCGACGCTCAAGTCAGGCAAAGCTCAACAAGAAAGTGGCTCCAAGAATCGTAGAATGCGTACCTCCGGCGAAGGATAAGAGCCTTTATATAGGGCTATGGAGAAGCGGGTGCACACATACCGAGGTGTACACGTGTCCTCAGCACATACCCCAGTAAAGGCCTGTCAGTGAGCTTACCTGACCCCATACTGCTACAGTCCAAGCACGTCTTCGATAGGATAGCGGAACCCCCTGTCATAAGATTTGGAGTACGGCCTAGTCCTAGAGCATGACAGCTGTCAAAAGATATTCCTTGTCCTTCTCTCCCTACTCCATGCCGGGGCGTCCGGCCGGCCGGCACTCATCTCACGTCCGGCCGGCCGGCACTCACATCACGTCCGGCCCTCCATATGCACTAGTATGCTTGGGAGATCCTCGATAATGTGCTATGTGGGGACTGTTCGCAGTATGCTACCTTATGTCTTCGACCGAGCGTGCCATCCGCTCGGCCCTATGATTCTGTTCAGCGAGCGTCGGAACCCCGACTCCAGCCGGGGCACCTTTTGCCATCATTTAGACACCTGTGGGCCATCTGGGCGGTCGACCCACCCTTATCCGGTCGGCCACCTAGCCTTTTCACTTCCATGTGGCGTTGACTCCCCAGAACGGGAGTCCCCTGTTCTTACCGCCGGATGACTTGCCTCCCCTTCAAGTCTAGTCGAAGGAGGCACTTAGTCCGACTTACTGGACTGCAAATCTAGCTGAGCGGCGCTTTTGTGCAATTATCCTCCGCTCGGTTTTCCGTGGGGATGGCCGTAAGGTTAGTCAACCGCAACATTCCTCGGATCTTCTCGTAACCTGCGTCAATCCTCGACAATAAGACTGAGCATGCGCTCATTAAATGCCTCGAATGGCTGAATGCCACGTGGCGCACTGTCGTTATCGTACGGCGGCGGCATGGTGCTTTGATGGGATCGAGGCGGTTCGAAATGGACGGTGCGATGGGCACTTTGATTCACGTGACCTGGATCCAACGGTGGAAGCCGCCTGGCCCCCGCCTTATAAAAACTTCGCTTCCTCCTCCGTCGTTTCACTTCTTTGTTGGATCGAGACGCGCTAGAGGGGGGGTGAATAGCGCTCGCGGCTATTTGTTCGATTATCAGAATCGTAAAATGTTCGTAGAGTAATTAACGCAGCGGAAAGAAACAAACACACAGAAAGACAAGGGAATTTACTTCGTTCGGAGCCTGTGACGACTCCTACTCGAAGGCCCGCGATCCTTGATCGCTTTCCGTGGGCAACAACTATAAGCTCGACAAGAGTACAAGTATTACAAATGAGTATAATGGAAAAAGTACAGTTATACCGACGACAATATCGTAATCTGAAGATTTCGGAGCTCCGGGTCGTCGGTGTCTCGTAGCAGCACTTTGGGATCGTCTCGTGAGCAGCTCGTAGCAGAAAGATCGCTTGGAAGAAGTTGTAGAGAGCTGCTAGTCGAGACCCCTTATAAAGAGGGTTCAAGGCGCCTTATACTGTTCATCA
Organism: Zingiber officinale; assembly: GCF_018446385.1. Taxonomy (NCBI): domain Eukaryota; kingdom Viridiplantae; phylum Streptophyta; class Magnoliopsida; order Zingiberales; family Zingiberaceae; genus Zingiber; species Zingiber officinale. The sequence continues at coordinate 104,509,551 of NC_055995.1, read as the reverse complement.
AGGCGCCTTGAACGAGCCGAGTCACCCGCGTGGATCAGCACTGACCTGGTCGAACTCTATCTGGTTCAAGGCGCCTTCAGCCTATCCAAGGCGCCTTCAACCTCCGGTCCAAGGCGCCTTGAGCTCCATTCAAGGCGCCTCCAGTCTGCTGCGCTGGCCTTTTCCTGGCTCGCACCCGAGGCGCCTCCAAGCTCCATGGAGGCGCCTCGGACACTGTTCATCCGAGTTGTAACTTGCTCCTTTGTTCCTGCAAAATGTGTTAGTCCCAAACACATACCCTGCAAAACAAAGTTAGCACAAAAACATAATAAATAAAAGATTTGACAGCATTCGAACTGTCCGGGTCTGATTTCGGGTTTCCAACCGGAAATCCTAGGTCGACCCGACGCCTACTGTTCCCTCTACGGGGAACGCGTCCTCACCTACTCCACTCAGGAGATTTACCTGTTGCCAGTACGATCCTCCAGATCGACTGGACTTTTGCTCGGCACTCGATGCTTCTGGACTTTCTGCTGAACATCCGCTTCACCGGCCAGTCCAGACTTTCACCTGGTTCGCGACACCAGGACTTTCCACCTAGGGTTACCACCCCCTAGGACTTTTGCCTGAAGCCACCGACCTACCAAGACTTTCCGCATAGGGTTACCACCCCCTATGACCTAGGGTTACTACCCCCTAGGGTTTTACCTTGCCTAACCGCAGTTAGGACTTTCCTGAAACACTCAGCAACAGCTGTCAGATAACAAAGCACCTTAACTTTGAATCCTTTGCCATTATCAAAACTTAGGTTCGATCGTCGGATGCTTCCCGCACCAACAATCTCCCCCTTTTTGATTATGGCAACACGTAATTCAAAGTCAAGAAAAACAACATATGTAATAACTGTATAAAGTTAACCAAGCTTAAGTAAATAAACTTCAAATGCAATAACAGTTAAGCTGGAAACTTTTAACTTTGTAATATAAGACTCCCCCTTAATAAAAGCCCTCCTTTTATTAAATACTTGAATTTAACTTTAATTTACCTACTTTCTGCTTTGAATTTTCCTTTAACTTTAATTTACCTACTCTCCCCCTTTGCCATATATAAAAAATAAACTAGTTTGAAAGTAGATTTGTAAATTTTCTGAAGGAAAATTTTCAAAAGAGGGAAAAAGAACAATTTTCTTCTTAGCAAAAATGACTTAGCTTTTTGAGTTTTGGAATTTGCCAAATTTGAAAATACTTAGCTATATATTCAGCTTCAAAATGATTTGTATTGAGAAAATATTTTGCCAAATAGCTAAGTTTAGAGTACAATCGAACTAAGTCTAGTTCAAATAGTCTTAAAATTAAGTTTGAAAATATGAGCATTTGAATTTTCAATAAAAGGATTTGCTTAGAAGTTATAAAATATGAGGTCACTTGAATGAAAATATGAGGTCACTTGAAAAAAATAACTTTAAAACGTTATAAAAAGTTTACTAGATTTGAAAATATTTGAATACTCAATTTGAAGAAAAAGAAAAAATATTTAGTTTTAAGACAGAGGGAGTAGCAGTAGTTTGTTTTCTAGTCCAAGCATTTGTCAAATTAAATTATTGAGTTTAATTTGATTAAGTATCAGAGCCTTAAAATAATCAGGTAAGGTAATTTGATTAGAACCTTAAGGTACAATCATGCTTAAAAAAAAATTGAAACACACTTTTCCTAATTGTCTAACCTTTAGCTACTTGCTGATTGCCTAGAGGGCAGTAGCTTTCACATGGTTAGTCAAATTAAGTCCATTTGGTCCAGTTAGAGTTGGCTAGAGCTGGAAGACTTGACTTGATTATTATTTATGATGTGTTTAACGCCCAGACTCTTATTGATGCACAAATATAAGCATTCCTGAGTCCAGGCTGTACCCTATGCATCTCACGCCTTTCTAATTTTTTCAAACACAAGCGAGGTAGACCTAGGTGTTTGTGAGATGCTCTGGCTTTAATCTAGGGGGAACATGATTTCTAGGGGAAAACTTAGGCTAGATCCAAATGTTGAAAATTCTAAGAAATTGGAATTTTGAAATAAGTATTTTCCTAGAAATTTAAAAGCAAATGATAACCAAACATTGTCTATTCTACCCAACACATTCCTATTTGTCTTCTAAGTGAGCTGAACTCAAGTTCAGGTAAGGGTTTTGTGAAGATGTCAGCTAGATTTGATTTTGACTCAACATAGTTGAGTATAATATCACCCTTAGCTACATGATCCCTTACAAAATGGTGCTTCACTTCTATATGTTTAGTCCTTGAGTGATGAATTGGGTTTTTTGTTAAATTTATGGAACTTATATTATCAATTGAGATTTTTGTGTTATGATAGTTCAGTTGATAGTCTTTAAGAATGTGCATCATCCAAAGCAATTGAGATGTGCATTCACCTAAGGCTATATATTCAGCTTCAGTGGTAGATAGAGCAACACAATGTTGCTTTCTACTTGACCAACTTACTAGGCATTGTCCTAGAAATTGACAACTACCACTTGTGCTTTTTCTATCTAACTTGCATCCGGCGTAATCCGAGTCAGAATAGCCAAGAAGGTCAAAGGTGCAAGTTCTAGGGTACCAGAGTCCTATATTTAGAGTACCTTTAATGTACCTAAGTATTCTTTTAACATAGGTTAAATGTGACTCTTTTTCACAAGATTGGTATCTTGCGCACATTCCAACCGCAAATAATATGTCGGGTCGGCTTGCAGTTAGGTAAAGCAAGCTTCCTATGACACTCCTATAGTACTTTGGATCTACTGGTTTTCCTTCAGGGGCAGAGTCTATATTAATGTTGGTGGCCATTGGAGTATTTATTTATTTTAAATTTTCCATGCAGAATTTTTTAATTAATTCCTTTGCATATTTAATTTGATAAATGTATATACCATCTTTAGTTTGTTTTATTTGTAAGCCTAAGAAAAAATTAAGTTCACCAACCATACTCATTTCAAATTCATTTTCCATTAATCTAATAAATTCTTTTAAAAATTTAGAGTTAGTTGATCCAAATATTATATCATCAACATAGATTTGAGCTATGAAGATGTCTTTTTCTACAGTTTTTACAAACAGAGTTGGATCTATTTGACCTTGGTTGAAACCTTTGGATATTAAGTGATTTGATAATCGTTCATACCATGCCCTAGGGGCTTGTTTAAGTCCGTACAAGGCCTTTTTAACTTAAATACATGATTAGGATATCCTAAGTCCTCAAATCGGGGTTGGCTTACATAAACTTCCTCCTTAATAAATCCATTTAAGAATGCCGACTTGACATCCATTTGGTATAGTTTAAATCCTTTGTTCGCATAGGCTAACAACATTCTAATGGATTCGAGCCTAGCTCTGGGGCATAGGTTTCATCATAGTCCAAACCTTGACTTGGCTAAATCCTTTAGCTACAAGCCTAGCCTTATTTCTAATTATTTCGCCTTGATCATCTAGCTTGTTTCTAAATACCCATTTTGTATCGATTATTGATTTATTTGAGGGTTTAGATACAAGTTCCCAGACTTGATTTCTCTCAAATTGGGCTAACTCTTCCTGCATAGCTATGATCCAGTCCGGGTCAGGTAGTGCTTCTTCTATTGTTTTTGGTTCGATTTTAGAAATTAGGGCAATCTGACTGTGGATTCTATAGGAGGATCTAGTTCTGACTCCTAGATTTGGATCACCCAAAATTTGATCAGATGGGTGAGAGGTGCTGGCCCTAGTTGGTCTTATAAGTGGGTCAGGGGCTGGTTCCTCTGGTTTATTAAGATTTGGTTGAATTTCATCATCTTCTATATCTCTTGGATGAATATCAACATTCTCATTTATATTTGGTAGATTATTTTCTTCATCAAATATTATATTAGTTGTTTCTTCAACTTTTAGGGTGTTTTGATTGTAGACTCTATAGGCTCGACTGTTTGAGGAGTATCCTAAAAATATTCCTTTGTTAGATTTGGGTGTGAATTTTCTTAAATAATCTTTAGTATTTAAAATGTGAACTTTACATCCAAATACTTTTAAATAATTTAAGTTAGGAATTTTATGATAATATAGTTCATAAGGGGTTTTCTTGTGAAATTTGTTGATCAAAATTCGGTTTTGAATATGATTTGCATCTGCCCTGAATTGGTGATTTAAATTATATTCATTTAACATGGTTCTAGCGGCTTCTTGTAGAGTTCTATTTTTACGTTCCACCGGACCATTTTGTTGGGGGTTCTAGGACATGAAAATTCATGTTGATATCCATTTATTTTACAAAATTGGGTAAACTTATGATTTTCAAATTCCCCTCCGTGATCACTTCTTATTCTTTTAATTTTAGTATCTTTTTCATTTTCTATTAATTTACAAAAGTTACTAAATATTTCATAGGTTTCATCTTTAGTTTTTAGGAATTTTACCCATGAAAATCTAGAGTAGTCATCAATTATTACTAAGCAATATTGGTTCTTGCTTAGTGACTTAGCTCCATGTGAATCAAATAAGTCAAGGTGAAGGAGCTCAAGTAAGGAGCTGGTTCTTTCAAGATTTGTTGATTTGTGTGTTGACTTAGTTTGTTTTCCTTGTTGACAAGCATTACAGATAGAATTTTCAATGAATTTTAGGTTTGGTAAACCTTTAACTAGACCATTATGACTCATTTTTGAAATGAGTCTAGTGTGAGTGTGACACAATCTTCTGTGCCACAAAGCAGTTTCCTCTTCTTGTGTTAGAAAACACTTTGTTGAGGATGTCGGTAGATTAATTGAATACATATTATTTATCCTAAGTCCTTTAAGTAAGATTTCAGGATTTTCAATGTTTTTAACTAAACACCTGGTTTTGTCAAAAGTTACTAAGTATCCGCTATCACACAATTGACTTATACTTAGTAAATTAAACTTGAAATTTTCAACTAAAAGGACTTTTCGAATAATAAAATCGGAGTTGAGTTCGATATTACCTCTTCCGATTACCTTAAGTTGACCTTCGTTACCGAATGCAACTGATCCTAAGTTCTTGTATGTGAGTTTAGTGAACTTCAATTTATCTCCAGTCATGTGTCTGGAGCAGCCACTATCCAACATCCATTGATCCAATTCAGCGGGGTCTGGTCCTTCGGAAACGGATACAGATCCGTGGCTTTGCTCGGACTCTGCCTCAGACTCGCTCTCGCATCCGTATTCGACGACTTGGTCCCGGGCCATTAATGCAAGTAGACTCGTTTGTTCGAGCTCGTCGTCGTCGTCCTCTGATGAAGATTCGTCCCATGTTGCCTTAAGGACCTTTTTCCTTCTTTGCTTTTTGATCTCCTTCAGGTTAGGGCAGTTGGTTTTGATGTGCCCTTTTTGGTTACACCCGTAGCATGTAACTTCAAACTTCATCTTTGTATTTTGTGGGCCTTCCTTTGATTTCACTGCCTTCTTTAGATCTCTTTTGTCGAATCCTTTCGTCTTATAGAGCTTCTTCACGAGATTTACCAGCTCGGTTGTAATGTCACCTTCTTCATCATCAGAGTCTGGTTCAGCTTCCGATGCTGGTTCGGTTCTCCGTCGTGGTCTCGGTTCCCGGGTTCGGATTGTACCTGCAACCAACGCAATACCTTTCTCGGTAGGCTGTGCATTAGTCTGCACATGAAGTTCAAATTCACTAAAAAGTTCATCTAGTTTTAAAGAAGATAAATCCTTGGAAACTTTGTAGGCATCTACCATTGATGCCCACAATGTATTCCTTGGAAACGAGTTTAGGGCATACCTTATTACGTCCCGATTTTCTATCTTCTGGCCAATTCCGTGAAGAGAGTTAAGGATGTCTTGTATTCTCGCGTGAAGAGAACTCGCCGTTTCGTCTTCCTGCATTTTTAGATTATATAATTTATTAAGTAAAAGATCTCTTTTACTTACCTTGGTGTCGTCAGTGCCTTCGTGGAGTTCGATTAGCTTTTCCCAGAGCTCCTTTGCAGAAGAGAACGGGCCAACTCTGTTGAGTTCTTCTTTGGTAAGACCACATTGGATGGTGCAGGTGGCTTTTGCGTCAGCTTCCACCTTTTTGATAAATGCTGGCTCCCAATTTTCACAGGGTGTAGGCTTACCGTCGGTACCAGTTGGCAGTTCCAGTCCTGTTTTGATGATCATCCAGGTATCTAACTGGATCTTCAGATATATCTCCATTATCCGAAGTCTTCTCCGGAAAATAGTGGGGGACGAACGGTGCTATATCCTTCTTGTTGGGCCATTTTAGATCTAAAAGAACAAAAACAACAAAATCTATTCCAAGACTGAGTCTGGGATTAGTAGTGCGAGAGTAAAGGATAATAAAAACGAGCTCGAGTGGTGTTGCACCTACTTCGAGCAAAAGTCGATTCGAGGGAAACAGAAATTAGAATATAGCTATAAGGCTAAATTCTAATTCGACTCCGAAAACGAAAAAAAAACTGCGAAAAATTTGTTTTGAAAGGTGGTTGCACCAATTCAAAACGACCCCGCTCTGATACCAATTGTTGGATCGAGACGCGCTAGAGGGGGGGTGAATAGCGCTCGCGGCTATTTGTTCGATTATCGGAATCGTAAAATGTTCGTAGAGTAATTAACGCAGCGGAAAGAAACAAACACACAGAAAGACAAGGGAATTTACTTCGTTCGGAGCCTGTGACGACTCCTACTCGAAGGCCCGCGATCCTTGATCGCTTTCCGTGGGCAACAACTATAAGCTCGACAAGAGTACAAGTATTACAAATGAGTATAATGGAAAAAGTACAGTTATACCGATGACAATATCGTAATCTGACGATTTCTGAGCTCCGGGTCGTCGGTGTCTCGTAGCAGCACTTCGGGATCGTCTCGTGAGCAGCTCGTAGCAGAAAGATCGCTTGGAAGAAGTTGTAGAGAGCTGCTGGTCGAGACCCCTTATAAAGAGGGTTCAAGGCGCCTTATACTGTTCATCAAGGCGCCTTGAACGAGCCGAGTCACCCGCGTGGATCAGCACTGACCTGGTCGAACTCTATCTGGTTCAAGGCGCCTTCAGCCTATCCAAGGCGCCTTCAACCTCCGGTCCAAGGCGCCTTCAACCTCCGGTCCAAGGCGCCTTGAGCTCCATTCAAGGCGCCTCCAGTCTGCTGCGCTGGCCTTTTCCTGGCTCGCACCTGAGGCACCTCTAAGCTCCATGGAGGCGCCTCGGACACTGTTCATCCGAGTTGTAACTTGCTCCTTTGTTCCTGCAAAATGTGTTAGTCCCAAACACATACCCTGCAAAACAAAGTTAGCACAAAAACATAATGAATAAAAGATTTGACAGCATTCGAACTGTCCAGGTCTGACTTCGGGTTTCTAACCGGAAACCCTAGGTCGACCCGACGCCTACTGTTCCCTCTACGGGGAACGCGTCCTCACCTACTCCACTCAGGAGATTTACCTGTTGCCAGTACGATCCTCCAGATCGACTGGACTTTTGCTTGGCACTCGATGCTTCCGGACTTTCTGCTGAACATCCGCTTCACCGGCCAGTCCAGACTTTCACCTGGTTCGCGACACCAGGACTTTCCACCTAGGGTTACCACCCCCTAGGACTTTTGCCTGAAGCCACCGACCTACCAAGACTTTCCGCATAGGGTTACCACCCCCTATGACCTAGGGTTACTACCCCCTAGGGTTTTACCTTGCCTAACCGCAGTTAGGACTTTCCTGAAACACTCAGCAACAGCTGTCAGATAACAAAGCACCTTAACTTTGAATCCTTTGCCATTATCAAAACTTAGGTTCGATCGTCGGATGCTTCCCGCACCAACATTCTTCTCTCGCGTGCCTCCGGTTACTCCTCGCGCTCCAAAGTTTAGGCGGTCGTGTTCTCCTGCTTCCGGCGATCCCCGGTGTTCTTCCTTCGGTCCCCCCTTTTTCTTGTAAGGTTCTCCTCTTTTCTTTCTGCTCCCTGTGCTTTTTCCGCATTTCTTTCCCCAGTTTTCGCTCCCAGGGTACTCTTTTTGCTTGCTGTCTTCTTTCTTCTGCCTTTTTACCTTTTCGATTTCTTCCGATCGGATCATGGCTAGTTCTTCTCATCCTGAAGACCAGTCCCTCGGCCCATGGTACACTACCATGCAGTCCCGATTCGACCAGCGTGACTTTGATGTTCTGACAGACAATTTTGAAATCCCCGATGATTTTGAACTTCTTTTGGCCGGTCCCTCCGCTCGGCCACACAGGCCGCCGCGCGAAACTTTCTGTGTCTTCCGCGACCAGTTTACTGCTGGTCTGCGTTTCCCTGTACATCCTTTCATTATAAATGTTTGTAACTTTTTCGGTGTTCCGCTTGGCAGTCTAGTACCCAACACTTTCCGCCTCCTCTGCGGGGTTGTTGTTTTGTTTAAAATCCACAACATCCCCCTCCGACTGGACGTCTTTTTTTATTTCTATTACCCCAAGCAGTCCGAGTCGGGCACCTTCATGTTCCAAGCTCGGCCCGACCTAGTCTTCTTTAACAAACTGCCTTCTTCCAATAAACATTGGAAGGAGTATTTTTTCTATATCCGTATGCCCGAGCAGGCCAATTTCCGGACCAAGTGGCAGGTCGACCTACCCCCACTCCTGAGCTGAAGAAATTCAAGACCCGACCGGACTACCTCCATGCTGCAAATATGCTAGCCGGTCTACGGCTCGACATCAATAAGCTTCTTCACGAAGGAGTGATGTACATCTTCGGTCTGAGTCCCATGCGGACTCCCCTTCCGAGCAGCTTCGGTAAGAATTTAACTTGGGCATATACTTTGATTGCTAACTGATTTCTCTTCTTTCCTATGCAGCGGACATCGTCATGGAGTCGGTAATGGCCGACATTTTGAAGAGAAAAGCGGCGGCGCTCGAAGCCGCGGCAACAAAGGAAATGGAGGCGCTCGGCATCCAGCCGGTCAGCTCGCACGAAGAAGAGAGCGGGACACATGCTGGGGAGTCGGCCGCTCAGGCTTCTCTCCCAGAGCCAGCGGCTAGGGCAACCCTCAGCCAGGAGCCCTCCGCTCGGGGCTCAGCTCCAGAAGAAGAGCAGCCTCATCCGAAAAGGCGTCGAGTGGAGACTCCAGGCCGCTCAGCCACATCTGCTGTTCAACCCTCTGCCCTAGCCACTGCAAGTGCTCGCGGAAAGGCTCCGGAGATTGAAGCCATTTCGTCCGATCGGACTCCTTCGGAATGGGACGAGCCGGAGGCCCTTATTGAGGCTATTCCGATCAGCACCCTTCCGCCCCCTCAACCTGTAAAGACTCTAATCTACTTTAATTCAAAATGCCTCTTCCTATTTAATATATAAATTTTTTTCTTATTTATTTATTTAGTTTCTAATAATAGGAAAAAGAAAGTACATGAATATCCCGAGAAAGCCGACTAAGTCATAAGCAACTAGTAGTTCTTATAGAAAATTTACTGGACTAAATCTTTTATTACATCATTTCAATTAAAAACGGAAACATAAACTAGGGGGGGTCAATGGGTTGTGTTGCCATCATTCTGAGCTTGCTTGATTGTCAAAGCCTCTTGTCTCATCGGTACCTCCTCCTGAGAAAAAAATAGTATAATGAGTCTAAAGACCCAGTACGTCAAACCATAATAGCCAATAATCAGATCCACTAAATTAGGTTAGACAAAGAAAAAGATGCAGGTCGAAAGCTTGCATATCGTAAACATAAGGAAAAATATTCTAATAATAATATTAACTTAAATACTTTCATGACATAAATGTAACCGTTCTAGTAGAATTCAGTTCAGTGAAAGTGGCCACGTAACATAACTGTTTGATCAAACATTTATCCTAGCGCTCGGTTGATAGGAATTCGAACCTCGGAACGAACCCACTTTCCATACATAATTTGGCAAGCTCCCCGAGCGTAGGTCCCCGGTTCATAACTCAACCCATACATAATTGGGTAAGCTCCCCGGGCATAGGTCCCCGGTTCATAACTCAACCCATACATAATTGGATAAGCTCCCCGGGCGTAGATCCCCGGTTCATAACTTAACCTATACATAAACATAGATTGACCACAGACAAATCACATTCCTCATAACAAAATATGTTTTTTTTAATAGCATAATACATACGTGCATACATAATTCTTGTGAATCTCTAACATACATATTCACTAACAGAAAACATGATATAACTTAGCATATTTGTATGATATTATCATAGTAGGTACATTTAATCTTTATATCATGATACACCATGTTCTGTAGAGGAAATTAAATAGCCATATATGGGTGGGTTGATGGTATCACATGCTGTATAGGAAGGAATTGAATTAATGCATGGCTTAACCCCTCATGTTATAGTTTATTTTTGATCACCTTCCAAATTTGCATGACATTTTCACCGTGGACACATTAATCTTTAAAGAGTTATATCGTGGTAAGCAAGGTTCTATAGAGGATTTTAAGTAGTCATATGGGAGATTGATACATTAATATTCGACACACAATCAACCCTTAGAGCCTTACATTCCTATTTTTTTTTCATGTCATTCGTATCTTGATTTCTCACTAATAATCTAACCTTTTACACCAATTAGTCTTTAAATCAATCCCAACAATGATAGTGAAGTTCAGATAACCACATCTCAAATCAAACAGCAAAAGAAACTAGATTTTAATAAGCATAAATATTCAAATTTCTAAACCAACTCCACAAGATTTACATGCTAGACCAATCCCCCATATAACTGTCACCCACTTATCTCGTTCCTAGATATTATTTCTTTTAAAATTAAGAAAAGTGAACTTCTCTCAAGTGTCCAGATATATAGATATCAAGTAAATGAGATTAAAGTTAATATCTAAAAAAGAATGCACGTAAAGGATTTCACAATAAGCCAACATAAATTAAATGCAACAACACCCTCCCTCCCATTCTTCGATGTCAGGCCCCATGACTTCCACAACCAAAACCATATAACAGGAGAAAAGATGGGGAGGTTAAAAGGTCAGAAGAAATCGCCAAGAACTTAACTGGAAAAATTTTAAAAGAAAATTGCTACGTTGAACATATTTCGCACCTAATGTCATATAACCATAATATAAAATATAATTCATGTCTCAAGAAAGATTTAGAACGTGCTCTGACTAAGGCATAGACAACATGAAGGGAAAATAATGAATTTGACATAATTTGTAATATTTTTGGATAAAAAAAATGATCAACCATGGAAAAGAAATAAAGCATAACTTTTCTTTTCAAACTAGTATCGAAATACCCTAACCTACATCTCCATCCAGCAATCAATCAATCTAGAACTCTCTCTTTTGAATAACCTACTTTAATAGATTAATTATTGAACTAAGGTGGTAAGAACGTACCTCTTTCTTTTACGACTAAACTCCACGACACCCGGCGGCTCTTCTCTCCCAATGACGGCTATCTCACCCTCTTTCTCTCTTAGGGTTCTTTCTTTTATAATTGTTACCTATAACTTGGTCCAACCACTAAACCATTTATTTTCAAATCAACTAATTCATTACCATACTTATTAAATATATTTATGACTCAAAATATTTGTCAATTAATTCTTTTATTTTTCTCATGAATCAAATAATCCATTACTATATTTATTAAATCTATTTATGATTCAAAATATTTATTCACAAATTAAATATTTTATCATCCTATGTATACTAATTCTAATCCGTGCACTCCCTTAGCCATGTCATGTATATAATTAAATTGATTGCACATGCATATATTAATTAAATTTTATTCATGAAATTAATTAATCATGATATTAATTTTTTTTATTTACTACCCTACCTTAACTGAATTATTAATCCCTTCCTTATTAATTATTTTAACTTATAAATAGTGGATGAATTTCAGGTGCTACACAACCAGTCAGGCGTTTAACCATCCACTCTCAGTTTTCGGCGCCAGCCTCTGATCCTCTCCTGGAAGCCGGTCGGACGACCCAAGGTCATGGCCGTACAATACGAGTCACTCTTCATCTTCCAACGGAAGAACTGCTCCCAGAGGCTGACCAACCAACAGTGCCCGAGCATACCATCACTTTGAAGGGTCCACTAGCTGAGATGTGGGCCGACGCTCGGGCACGCGTAGCGCTCATCCCCCTCCGCAATTTGGCCAATAGCCACATGCAGCAGGCCACGGGGGTAAGTTTATTTTCTCTTTTTTGAGTTTTGTATGCATTCCTTTCGATCGGCTAATAACAACTTCTTATTTCTTTTGTCAGAGATGGGTGGAGGAGATTGCGGTCTCCAACCGCCTGGCCTTGGTAGATGAAGAACTAAGGCAACTGAAGGCGGCCGTCGGCCCGTCCGACTCTAAAGGCCCCTCCTATTTTGAGCTGCAAAAGGAGCTGAAGAAAGCTCAAGATTTGTTGGCGACCGAGCAGAAAAAGACGGTCGATCAGGCCCATGCCTTGGCCGAGTCCGAGCGACAAGTCAAGTCGCTCGACACAAAAATAACCTTGGCCACCACTCGAAAAAACACGGCCATTTTAGACTTGGAGAAGAAGAACGTGGAGGCTCGGGGCCTGGAGCTGAAGGTAAAGGAGCTGACGGAGCAGCTTGATAGAGAGAGGGCGGGCCGTTCGGCCGACGCGGACAAGCTTCAAAATCTGAAGGATTCCCTTACTGCATCCCAGGCGGCCCTCAAAGAATATCAAGAGGCCGAGCCGAGTCGGGTCGCTGCCTTAAGACAGAGCTACATCCGGTCGCCTGAATTCTCGGAGAAAATCTGCGAGCGGATGTACACAGCCTTCGACTTGGCTACGACTGCCACTACTACGTATCTGAAGTCTAAGGGTCTTCTTCCGGAGTCCACTACTATTCCGGCCGGCGATCAAGTGGCGCTCCTGGAAAACATCCCCAAGGACCTTTATGATTACATTGAGTAGACGTCTTTATATGTAGTTAAGCCGCGAGGCCAAAAAATGATCTTTTTTTGTACTTAGGCCGTTCGGCCTAAAGTTTTAATTTTAATGCAATGTTTTCCTTTCGCGTACTTTGTCCTTTTGCTAGTTAATGCGTGTTGCCCGCTCACCTATTATCACACCTCTGGCATTCGAAAGGGGTTTTTACGAAGTATTTGGCGTTGCCCTTCCGTTCGGCTATATATGTAATATTCCGCTTTGATAGCAGAGATCGCTCGGGTTCTGAACCGAGCGGAACGTAGAGACGGTCGAACGATATTGACGGCGAGTTGGACACTTGCAGTCCTTTTTATTGGCCTCTTCCGCTCGGATGATTTATAGACGCCGACTCATCTCTCGATATTTAACGTCGGAGCTCGACGGTCTTCCGCTCGGATGATTTATAGACGCCGGCTCGTCTCTCGATATTTAACATCGGAGCTTGACGGTCTTCCGCTCGGATGATTTATAGACGCCGGCTCGTCTCTCGATATTTAACGTCGGAGCTCGACGGTCTTCCGCTCGGATGATTTATAGACGTCGGCTCATCTCTCGATATTTAACGTCGGAGCTCGACAGTCTTTCGCTCGGATGATTTATAGACGCCGACTCGTCTCTCGATATTTAACTCGGAGCTCGACGGTCTTCCGCTCGGATGATTTATAGACGCCGGCTCGTCACTCGATATTTAACGTCGGAGCTCGACGGTCTTCCGCTCGGATTATTTATAGACGCCAGCTCGTCTCTCGATATTTAACGTCGGAGCTCGACGGTCTTCCGCTTGGATTATTTATAGACGCCGGCTCGTCTCTCGATATTTAACGTCGGAGCTCGACGGTCTTCCGCTCGGATGATTTATAGACACCGGCTCGTCTCTCGATATTTAACGTCGAAGCTCGACGATCTTCCGCTCGGATGATTTATAGACGCCGGCTCGTCTCTCGATATTTAACGTCGGAGCTCGATGGTCTTCCGGTCGGATGATTTATAGACGCCGGCTCGTCTCTCGATATTTAACGTCGGAGCTCGACGGTCTTCCGCTCGGATGATGGCATTCTGTTCGGCGCTGAAATCCCTCTTTCTCTGCTTCACCGGCCGAGCATCCGGTCGGACATGGAGCTCATGCTGTGCTATACTTGGTGAAATTCCGGGCAGCTCATGCGTCGCCCAGACGAAGACATCATGGTTTCTCTGGAGGCATTGGATCACTTCCTCCTTCTGGTTCGCCTCCAGATCGGACGCGATGAATATCGTGGCCTCCAATCGGGTCGGGTGAATTTGCACTTCCTCTTTTTCTTCATAAATCAAAGAGGGTGGCTTTTCCGTGATAGCGTTCACCTCGATCCGGGGTGTTTTCCGAGCGGCATTGGCTTCTGCTCGGACCATCTCGACGTAACATCGCCGACATCGCCGAGCTTCCAGTTGATCCCCTCGTACTTCTCCCACTTTGTCCTCGACGGGGAACTTGATCTTCTGGTGGAAGGTGGAAACGGCCGCTCGGAATTCACTGAGAGTTGGTCACCCCAATATGACGTTGTATGCCGACGGAGAATCCACCACGACGAAGTTTGCAGTACGCGTCCTTCTGAGCGGCTCCTTCTCCCAGCGATATGGCCAGCCGAATCTGTCCGACCGGCTGAACTTCATTGCCCGTAAACCCGTAAAGGGGGGTTGTCATGGGCTGCAGCTCGGCTCGATCAATTTGTAGTTGATCGAATGCCTTTTTGAATATGATATTGACCGAGCTTCCTGTGTCAATAAAAACGTGGTGAATAGTGTAATTGGCTATTACCGCTTTGATGAGAAGAGCGTCGTCGTGGGGGACTTCAACTCCTTCCAAGTCCCTGGGCCCGAAACTGATTTCGGGTCCACTTGCCCGTTCCTGGCTGCAGCCGACCGCATGGATCTGGAGTTGCCGGACGCTCGCCTTCCTTGCTCGGTTAGAGTCGCCTCCGGTCGGCCCGCCAGCAATAATGTTGATCTCGCCTCGGGAAGTATTACTTCTATTTTCTTCTTCCCGAGCGGACGGTCGGGGCCGTTCTCTAGACATCCGGAGATTCTCCCGCCTCGGAGAGCGATGCCGCTCGGGAGTCTGTTGTTGTCGCCTGTCAACTTGCGTCCGATCGGCTTCACGAGGCCTCTGTCGCCTGTCGGCTGATGGCGATCGACGACCACCACTCCGGGGAACGGGATGAGCGATCAAGGGAAAACTTCAACAATCCCTTGTGTTGTGCATATCCGTCCGGTGGAAGGAGCAGAACATTGGGGTCCATTTCTTCTTTGGCTTGGGCCGAGCGGCAGCTACCTCTTGCACGTGGGACCTAGCATGGGGGGAGCGGATTGCTTCGGCCCTTGGTTCTCTGGGTGGCTGATGAGCGGCGTACTGCTTTCGCTCAGCAGGGGGAGCCCGCTCGGTTGGAGTTTCTTTTTTCCGGGCCGCTTGGGCTTCTTCCACGTTGATGTATTCGTTGGCCCGGTGTAGCATGTGGTCGTAGTCTCGGGGCGGCTTCCGAATGAGTGATCGGAAGAAATCCCCATCCACGAGTCCTTGTGTGAAGGCATTCATCATGGTCTCCAAGGTGGCCGTTGGAATATCCATGGCCACTCTGTTGAATCGCTGGATGTAGGCTCGGAGCGATTCACGGGCTTCCTGTTTGATGGCAAACAGACTAACATTGGTTTTTTGATAGCGCCGACTACTTGCGAAGTGGTGGAGGAAAGCCGTTCGGAAGTCTTTGAAACTTGAGATAGATCCGTCCGGCAGTCTCCGAAACCACCGTTGAGCCGATCCAGAGAGGGTGGTGAGGAAAACCCGACACTTCACCCCATCTGTGTATTGATGCAGGGTTGCCATGTTATCAAACTTACCCAAATGATCATCCAGATCGGTGGTTCCATTGTATTCGCCGATTGTCGGAGGCACATAGTGCTTGGGCAGAGGGTCTCGTAGAATAGCCTATGAAAATTGGCGATTGATCCGCTCGGGCGATGCGTCCGTTCGGGGGGCTTTTCCTTTTTTGTCGTCTCGTCTTGGCATTTCATCCGAAGAAGATCCTCGATCTCGATTAGTTGCTGCGGCTTCAAGGGTGCGGAATAGGGCCCGATGGAATGCAACTGTGGCCTGTGGTGCTTCCGCTCGGCCACCTGATGCTGATGTCGCTTGCTGATCCGCCCGCTCGGTTTGTGACTTTTGTCTCTGTTCCATGAGCTTGGCGGCTCTTGTCTCGATCAAAGCATCGAGCTCCTCTGTGGAGAGCATCACCGAGTGCGGTCGTCCAGCTTCGTCCATTGTTTCCGATCGGATGCAGGAGCGTTCCCACAGACGGCGCCAAATTGATCCTGTCCGAAAGCTGAATCAACGGACGTTGGGCACGTGGCGCTCCCCGAGTCACTGACGTGGATCTCCGACCGGTCGTACGGTCCTCTGGCGAACCTGCACAGAAGTCGGGCCGGGAAGGGGTTTTCGGCGGCGACCCTCCGACACTCAAGTCAGGCAAAACTCAACAAGAAAGTGGCTCCAAGAATCGTAGAATGCGTACCTCCGACAAAGGATAAGAGCCTTTATATAGGGCTATGGAGAAGCGAGTGCACACATACCGAGGTGTACACGTGTCCTCAGCCCATACCCCAGTAAAGGCCTGTCAGTGAGCTTACCTGACCCCATATTGCTACAGTCCGAGCACGTCTTCGATAGGACAGCGGAACCCCCTGTCATAAGATTTGGAGTACGGCCTAGTCCTAGAGCATGACAGCTGTCAAAAGATGTTCCTTGTCCTTCTCTCCCTACTCCATGCCGGGGCGTCTGGCCGGCCGGCACTCATCTCACGTCCGGCCGGCCGGCACTCACATCACGTCCGGCCCTCCATATGCACTAGTATGTTTGGGAGATCCTCGATAATGTGCTATGTGGGGACTGTTCGTAGTATGCTATCTTATGTCTTCGACCGAGCGTGCCATCCGCTCGTCCCTATGATCCTGTTCAGCGAGCGTTGGAACCCCGACTCCAGCCGGGGCACCTTTTGCCATCATTTAGACACCAGTGGGCCATCTGGGCGGTCGACCCACCCTTATCCGGTTGGCCATCTAGCCTTTTGACTTCCACGTGGCGTTGATCCCCAGAATGGGAGTTCCCTGTTCTTACCGCCGGATCACTAGATGTTAGACAGGTGAGAAATCCTAACAAGAAGTTAGGCAAGGGAAAGTCTTAACTAGATGTTTGGTAAGTGAGAAATCCTAACTAGAGGTTAGGCAGGTAAGAAGTCTAACAAGTGATTATTCCTAACTAGAGGTTAGTAAGGGAAAGTTCTAACTGAGATTAGGCAGGTGAGAAGTCATAACTATAAGTTAGGCAAGGGAAACCCCTAGGGGGAGATAATACTAGGTAATGAGAAGCCTTAGCTGAGTGAAATCTAAGCAAGGGAAAACCCTAGGGAGAGGTAACCCTAAGTAGTAAGATGTCTTGGAGGAGTGAACTCCAAGAAAGTGTTACTGAAAGGTTTTCGGTCGACAGCATACAGTTGACTGTACCTGCAAATCTTAAATGCCGCTAACACTGCTTTACTTTACTATTTTATATCTATTGTACTAATTCACTGTTGTAGGAAAGTCTTAGTGGATTAGGTCGATCGGATACTAAGTGGATAGATGAATTCCAAATAGGTCTAGAGGACCAGATGTTTGGTGAGTAAGTTGAGGTAAACTCTTGGAGTGGAGTGGTGATGTCGTGTCCTAGTTGGGATAAACCTTAGGCACGATCATCAAGATCAACCGATCCAAACTATTTGGTCCTCTAGGACAACAGAAGTTTACAAACTGAAGAAACCAACAAAAGTTTCTAAGTCAAGATCAAGACAATCCTAACTATCTCTACTATTCATTCATACATATTATCTATCTAACTCTTTTTTGCAGGATCATTATCATTTGTATATTTGTTATGTTAACTCTATTTTACAAAAAAATAAAAAATTGGGTTGACTGATGTGTTCGGTTTACCGAACCATGTGGATTGATCGACCGATCCAATTAAAGCACAAAAAGATTAGATCATTGCAAATGGAAACATTATTCTGTCGATGGATCAAAGGTATCAGTTGACTAAACCCTAAATAGTAATGACAGACGATCAGATTGGATTGAACAGAAAAGGAAATCCAGAGATTTCATCCATGGATTAAGCTGATCAGTTGACCAAATAGAAAAATTTATGGGATCGAGCATATCAGATCAGAGTAAACAAGGAAGGGGGCAAAGATCAATCGACGGATAAAAGGTTTTGTCGATGGAAAGGATTAGCGGACGAAGTAGATTTTCAGTCAATCAAACGGTGCCTATAAAAGAAGCCTCAGGGTCTAAGGCTTAACCAAAATTCACTCATTGCTCCATCACATTCTCATTACTTTTGTTTGTTCAAGTTCTCCTATGCAACACTGAAAGGCTCTCTGATAACTAAGTTTCATCTTCTACAATTGTTGTCCGTATATTTTATTGTACTTGCATTTATATTTAAAGGAGATAGTAGTATTGTTACTATCATCCTCCAATCTGGTATGAGTTTACTTCTTCTTTGAAAGGTTTTGGAGAGAAGAGCTATCGTGATTGCCCATCCAAGTGGTCAAGGATCATGAACCTTAAAGTAGTAGTCGCCGGGCTACAAACCAAGTAAAAAACCAAATTATGTTTTTTTTTGTGTGTTTGTTCGTTTATTCCATTGCTATTTACTTTGATTTGATTTTATGAAATGAGAAGAAAAGAAAAGGTTTTCAACAAATAAGATTCACTCACCCTCTCTTGACTTCTTCGATCCTACAATATCTAGGTGATCGGGGAGGATCTAGGTGACTGAAAACGGGCTATATAAATAGTATAGAGGTAGAACTTGAAAATCACTCAAATACTCAATCTCTTGTGCTCTCCCTCCTTCTGTGCTGCATCATGTTGCAACTTGCTCTTCATTTCTGATCGACAACACCTAGAGTAATATTTCCATTTTTTTGTGTTTTTATTTTTATTCTATTTGTGCTTAACTTTTTTTATTTTTTATCTGTAAGATTTTTCCACCTCAAAAAAATTTCTAGATAAGGGAAATTAGAAATAAAAATTATAAATTTATAATTGTTGCACGTGTCTATATTTCTAATTTGGTTGATCACCTACTCGCATATTCAATTGTTAAGTACTTTGCATGCTTACATTGCTTTGCTATACTTGATTGAATCAGTCTAAATAAATTTTATTTTTGTTATGCTATTCTATTGATTCAGTTATTTTAGTTATTATTTGCTCATAAATTTCGTAATGTTATTCTCCCCCTCTAGCATTAAGTTTGATCTTATAATTTGGTAAGAACGGGTTGACTTGATAGTAACTAGGAAACCTTGGTTAGGTGCATGTCTAAGCTGGGTAAGAAGTGCTCTACCTAGTGCATCTAGTTAAGTGGAACCAGCAAAAGCTAACTCATCTCACTTTAAACCAGTTAGACGAAGACATTGTATTAAAGTTTATTTAGTGCTAGATTCTTAAGTTAGCTTTGTCTTAGGAAGAGGTCATTGTTTCGATCAAGAAGACCCCTGTGTCTCACCACTACTTGGAAGCTAATTTAAGAAACTCTTGGTTAATTAGCCTAAAGCAAAACTTGAATTTAACATAGAGCGAACTTTGTGCTTTGAGACGGAACAAACAATTAAATTGATTAACACAATCCGAGCCTAGCCTGAACCCAATCCAAATCCTAACTACAAGTATACCAAACCCATATCTTGTCCTAGGCCTTAATACAACTTTAATAAATTTTTGTGATATATTATTGTGGTACTAACCCAAGTATTGCAAGAATCTTAAAAAAAATGTCTATGCAAGAAGAATTCAATACAACCCACCCTCCTTTATTCAATGGTGATAACTTTGCTTATTGGAGGGGAGAATAAAATATTATCTCATGAATGCCATTGAGAACTATCATCTAATTAAGATAGACCTTGAAATGCTTACAAATCCTAATGGCATGCTAGTTGATTTCAAAAATTGGTCAAACAATACTAAAAGAAAGGCTCAATGCAATGCTAGAGCCACAACTATATTGTAATGCACTAATTTAGGAACAACTGAGTAAAGTTGGACAGTTCAGCAATGCTAACAAACTCTAGGAAAAATTAATCAAGTTGCACTAAGATTCAATTGACTCACAAACTACTAAAAAGGATATGCTATTAAGTTATCTCCCAAGCATCTAAATGAATGAAAATGAATTAGTAAGTCAGCTACACAGCTGCTTCAAAGAAATCCTATATGACATCCACGCAATTGGTGAACAAGTCAAAAATCATGACTTGATCAAGTATGTACTTAAGGCATTTCTAGGAACCATCTTATGAGCATCAATGGTTGATGCATACAAAGTATCCAAAGATATATCTATTATAAAGTTAGATGAATTATTTTGTGATTTTGGACTTCATGAATAGATTAATCTTGATAAAAAAGAGAAAGGTATAACTTTAATTGCAGGAAAATTCAAGTATAAATCCAAACCAAAAGAACAGACTGAATCAAAATCAGAGTCCAAATCAACAATTGACAAAGATAATCTATCTTCAGAAGTCATGCACTTTGTTAAATGGATGATCTGATAGAAGAAGTTCACTTGGAGATTCGTTAAAAAGGAAATATTTAAGAAGGATATGGAGAACATTTGGTGCTTCAAATGCAAGAAGAAAGGGCATTTCAAAATTGACTGTCCTCTACTAGAAGAAAGGTAGAATGAACTTGAAAAGAAGAGGAAGAAGAAGATGGTCTTAAAAGTAACTTGGAATGAGTCATCATCAGAATCCAAATTAGACTCAAACCAAGTTAACCTATTGGCATTGACAAAAATCAATAAAGCATCAATCTTAGAGTCTAAGTTCAGACTACAATTCAGTGTTAGATTTAAGTCAAATTAATGATTTAGATGAGCCAGCAGATGAGGTAATAGATCCACTTATTGAAAAATTATATGCTACTATTTTGTATTTGACTAAGAACCTAGCTAAATATAAGTCTAAGGTTAGGACTTTGCTTAAGGAGGTCAAAGACCTTAAAGGACTAACTTGGACTCATTAACTCAAGTTAGTCAAGATGAAATCTCAACTCAAGTGTCAAAGCTTGAGGAAGAGAATTCTAATTAAAAAAACCAAGTTAGTGAGTTAAGGTCCATGTTGAGCAAGTTTATGTCTTGTTGTAAATACCTAGACATGATGCTTGGATCCACACGAGCTGCATACAACAAGACTGAACTTAGATTCAATTTGAGTCAAAAATCATGTTTTGTACCTTATTTTAGTCAAAAGAAATACTAAAAATAAAATGTCTTGGGTTCCCAAGTCTTTCTTGGCCAATCAAGTAGAAAATAAATATTATTGGGTACCCAAACAACATATACATGTAATTGATTCAAGTACTTGCTATATTAATTCCAATGCTAATTGAAATATGTTAGAGCTCCAACTTAAGGGGAGTTATCTTTTAGATCTCGACTAGGATTGACACAAACCATGCTAATATATTTTTTAAATTAATTAATTTCTTTTGATAGTATATATACTTATCAATATATTTGCTTACTTTATTCATTCTTTCAAAATGGACTTAGCCTTGACTCTACCGTAGATTGTATGCACCTATAGATTTAAGTAGCCAACATCTTACAAATACCTCAGGAATAACTTTTTAGTATTTAAAAAATGTAGAATAACGTCAGATGCTTAAGGTTACAACCTTTAATTTTTGATACTTATATCAATGCATCAAGGTAAATTAGAGCTAAAAACTTTACTTTGATCAAGTTAGGTAATTTCCATATGTTAACAACTTGTTTTTCATAATATTAAGCTAGAAACTCTTATTAAACTTGACCAACTAATGAAAGCTTCTATCATGTAGATAGTTAAACCCGAAATCAAAGTTGGACCTTTCTAAAATAGTTTGAAAATTTTATTTTGATAAAAACTTAAATATTTTCATAAATATCATTTTTCCAATTTATTTCATTTTTTCAATTTCATGTTGACTTATTTTCAGATATTTGACATATAAAATTAAGGTAAGATAGAAAACTTAGTTAGAAATATCATTCTCAAAAGTCAACATTGTTGATTGTCTAATCTCTTGGACAATATATAGGAGACCGATAACCAACCGACTCAAATTCAAATCCCATTGACCAGGGTAGATAAAAATTGGTATACGATTAACCTTATCCCTACATGGTAGGCTAATTCGAAAAGTCAAATTTATTACAATGGTAAAAATTAGATATATGGTCACCCGAATTTGAAAAGTCAAATTTATTATGATGGTTAAAAAATATATGATCGCCCGTATAGCAAAAATAATCGCTCATGTGATCTCGAATGGGTACCCTAATTAGACGCATGGGGTCGACCAAGTACACACTCAGTCACTTGATCAGCCTTTATATAGATAACCATGAGCAGCCATTGAAAATCTCATCCAAACCTTATTCTCCTCTCCCAAATCTCGATTCCATGGCTATTTGAGTCCATTTTAAACACGTGTCTTGAGTTAAAGTCTTCTTTCGATTTCATCATGCCTAGGTACCAATTCATTTTATCTAAATAAATTCTTAAATTATCTTTTGTTTATTCATAATATTTCCTGTTGTAAACTTATTTGCTTTTGTTACAATTATTAGACTCAAATGTAGAGCCACTAAGGCTAAAACCTAACGACACCCTTCGACTGACTCTTATTTTCCCTATGAGGACTTTAGGATTAGATACAATTAGAATACCTACATATCCATGCATACTAGATATTTGAGTAGGAGATTCTTTACCGATCACTGTGCAGATATCTTGGATATCATTACTTACTATGATCTTTCCACACTAGTTTACTATGACCAAACAATAAACATTGAGTTGTGTGCTAAGTTCTATAACAACTTGGCTAAGATTGACAATTTTACATCCTCATCTAGGACTGGCGGTATAAATTTCATCATTACACCTAATCTAATGAGGAACCAATTAGGGTTGTTTCCCTTAGCCTCCACATTCTATTTCTTTCCATTCCCTACCTTACATTTTCCTAACCCTTACTCTGATATAACTCTGGATCACATCTACACGTACCTTTTTGGTGGTAAATAGACTCTGACCATCATCAACTTCAACTTCGTCTAGCTTTGAGCCGAAGACTATACCTTGTACAAGGTCATATATTCATATATTCTGCCTATTAACACTAGAGACCTTACTACTGTGTGACCCCTTTCACTCTTTTCTTCTTTATGCACTTAGACATAGGTTGGACCTCAACCTTAGCCTACTTATCTTTAGGTCCATCATCCATCATTCTACCATATCCACTAGTCATCGAATCAACTTACCATATTTCCATATTTTGACTCATCTCTTTGCATCACTAGGCATTGATATTACCTGAGGTAACATCAAGCCATTATCATCAAAATTTGACAAGATATGATTTAGAAACTTTACTCTAGCTAAGATGGTTCTCAAAGAGAACATGATAGTCTAGAAGGATGGGAGGCATGCCCCTCGATCTTTAGGGATCGACGAGATGTTGGTTGCGTTCAATGATGATCCAAATTAGATACCATCCCAATTACTAGGGCCTCCAACACCTCCACCTCCATTGACCTTAGAGGACCAGATGACTAGACTTGAGGACATAGTCACTGATATGAGGGTTGACATACAGGAGACGATGGACATGATACATGTCCACTTTGCGAGCCAGTAGCCTCTTTCTCCATCAGACTAGACTGATATCCTAGCTTCTATTTGGACTTGTAGTTGACTTGATGATGTGTGTAGTTTGTATACACTTTTATTCATATTTTAATACATATCTACTTACATTTCTTGATTACATTTTATGTTGTTGTACCCTATTTATCATTATTTCAGTATTATTGTCCCCTTTGTAAGAGATCTACTCTTTGCCATTTTTGAATTAATAGGTTGTGATCGGAGAAGAAATGGAGATAAAACACACCTTGAAGCTACACTAAGAAGAAGTACAGGCTAGCCGTACCTCTTGGCATGACCATGCCTCCCCATAGTCAAAAGCCAAGACATGGTCATATCCCCTGGCACGACCTTGTCTCCGATTTCCGGAGCCATGTGCTATCCAGAGTGAAGGATCAAAAGGGAATGATAGAGGGGGGGGGGGTGAATATCTCTCGTTAAAAACCTTTTCTTTTCGTATCAATTTGTAAAACAAATATCAAAGTGGTAGCAAAAAAAGCAATACAGATGACACAAGTTAGTTACTTGGTTCGGAGTCTACGTCGACTCCTACTCTAAGACTCATGATCCTTGATCGCACCGTTAGAAAATTCACTATGATTCTTCTTTCCAAAATCTTTGGAAAGAAGCAATGCCTATAAATGCAAGTAGAAGATAGTAACAAACTACTATCTTCTTTCAAGTTAAATACAATGTAAGTTTAAATAAATATACCAACAAGAATAGAAGATGAAGCTCAGTTGGCACTTCTGGATGGAGTAGCTTGCTTGAAGATGAAAAGTAGAGTAGTAGCACGAATAGATACTTTGCATAGAGATGAACAAAAAACTTCGTTACTGCCTCGGACCTTGAGCTCCCTTTTTATAAGCATGGTTTGGTCGACTGATCCATTCGATCGACCGAACCTCCTATCGGTCGACTGAACGTGCTTCCTTCCTTCTTTGTTAAGATTTAATCTTCACGCATTTATGAGATTTAATGGTTCGGTCGACCGATCACCTTGTTTGGTCGATCAAACAGTGTAGTTTCCCTATTCGCCAAGATACACCATTAAGCCTTTATTAATGTAGTGATCATTCGAACGACCGATTCCTAGGTTTAGTCGACCGATCAGCCTGGATTCCTTCTTTTCTTTGGCTCGATCTGATTTGTGCCACATCATCAAGGTTCGGTTGACCAATCTGTTGGTTCGATCGATCGATCATGTGTTGATTGAACTTTGTTCTACTCTGATATGAATTCTGGTCTGAGTTGACGTGGTTCGATCGACTGATCCATGTGTTCGGTTGACCGATCAGGCTGGTTCTTGTAAAATAGAGTTAAATACAATATATCCTTGCAAAACAAAGGTTAGCACAATATAGTATGATGCATGAGTAGTAATTGACAGTAGCACTGTCTTGATCTCAAGTTGAAAACCTTCTCGGTTTCTTTAGTTGGATCAATGACTTAGGGTTTGTTCTTTTCCAGAACACGACCTCTCTGTCACTCTTCTCCGATTACTTAACTCAACTTACCTGCTAAACATGGTCCTTCAAACTTGTTTTGGCTTTCTCTACTCAGTATATGATCTCTGATCCACTAAGGCTTTTCCCGCAATACTACTTTGCCAACAGTAATAATAGTAATACAAAATATTATGGTAAAACTAAACTTAGATTTACCAAGATTCGCTGGTCCAGTCGACTGCACGCGGTCGACTGGAAACCATACGATCAGCCTTGCTTAGAGTTCACTCCTCCAAGACTTCCCGTTATCTAAGGTTACCTCCCCTAGGATTTTCTCCATCTGGATTCACTCACCAGAACCTAGAGTTAACTCCCTCTAGGATTTTCTCCACCTAGTTTCAGTTAGTAGGACCTAAGGTTACCACCCCTAGGATTTTTTTCACTCGACTTTACTCACGAAGACTCAACATTGGATCGACGCACCAGGGATTCAATATCGGATCCTCCAGGCTTATTGAATTGACCTGACTTCCACGATCTACCGAGATTTCTTAACTGCAGTTATGACTAGTCACTTAGTTGGCTTCTCACTCTTGCCTAACCATGACTAGGACTTCCCTTGATCAAACTCTATTAAACATATTTATCAAACATTAAAACCTTGGAGGTCGATTGCACCAACACATATCCCAAAAGGGGCATGACCGTGTGGATCTACATGGTTGTGCCTCCCATGCTATGAAGAAGACATGATAGGGTTATGCCCCATGGCACAGTCGCGTCTCTCAATGGGTAAAGAACTAGACCCACCAGAAGTCAATAGGGAGATGGCAGTGTGGATCTACATGGTCGTGCTTCCCCTATCCTGGAGAACGAGGACATGACCATGTTAAGAGGCACGGTCATGCCTTCTCTGGCCTAGTATTTCAAGACACAACTCTGTCTAGGAGACACGACTATGCTTCCTTAGATCTAAACTCCCGAGACCTAGCCATGCCAAGTTGGCATGACCGTAACATGACTCATGTCTCTGTTAGAGTGTATATTAAAAGCCTAGCTTTTGTAAATATTTATTTATGAAATAAAAGAATCACATTGGTCAAATGTCTACATTTTATTTGTTAAGTGTAGTTGTTCAATTAATTTATATTATAGATACCATGGTGTGTGGTGTCACACACAAAAGATCATGTTATCAGTTCTTTATAAATTATAAATAGTTGCTCACAACTAAGATAGAAAGGAACAAACCATTAGAATAGTCATAGTGTAATTAGGTATTAGTTTATCTTGACTAATAAATTACACTAGTACACTCTAAGTGTATTGAGTAGGACCATTTTAGGTAAGTTCTTTTTATACTGACTTAATAAAAGAACTAGACCTTAGTTATTATGGAAGTGTGTGCTCTTAATCCTAATATAATAACAAGCACATATATTTAGTATTTATTTCTTTAACTTATCAAAGGGTGAGATTTAGTTCGATAAATCAATAGACTCGATAAGTTGAGAAATGATATTACTTATAGTGTGTGTTGTTGATTATAGAAGGAATCTGTGTCCTAGTTATCTAGGTTGAGAATGTCCCCAAGAGGAGCTCATAAGGATTGTCATGTTAAATTCTGCAGGTAGACTTAGTCCAACATGACAATGAAGTTGAGTGGTACTACTCTTGGAGCTAGATATTAATTAAGTAAGTTGTCAATAACTTACTTAATTAGTGGACTTTCGTTATCTTAAACACAGGGAGACTAACACACTCATATATGAAGGAGCCTATAATGTAATTTGGGATTGGTGCGGTAATGCAATAATAACTCTCTAGTGTCATGAGTTATTATTGATGAACTTGAGTTGTGTGTTCGGGGCGAACACAGGATACTCAAGCTCATCGGAAGGCCAAAACCAATTTCTCCACTAGGTCCCTGTCGTAGTCTCATTAAAGCCTCAAGTCCACCCATATAAAGTCATTCTTTGTGTCCAAGAAGAGGCCGACCCATGACTTGGTGACCAAGCCAAAGGGGCCGGCCAATCTCCTTCACAAAGGGGTCGGCCCTTTGCTTGGTGTCCAAGCAAAGAGGGGCCGACCATGATATGTCAAATTAGGAGGGGTATTTTGAATTTTTAAAATCTTCTCTTTGTAGAAAACTACAAGTTTTAAAAGAGAGTTTTTAAAATATAAAACTTTCCTTATTTGAATTAGGCCACATGGTTTAAAAGAAAGTTTAAAAGTTTTTAAACTTTCCTTTTTTTAACCATCCTCATAGTTTTAGAAAAAAGGAAGAGAAGTTTTAAATTTTAAATCTTTTTAATTTTTGTAACCATGTTAAAAAAGGAAATTTTAGAAGCGAAGTTTTAAATTTTAAAACTTGATTTTAATTTTTAAAACTTTCCTTTTTTAACATCCACATTGGGAAATTAAAAAGAGAGCTTGTAAAATTTTATAAGAGTTTTTATTCTTTGCTTATAAAATTTTTACAAAAGTATTTCCTTCCTTTTAAGTGGCCGGTCACCCTTGCTTGGTGCCCAAGCAAGGGGTCGGCTAATCAATAGATCATCCAATCATTAATTTGGTGATTGAATCAATCAAGAGGAAAGAAAAGGAAAAATAAAAGGGGAAAAGAAAAAACAAGAAGAAGATTTTAATTTTTGTAAAAAGTCTTTCCTTATTTGTCTTGGGCAAGTAATATAAAAGAAGGGGAGAGGAGGCCTCAATGATAATCAATTCTTATTCTCTTGGTGGAGCTCCTCATTGTGGTCGGCCCTCTCTTCCTTTCTTTTCCCTTTGCTCTCTTTTGCTCCTTGGTCGTGGTGGTGGTTGAAACATAGAGAAGGAGGCGAAGCTCTTTGGGTGGTGTTTATCTTTGAGGATCATCGCCCACACGACGTCCAAGGCGAGGCAAGGAATACGACAGAAGATCTCGAGGTCATTAGCATACAAAGAGAAGGTATAACTAGTAATTTTCTTCTGCATCATGCTAGTTATTTTTCTTTGTATGAATTCCAAACACAAGAGGCATTAGATTCTAGTTTTTCAGATTTGTTTCGAAGTTTTGTTTTTTTTGTTTTTCAAATTTATGATTTGATTGTTTCTTTTGGTTAAACCTAGAGTTATATAAATAAATTAAATATTAGCTTTCCTTAAAAGGCTTTGTCTAGGCGGTGGTGGATGCTTTCATACCCAAGAAGGTCATGTGCCTCGCCATGTAGTCCTGGAAGCCAATTTTGGAAATTAGTATTTAATTGAATTTATAACATAGGCTGATTTGAATCAATAGTGTTAAGTTCGCTTGCGATACAAATCTAAACCATTAAGAACAGATAAGTTAAATTTGGAATCAATAATGTTAAGTTCTATTTGCGATTCCTAATTTAACTTCTAAAGAACACAATAGGTTGTTTAGGAAAGGTTCGACACTTGTACAAAATTTTTGTACAGTAGAACCGGTACGATCTTCCTAGGACCAACCAACAGTCTCACGCAACCATGCCTTACCTATAAATAGGGGAGTTCTTCCCCCTTTGAAGGGAGGAGAATTTCTCCTTGGGGAGACTCAAGGTCAAGATCCACATGTCATCTACACCATACTCAATGATCCGAGGCTATTTTTCGATGTCTCCATCTTCTCTGGATGCAAGGATTGGATTCAAAGACCTGACATCACGCTTGGATAAACTTTCCCTCTCTCCTCTCTTAAATTGCTTAGGAACCTTATAATCCTAGTGCCTTTGGATTCAATTGTCCTTGTCATGTAGTAGATCCACTTGTTATAGGATTAAGAGAATAATTGTAATATAAGATTGATGTGAACTCTATAGATTTGCTAATTTTCCTTCTATTGACATGTTTATGCCTTGTATCCATTTGATTAAATATGCGTGTGATGTGTTTGTGCTTAATTTTTATATTTAATTGATTGGATGTATAGATTTCTTATGGGATCAATCACCCGATAGAGGGGATGCCCTAGATCGTATGATTGGGGGGCCCCGTGATAAGGGATATCCCTTTAACTGGACTTTCAAAGGTGTCACATTGAAAGGGAAGGTAATTCTCTATACGGAAGAACCTAATTAGACTTAATGAGTTATTTCTTATTATGTGTTAATAGGTGTATTATATAATCTAAGACCGTATGACCAAGAATCCTAGGTGATAAGGGTTATCCTTTAACCAGACATCCTAAGTCATCTCTACTACCTAAGGACATCGAGTAATCAAGGGAGCAACACTCGGGCATGACCGTCGCGTGGGAGTGTTAGGATTTAATTAGACCTCCTACATTGCATAAAGATAGAGGATAGGAGATGAGCAATCCATAACACATTGATCAACATTATAATAAAATCGAACTTCTAGAACACTCACCTTGAACTGTTCTTCTCAAAACTCTCTTTCTTTCTTTTACTTCCTCGACCTTAGTTAGTAAAATTTCAACCAATATTTTGATCGTCTAGTTCGCTAGCCATGTGAACTCACTAGTGCTCATCAATCCCTATGAAATTGATATTTTATTACTGACGAGGTAATCGTGCACTTACGGTAGTGTAATAAGTTTTTGACATCGTTACTGAGGATTATTTGACATTAGCAATGAACATTTAAGTTAGACTACACATTATAAATATTTCTTTTTTCATTTCATTTTCATTTTTTGTACATAGTTTGCACTTTTATTTCCTTTAATTTTAATAGTTTAATTCTTACCATTTTAATTTCTACACCTACATTCTTTTATATTTAGAAAATATAAGAAAACTTATTTTGAATTATCTTGCTCTTGTGTGAGAAGGTCTAATTCTATAAGAGAATTGTTACCTATAGACCCCGAGATTGAAAGGACCTTTAAAAGAATAAAAATTCTACAAAGCAATAAGGGAAAGCAAAACAAAACATAACAAACAAACCTTTCAAAGATTACGCAGTACCATATGCTCAAGGCCACTAGATTAGTATCACCAGACTGACTGTCGGAGCCAACAATTTTGAGATTAAGTCTTAGTGATTACAATGGTCCAACAACATTAGTTTGGTGGAGGCATACATGAGGACCCGAACCAACACTTGGAGATTTTCTATGAATGGAACAACAAGCATGAACGAAGTTCCAATTGATGTAGTAAGACTACTCTTATTTAATTTTTCTTTGAGAGATAGATTAAAAATCTGGCTCACTTCTTTACCAGTAAACAATATTACATCCTAGACGTAGTGTGAGCAAGCATTCCTAGATAAATTCTACCCTCCGAGCAAAACAACACATATGAAAAATTAGATTGCTAGCTTCAAACAAACTGATATGGAATCTCTTTATGATGTGTGGGATAAATTTAAAAGTATGCTTAGATTGTGTCTGCATCATAGATTGGAAAAATAGTTAGTAGTCTACACTTTCTACAATGGACTCAATTATCTTACTATAGTATCTCTTTCCTCTACATCTGGTGGAGCACTTATGAACAAAAGTCCAGATGAAGCCGAAGAGATAATAGAGAGTGTGATGCTTAATCACCATCAATGGGCATTAGAAAGAAGTGGAACTATTTTTCCTAAAAAATAGATCAAAATGCTGAGTAAATATGACCTTAATACTTTGAGTTTGACATCTACAAATGGGCATCAGAAAGAAGTGAACTATTTTTTTTGGAAATCTGATCAAAATGGCAAGTAAATATGACCTTGATACTTTGAGTTTGATATCTACAAATATTGATGCTTTGTCTAAGAAGTTTGAATTAATGGGTTCTAATTTGGTGAACACAATTATAGGAGTTTATGACTCCTGTGGAGGCATGAAACATACTAAAGAAGTTTTCTCGCTTGGAGTTATTATTGCACAACTAGTTCAAATTGAACAATGTGACATAATTAGCAACTTCAATTCGAGGCAATAATTCGTACTCCAACAGCTACAATCCTAGGTGGAGAAATTATCCTAATTTCTCCTACAAAAATAATCAAGAGCAAAACTATCAACCAGATCAACAAATGATCTATCAACTGGGGCAAAAATAGAACTTCCAAGCTCAACAACAATAGAGTTACTAACCATCAAGGACTAAAAATATGCTTGAGGTGATCTTAGCAAATCAACTTGAAATGAAGAATGATATCAAGTAACTAAGTCAAAGGATGGAGAACTCTGAGAAACATATGAAGATGTAGGATAGCCAAGTAGCTCAGATAGCACACTATCCTCTAGAGCACCTGGGGCATTTCTAGAAAAATCAGATGTAAACACAGTTGAGCATTGCAATAGAGTTGAGCTCAGAAGTGGATGGACCTTGGTGGAACCCCATGTGACTTCTTCAAGAAAGGGACGAGAAATTAATGGAGAACCCTCTCCATCCTCCTCTGATAATGGTAGCACCCAAGAAGAGGAGGAGAGTGCCATTGTGGTTGAAGGACGTTCTCCTACTCAACCAACAATGAAGTCAATCTCTTTCCCTCAAATACTAATCAACATAGAGAAAGATGAAGAATTTGGTAAGTTTTTGGAGAAAGTCAAGTCACTTTGCATCGAGATCCCTTTGATGGATGCATTGTAATAAATGTCAAAATTTGCCAAATTCATAAAGGAGTTGATGTCAAACAAACACAAGTAGGATGGATTCGAGATTGTGGCATTAACTGAGGAGTACAGTGCCTTCTGATAGACTCATTGCCTCCAAGATCAAGGATCTAGGAAGCTTTTCAATTTCTTGCAAGATAGGAACAACACTTTCTAGTGAAGTTTTTGTGATTTAGGGGCTAGTGTTAGTCTCATTCCATTATCAATTTATAATAAGTTGGAACTTGATGAACTGAAATTGACCACCATGATACTTCAACTTGCTGATCATTCATGATGATACTAGCTTGGTATGATTGAAAATATGTCGATGGAAGTAGGGGGTTGTATCATCCCTACTGATTTTGTTGTACTAGACATGGAAGAGGAGCCCAAGATTCCTATAATTCTTGGAAGGCTCTTCTTCGCCACTGTGGGAGCACTGATTGATGTCAAAAATTATAAACTGTCTTTAGAGATAGGTCAAGGATAGACTTGATTTTGATCTTTCTAAGTTCTCTAACCTTGTCTCTTCTCTTAAAAAATTTTGCTGCAGGTTGGACGAGGTCCAACAAGAACAAGGCTTGTTCCATCCCCACGAGAGGCTGCTAGAGGTAGCACTTAGTTCGACAAGCAAGGAAAGGAGGCTCTCGACAAAAAATAAAAAGTATATCTGTCTGGCAAGAGCCCAGATAAGGGAGTAACTGGACACAATCACCCTTGGAGAAAAAAATCCAACCCTCCAAGGACTTGACTTAGAGTTGAGCTAGTTGGGGTCGAGCTTGAGACCTTAAACAAACGCTTCTTGGGAGGCAACCCAAGAATTCTTTTTATTTTCATTTTGTTTATGTTTTATTTTTTATCGAGCTTAATGGACTTCTATCTTTTTGTGTAGGTTAACTAGTCTCCATGAGATGGCCATAGCATTCACATGAGTGTGGAGCTATTGAGGGAAAATAAATGGAGGGACCAAGGGGAAAATGTAGTTTTTCATGTCTTGGCTGTGTCTCCTAAGACACAACTATGCCTATATTCTCAAGAGTTATATTGTGTTAGTCGTGTCACTTGACACGGTCGTGTCTCCTTGATGGGAAGAGCCTATGTTTGGTATAGCTTAATAATGTTCCAGTCGTGTCATTTGACATGACTATGTGTGCAAATTTAATCCAGACCATGTATCTGTAAATATAGTCGTGTCCCCTTGAAGTGAGGAGTTTAATCTTTGGTTGAGAGCAACCTTTCCTTGGTTGTGTCATTTGACACGGTTGTGTGAGCTAACATTGTTCTGGTCGTATCACTTGACACGATCATGCTCCTGGTCGTATTCCTTTCCATGTAAACACTCCTCTATACTGAGCCTAACCTAGCCCCGGTCGTCTCGACCATGTAGATACCAAACCAATAAAGTCGAGCCTAACCATGAACCAACCATGTCTAAGGGAGCGACCTTGTCCTCTCGCGATGGCATCCAATGATCTAGTCATGTCTTGAGACATGGCCGTGTGGCAAAAATCCACTCCCAAATAAATTAGTGCATAGGCGTGTCTTCTTTTCACACGTCTATGCCGCCTCATCACATGCACCCATCTTCTCTTCTTCTTCCTCCTTCCTCATGCCCTTCTTATACACATCTCTCAACCACCTTCAAAGATCTTTCTTTCTTCTCCTCGGACTTGACTTCTTATTTCAAGATGTTGGGAGTTTCATCATCAATAAACAAAGGCAACGGAAAATTGGAGTCCTCAAGAGAACCAAATGCACACTTCAAAGGTATATCTAACAACTTTGAAATCATTTTTAAGAATGATGATCAAAATCGTACATTTGATCGCTTGCTTAAACATTCTATTATATCTATCAAATTCTTTAATGTGAACATGTTGGATATTTTGGGTTTCGAAGATGATATTATATGGCTTCTTGAGAGAATAGGATGGAAAAGCCTTATGTGCATGAACTACCAAACATCTCCTAGTTTTAGAGTTCTTAAGTTCCATTAATTTCAAAGATATTCATGGGGATGGGGTAGTCACATTTTGATTATTTAATGGTTATTACACATGGACTCTTGGTAATTTTAATACATGTTTTAATTTTCCAAATGAAGGAACAAGAGTTATACTTTGTGCTTTAACTATAACACTAAATGGTCTACAATTGGTGGTAAATCTCGGTTCAATGCTTTCTCCAAAGCCACTGACATCATTAACCTGATCTTGTTGCATTCATTTATCTATGAGGAATATGATATTTGGACATAAATTGCGATGGAACGGTGTGAGAAATTGAACTTTTAATGGGCTATGTTGGAGGGTATTTCGATTAACTCAGGCTTTTATTTCTTGAAACACCTTATGCATTTAGGAAAATCTCCTCTAACTAATCCTATTGTTTTGGGAGGATTAATTATCTGAATTTCCATGGTATTGGGTTGTGACTTAGAAGAATTAGAAATGATAGATACCACTCCTGAAATTGACCTTGACATATGCTTGTCTTTGCTCATGATACGATGAGATGGGTATGACTATAGTCTTCTTTTGAAACATAATTTTCCTCTACATATGCTTAACCCTGATTTGACCATTATTCGAATTAAAGATAATTGGTTATTATTTGTGATCAATTAATATCCCATCCCTCTTTCCATAGCACCCTCTACGGATATTCCTTCATGAAACCATGATCTTGCTAGATTTAACTTTCACGAGTTATGCCCTATCTTAAAGGATCTCCATCATAACCATGAATTACATAATGAATTGTTAGAAAAACATAAAGTGATGTCAGAAGAACAATTTCAATGTTTGCTTGACTGTTTTAAGAGTGAGAAGGAGCTATTTAAGGTTATGATTGAAATTATGGATGCTCTAAGGTGTGTATGGGGGATAAGACAAGAATTTAGAGTATTCATGAGACAAACTCATATTGAAATGAATGCCATATATAAGTATCACAAGTTTTATGAAGATAGAAGGGACTATTATCCTATGGGAATTACATTCTAGGGCCTCCGTGATTTTACTCCTCCACCACCATATTGATTTCATTGGGACGATGAAATGTCCAAATCTGGGGGGATTGTACATATGTACATATTTGTTTTACTTTAGTCTTGTTTTAGTTTGTGTTTTCTTGTTTTTAGATGCATGTTGTTTGCTTTGCTTCAGTTTATTTTGTTGGTTTAGACTAATCATTTGGTGGCATTTTGAGTACATCAATTTTGCTTTACTGCTAACTTATCTAATAGTAAAAATTTCTAGTACGTTCATTATCTAGACTGTGTTGTTGTGTTTTGTTTGTGTAAGTATGTTTCATGAGCTATTTTTCTCTATCTCTAGTAGCACGAAATAAGCATTGCTTTGTATTGAGAAAGATTTAAGGAATAGTCTAACTTAAGGATCTCACCTCACTTTGCCTAAATTAACAAGTTGAAAACTCTAAAATTACTTATGATTCATAAAACTTGTAAGTACTTATATACCTGGTGATCTCCTACATCTAGGTTATTAGATGAGACTCAAATCATGTAAGCTTGCTTGGAAAAATATAAATATCCCTATATTTCCACCCATTGGCATTTGTAAGTGTTATGTTTGAAGCACCTAAAAAAAGAGTTGAATTGAATAAGGGATATAAAAAATAATTTCACAAGTGGAACCTAGCAATTTACCCATTTGAGATTGAGTTAGGCTACTAGGAAAATAAATGTTAAATTTCCCTTGATATGAGGAACATAGTTAGATAATGACTGGACTAGGCTTAGAGAATGATACTTGAAAACTTTAGACTACTCATTGCACTGTGCATGGAAACTTAAAATTAGACCATATATTTGAGTTACTCTATGATCATGCTCATCAATGAAACTAATTGATAGAGTTAGATGATTTGACTAGGGATTATGAGGCACTATACAAGCACATGAGTTTAGATTATAGAGTTATACTTGAGGACAAGTAAAGGTTTAAGTCTGGGGGTGTGATGTACGTAGTTTATATATCCTTTTATCCATATTTAACGCACATTTACTTGCATTTCGTGATTACATTCTATATTGTTGCATGTTATCATTATTATTCCCTTTGTCAAAGATCTACTCTTTGCCATTTTCTGATTGACTGGTTATTATTTGGAGAAGTAATGGAGAGAAAAGACACCTTAGAGTTACACCAAGAAGAAGTACAGGCTGGTTGTGCCTCTTGGCATGATCGTGCCTCCCCAACAGTCAAAAGCCAAGACATGGTCATGCCCCCGGCATGATTATGTCTCCTATATCTGGGAGTCGTGTGCCATCCATAGCCCAAAAGGGGCACCACCATGTGGATCTACATGGTTATGCTTCCCATACTATGAAGAAGATATGACATGGTCGTGCCCCATGGCACTGCCGTGTCTCTCAAAAAACTGGACCTAGTAAGCCAGTAGGAAGGTGGTCGTATGGATCTACACGGTCATGCTTCGCCTGACCTGAAGAATGAGGACATGACCATGCTCAAAGGCACGGTCGTGCCTTCTTTGGCCTAGAATTCCAAGACACGACCGTCTCCCGGAGACATGATCATGCTTCCTTAGATTTGAACTCCTAAGACCTGGCCATGCCAAGTTAACACGATCGTGACATGGCCTGTGTCTCACGCAACCGTTCCTCACCTCTAAATAGGGGAGTTCTTCCCCCTTTGAAGGGAGGAGAGTTTTCCCTTGGGGAGACTCAAGGTCAAGATCCACACTTCATCTACGCCACACTCGATGATCCTAGGCCATTTTTTGACATCTTCATCTTCTCTTGATGCAAGGATTGGATCCGAAGATCCAACATCATTCTTGGATAAGATTTCCTTCTCTCTTCTCTCTTGAATTACTTAGGAAGCTTATAATCTTAATGCCTTTGGATTCAATTATCTTTGTCATAGAGTAGATCCACTTGTTCTAGGATCAAGGGAGTAATTGTAATATAAGATTGATGTGCCAATGTCCCTTCTAAAGGGAGGGTAGTTCTCTATATAAAAGAACTTAATTATGCTTAATGGGTTGTTTCTTATTCTATTTAATAGGTGTATTGTATAATCTATGAGCCCTAGGTGACAAAAGGTAATCCTTTAACCGGACATCCTAGGTCATCTATACTACTTAGGGGCATCTGGTAATTAAGGGAGCAACACTCCGACATGATCATCGTGGGGGAGTGTCAGGATTTAATTAGACTTCCTACATTGTATAAGGATAGAGGATAGGAAATGAGCAATCTATAACACATTGATTAATATTACAATGAAATCGAACACCTAGAACATTCACCTTGACATGTTCTCCTTAAAACTCTCTTTCTCTCTTTTACTTCCTCAGCCTTAGTTCTTAAGATTTCAACCAATATTTCGATCATCTAGTTAGTTAGTCGTGTGAATTTACTAGTACTCATCAATTTCTGTGAAATCGATATTTTATTATTGATAATATAACCGTGCATGATAGCATAATACTTATTGATTTTTAAGAACTAGTAGTTCGATTTATCATATGACTTCTACTATTCATGTTGACTTTTCTTATTTAGACGTTTATGTTTTGACTTGCAGTTTACCTTATTTGGTTTAAATCTTTTACGGTGATTTACCTTATTCTCTTTTATAGTTGACTTATATTATTACAAATTAATCATGTTATATATCTGCTTTATTTATTTATTTATTTAATTTGCATTATTTCACTTAACTATATCCCTTGTCTATTTTATAATCTCTTCTTTACAAATTAATTCATTTTGACGTATAAAACAGGAGAAGAGAGGTAAAAATAGGGTTTAAGTCTAGAAAATTTAAATTCATAATTTATCTTTTAGTTTCACAATTTAACAAATCTTATATGATTTAAAGGGGAGTTATTTCTTAAATTAATATATTCATGCATGACTTTTCTTATTTTATGTCTTTATCCTACATTGAATATAAATTTTATTTATTTTGACTATCTTGTTTACTAATTTTAACTATTAAATTGGGGGAAATTATTAGTATTGCGAGTACAACCTTTAACCCAGAGTTTTGATGTATGAGTAAGATTAAAGTTAGATTTGTTGTAATATAACAAATTGATGTCAAGTGTGTAGGAGCAGGTTCCTTGACAAGTGTTGAAGCCCTGGTTAGGAACTAGGCAATGACTAAGTCCTAATGGAGCTAGACATATGAAGTCTTGATTGAGAATCATGCAGGAGCTAAGTCTTGGTTGGGAACCAAGCAAGAAAGTCCTAGCTGGGAGCTAGGTGAATTAAGTCCAAGTGGAATAAGTTAGGAGCTAAAGCTTGGTGGATAAGACCAAGTGGAGTAAGTTGGGAGTTGAAGATTGACGTACAATACCAAGTGAAGTAAGTTAGGAGTTGAAGGTTGGAGGACAAGTCCAAGTGGAATCAGCTAGAAGCTAGAACTTGACAACTTATTCTAGATAGGTCACCTAGGAGCTGAGCATCTAGACCCAAAGAAAGTACGAGTAACTTTTTATTTTTTATCATGCTCATTACATGTAACTGTTAGGACCGAAAAGTAGCTAGAGGGGGGGGGGGGGGGGGAATAGCTTCGCGTGTGCTCGTCGTGCTTCGTTGCTTGTTTCTTCAAAGTGATGCGCAGCGGAATACAAAGAAACAAACTACAACAATGCTAACAATAGGATTTTACTTGGTATCCACCTCATAAGAGGTGACTAGTCCAAGGATCCACGCACACACATACACCTCCACTAATAAACACTCCTTTTCTGTAACTACCGAAGGCGGAGAAGCCCTACAAGACTCTCAATACAAGTAGAAGAAAGGGTAGTAAAGAATAAGCAAAAGCTTACAAGAGATGCAGTAAAAACCCTAGCTTCTTCTTCTTCTCGTTGCAACTCGCCTCTTGACTTGGATGAACCTCCAAGAACCTTCAAAAACTGGCGGTGAGGAGCTTAGAGAGTGCTGGGGAGGAGCTGTGATGATCTGAAATGAATCTGTGAAGAGATGCCGAAGACAACGCTCGCCTGCGGCTCAAATACGACGCAACGGTCGGATCCCAATCGATTCGATTATTCCCAATCGATCGGGGAGGCTTTGGATCGATCTACGGATCGATCCAGAGCGCCTCTGTGCTATGGAAAAACGCCTGGATCGATCCACGGATCGATCCAGCGCTTATCGCGCGAAGCAGCAGCGTCCCAATCGATCCACTGATCGATTGAGACCTCTGGATCGAACCACTGATCGATCCAGAGGCTTTCTGTTCGCTGGGAAAGGTCTAGATCGATCCACTGATCGATCCAGCACTTGGTTTTTGCCCAAAACCAAGTCCCAAACCTCCCAAACCAACATCCGTTCAACCTTAACCTGTTGGTACGTCATGCCTAGCATCTAGTCACTCTCTTGACCTGCTAGGACTCCCTCACCAAGTGTCCGGTCAATCCCTTTGACCCACTTGAACTTTTCTTTCATGCCAAGTATCCGGTCACTCTCTTGACCTACTTGGACTTTCACCTAGTTTCACTCACTAGGGTTTTCAATCTGCCTAGCTTCACTCACTAGGTCTTTCACACTGCCTAGCTTCACTCACTAAGTCTTTCACCTGGCTTCACTCACCAGGATTTTCCTTCTGCCTGGCTTCACTCACCAGGACTTCCATACTGCCTAGCTTCACTCACTAGGTCTTTCACCTGGCTTCACTCACCAGGATTTTCCTTCTGCCTCACATCCCAGTTAGGACTTCCCAGTCAAGTATCTGGTCAACCTTGGCTTCACTCACCAGGATTTTCCTTCTGCCTGGCTTCACTCACCAGGACTTCCATACTGCCTAGCTTCACTCACTAGGTCTTTCACCTGGCTTCACTCACCAGGATTTTCCTTCTGCCTGGCTTCACTCACCAGGACTTCCATAGTCAAGTATCCGGTTAACCTTGACCTACTTGACTCTTCTGCAATCAACCTTTCATTGTCAAACATCGAAATCCAAACCAAGACTCAAGCTTGGTCAACCAGGTCAACCTTGACCTAAGGGATATTGCACCAACAATCTCCCCCTTTTTGATGTTTGACAATACAACAATAACACTTACAGTACCACATGTAAGTTAGGCTAATCCCATAGCCTCCTTCTTCATGCCACTAGGTAATGAACACATAAGTTAAGCTCTTCATTCTCCCCCTAAGAGGGCAAACTCCCTCTAGGTAATGAAAGCCTAACTTACCCCCTTTCATAAGTCCTTTCATTCTCCCCCTATTGGCACACATCAACCCATGCCCCATTCTTGGGCACACATCAACAAATCCACTTGTTGAAAACTCTCCCCCTGAAGAGTTGCTCATCGTTGTTCACAACTTTACTCGTTGTGATCAACACGATAATGAAGGTTCCATACCCTTCATTATCACCAATACTCACCCTTGAGCATATTTTTAAAAGAAGGTTAACCACCTTCCAAGGTTCATGAAAAATAGGTTTCATGCCCTTAGTGAGTAACTCCCCCTAAAGACATGGTGGTAACTTCTGTCATTGCACCAACAATGACTTGGAATCCCTAAACCTTTAGGAAACCCAAAATTAGAAGTTTCGAGATTCAAATATTCAAAATTTGAAACAACCTCAGCCTAAACTTCTTCTTAGTCTCACTTAGCCAATCCATCCTTGTTTTCAACATGAAAACACCCTTTTTATGTATACAAATGTATTTAGAGGGTTTGAAAAGGTTCCCTAGACTAAACATGGTTCAAAAGTGCTGAAATTAGGCTTTCCCAGCCAAAATCAACAACTTGGATCGATTGGAGTTGGGTTCCAATCGATTGGACCATGCTGAATCGATTCACTGATCGATTCAGGCTTCCTGGATCGATCGACTGATCAATCCAGTGAGCTTCTGCTCGCGGAAACTGCCTTCTCAATCGATCCACTGATCGATTGAGGCACTCCAATCGATCGGGTGATCGATTGAAGCCCTAATATTTCTGAAATTCACTTTCAGTGAATTTCAGAAACCCCTAGAAAAATCTACAAAATTCCAAAAATCGTAAAAATTTGTGTAGACATTATTTAGGGTATACTTTATCATGGAAAAATAGTTTTCTAAGAAAATACTTCATATTTTCAAAGATTGACACAAACTTGAAAACTTGCAAAACTCTAGTGTTTTCTTCAAGTTTGTGTCTAACTACTTAATGATGATTACTATCAAAAGATAGCCTTCACCAAGGTTTTCCAAAAGCATTTTAAAAATATTTTCAAAACCAATATCCCACCATGTTCCTTGGGCTTAATGCACATGACTTGTACATTAGCTTTTCCAATGATGGGAAAACACATAACTATGTGTTTTGATGAACTTAAAACTCAAGGAAAAACACTAACTCAGCATGTTGAGTTTTGTTCGTCTTCCTAACATCTCACTTGTATCTATTGTGCATAAAACACATACAAGTCATCTTATAGGTCTTTGTGAGATGTTAATTTTGGTTTTGCCCTAACCTAGGGTTCATGCATATTTATCTAGGCATCTTGTGGATATTGACCATCCACCTAGGATGTCATTTGGTATACCACTTGATGATAACTGCCATTTGTCCTTAATTTTAAGGAAATAACATAATGCATGATAATGTTATGGCATACATCAAAACGAAATAATTTTCAGAAGAAAATTTCCTATAACTACATGATGTATGTATGTCATGACATGGTATTTTTGAGTTTTTCATAATAAGTCATGAATGCACAAATAAAACATGATGTCATGGCATATAATGGGCAACCAAACATGGCAAGATTTAGCATAATTAAAATATACCTAGATTATCTATCTAAGTATCCTTAACCCTTAGCTAATCCTAAAGCATAAACCTTAGATTGCCCAATTTCCTTAAGAAAATGCCAAAACCCAACTTGACATTTCTTTAATCTCTTGAATTAATTATGCCAATTAAAAATTTAAAACATTCCTCAAATGTTGGCATATTTCATTTTCCCATAAGAGTAATCACTTTAAATTAAGGCTTAGATTTGCCTTAAATTCCTAAGACAATACCAAAGTCCCAATTTGGTATTTCTTAACACTTGATTTCTTGTGCCATTTAAAGTCATCTCAAATTTCTTCCTTTATAGCACATTTTACTCTTTCCAAGAGTAACAATAAATCCATTTCATTTTCAAAGGTTAACAAAAACCTTGAAAATGCTCCTTGAGTGTCAATTTCTTCAAAGTTGGGTTAACTACCCTTCTTCTCAGAGTTGACACTCTCTAACCCATCTATGAGATAGAGAAAATGTTCCTAGGAACCCAAAACCTATTGGTGCTCCTTGGATGCTCTAGGTATTCACTAGGGATAACTTCCCTAGATACCTTCCTAGTGACCTTGTTTGGCTTCTTAGAAGTCTTGGTCACTTTTTCTAGGTCAACTCTAGGGATTGCTTCCCTTGTAACCTTCTTTGTGACTTTCTTAGACTTCTTAGAAGTCTTAGTCACATTTGTTGCAAAAATACTCTTAGGGATAACTTCCCTTGTATTTTTGGCTTGACCACTAGACCTAGGGTTGATTCCATAACTATATGGAACCCTATGGTAAGAGATTACATCCTTCTTAGCCTTTGGTTTGTATCCCAAACCCCTATGGCCATTAGATGACCTTTGTGCTCCTAGACCTAGGCTATGCTCATTTTGCCCTTTTAGGATATTTTCCATCCTTTTTAGGATCTTTTCCATTTTATCAAGCCTTGACCTCAAGACTTGATTTTCTATCACTAAGTCCTTAGTTTTTGGTTTTCCATTAAATTTATGAGCATTTTTATTTCTAGGCTTGTAGCTAAGGTCCTTAGTGTGATTGCCTAGATTTTTATCTACCTTCCTAATCCTAGGTGTGGTAGTTTTAGTATGGTAAACTACATTATTTTCCTTAATTTTACCATGCTCTCTATTCTTATGGTAAATAGCATTAAAATGATATAAGTTAGAACTAGCATGCTTTTTACCATAATGTAAAGGGGTAGGCTCAATAAAAGTTACCTTCCTTTTTACCTTAGAGGCTCCCCTTTGACTTGAACTTCCTCCTTGAGCCTTGACCATCTTCTTCCCCTTAGGGCATTGACTCCGGTAATGCCCCTTTTGATTGCAAGAGAAGCACACAATGTGCTCCTTGCTCTTCTTTGTTCCGGGGATGGTCTCCTTTGTCTTCTCCTTGCCCTTAGGTGTCACTTGGCCCTTCTTCTTGGCTAATTTAGGGCACTTGCTTTTGTAGTGCCCATGTTCCCTACATTCAAAACATATAATATGATTCTTATTATTAATTGAACTATTTATACCTTCTTGTGTAGGGGTGGCACTTTCTCCTCCATTTGATATGAATGTAGAGGCTTCCTCTTGATCCGAAATCGATTTCCCTCCAATTGATTTATCTTGACTTGTGGAGGTGGAAGCTTCTTCATCCTCTTCTTCTCTTGACCCGGATGTGGAGGATTCTCCTTCTTCTTGATCCGGTGTCACCAAGAGTTGCTCCCCCTCAATCCTAGAGGTGGAGGCTTCACCTTCTTCTTCATCCTCTTGTACATGAAACAAGGAATATGTTCCTTCCTTGCTCTTTTGATTACACTCCCTTGAGAATGAAGCTTCTTGGATTTCCTCTTCTTCGGAAGTTGAGCATCTCTCAACTTCGAAGTCCTCCTCTTGATCTTGCTCCAATGAGTCACCCTCTTTGGATTCTTCTTGGTTAGGTACAGTGGAGGGGATCTCATGAGCCTTTTCCAATTTGCTCCATAGCTCTTTGGCATCTTCAACTTCTCCAATTTTCTCCAAGATGTTGCTTGGCAATAGATTGACCAAAAGCTTGGTCACTTTGTCATTAGCCTCACATCTTTGGATTTGTTCTTGGCTCCATTTGCTCCTTTTGAGAACTTTGCCCTTTGAATTCCTTGGAGCCTTAAAGCCTTCCATTAGAGCAAACCATTGCTCTATCTGCATCATCAAGAAATTTTCAATTCTTGATCTCCAAGAATCGAAGTTTGTGGATGTGTATGGTGGAGCCACCCTTGTATCAAATCCAAGTCCATCTTGGAATTGCATCTTGAATTCTTTGACTTTGATGAATTTGCTCCAACTTCTTCACCCTCTAGCTTTGCTTGTTATGTTTGCCCCTTCCGGCGGTGATTCCGGTGAAGAGCAACCTTACTCTGATACCACTTGTTATGACCGAAAAGTAGCTAGAGGGGGGGGGTGTGCTCGTTGCTCGGCGTTGCTTGTTTCTTCAAAGTGATGCGCAGCGGAATACAAAGAAACAAACTACAACAATGCTAACAATAGGATTTTACTTGGTATCCACCTCATAAGAGGTGACTAGTCCAAGGATCCACGCACACACACACACCTCCACTAATAAACACTCCTTTTCTGTAACTACCGAAGGCGGAGAAGCCCTACAAGACTCTCAATACAAGTAGAAGAAAGGGTAGTAAAGAATAAGCAAAAGCTTACAAGAGATGCAGTAAAAACCCTAGCTTCTTCTTCTTCTCGTTGCAACTCGCCTCTTGACTTGGATGAACCTCCAAGAACCTTCAAGAACTGGCGGTGAGGAGCTTAGAGAGTGCTGGGGAGGAGCTGTGATGATCTGAAATGAATCTGTGAAGAGATGCCGAAGACAACGCTCGCCTGCGGCTCAAATACGGCGCAACGGTCGGATCCCAATCGATTCGATTATTCCCAATCGATCAGGGAGGCTTTGGATCGATCCACGGATCGATCCAGAGCGCCTCTGTGCTCTGGAAAAATGCCTGGATCGATCCACGGATCGATCCAGCTCTTATCGCGCGAA
Source organism: Zingiber officinale (assembly GCF_018446385.1). Taxonomy (NCBI): domain Eukaryota; kingdom Viridiplantae; phylum Streptophyta; class Magnoliopsida; order Zingiberales; family Zingiberaceae; genus Zingiber; species Zingiber officinale. The sequence goes on along the minus strand of NC_055995.1, from coordinate 104,465,096 downwards.
GGAGCAGCGTCCCAATCGATCCACTGATCGATTGAGACCTCTGGATCGATCCACTGATCGATCCAGAGGCTTTCTGTTCGCTGGGAAAGGTATAGATCGATCCACTGATCGATCTAGCACTTGGTTTTTACCCAAAACCAAGTCCCAAACCTCCCAAACCAACATCCGTTCAACCTTAACCTGTTGGTACGTCATGCCTAGCATCTAGTCACTCCCTTGACCTGCTAGGACTCCCTCACCAAGTGTCCGGTCAATCCCTTTGACCCACTTGGACTTTTCTTTCATGCCAAGTATCCGGTCACTCTCTTGACCTACTTGGACTTTCACCTAGCTTCACTCACTAGGGTTTTCAATCTACCTAGCTTCACTCACTAAGTCTTTCACACTGCCTAGCTTCACTCACTAGGTCTTTCACCTGGCTTCACTCACCAGGATTTTCCTTCTGCCTGGCTTCACTCACCAGGACTTCCATACTGCCTAGCTTCACTCACTAGGTCTTTCACCTGGTTTCACTCACCAGGATTTTCCTTCTGCCTGGCTTCACTCACCAGGACTTTCATACTGCCTAGCTTCACTCACTAGGTCTTTCACCTGGCTTCACTCACCAGGATTTTTCTTCTGCCTGGCTTCACTCACCAGGACTTCCATAGTCAAGTATCCGGTCAACCTTGACCTACTTGACTCTTCTGCAATCAACCTTTCATTGTCAAACATCGAAATCCAAACCAAGACTCAAGCTTGGTCAACCAGGACAACCTTGACCTAAGGGATATTGCACCAATAGTAACAACTGTAGGGAAGCAATGTTCGACGGTTCCAAGTGACTGGAGGGATTCCTGGATGACTTGCTGGTGATAACTCTCGGTGAGTGAAGTTGAAGGGTCGAGGCGACCGTATCAGGTCGAGGTGATTGGATCATACGGATGACCAAAGTAGCTTCCAGACAACCGGGAGATGGCATTTTCCAGCAATCTAAGCTAGTCAATTCAAGATCAGATTTGACCCCTCTCATGTGTCTGGAGGACTTCTAGTTGACCAAAGAGCTCTGTTAACATTATCTACCAGATAGAAGTTGTAGCTACGTCAGTACATATATAGCGATCGGGGAGGTTCTAAGCGATCGAAGAAGGGTTATAAAAAGAGCATTGAGGTAGAGATTGAAAATCACCCACACACTTATTCTCTCAATATCTTGTGCTCATTCTTTAGTGCTCTCTCACCTATTGTGTTGCAACACACTACAACTTATGCTTAATTTCTTATTGGTAACATGTAGAGTAACATTTTCATTTATTTTTGTGTTACCATTTTTATTGTATTTGTGCTTAAATTTTTAGATTTTTTCTTTAAGGTTTTTTCACCTCTAGAGGCTATCTGGAATGGGAAAGTTAGAAATAAGAATCATATTTTTTATAATTATTGCATGTGTTTATATTTCTGATTTGGTTGATCAACTACTTGCATTCTCAATTGTTAAGTTAAGTTCTTTATATGTTTACACTGCTTTGCTATACTTTATTGAATTAGTTTAAGTAATTTATTTTCATTGTGCTACTCTATTTATTTAATTTTTTTAATTATTATCTGCTCATAAAATTTATAAAACTATTCTCCCCCTTTAACGTTGAGTTCGATTCTACATTTAATTCATCATGATAACTTAATTAGCTACTACATAATTAAATCAAACTTGACTTGATCAAGACCAAAGCAATTTAGTTTTGAGTTCTGACAATGCAATTTGGTTTAGGTTTCCAAGCATGCAATTTGGTTTAAATTTTCAACAATATCAAGTAAGAAAGAAGGTCTTACTTGTATGTTATTGGTGCAGGGAGCACCAGCTGATTGAACTTGAGTTTTGATAATGCCAAAGAGTTCTAAGATAAGTGTTATTGTTGTTCTAACAAGTTGAATTAAGTGTATAGGAAAAGTCCTAAGTGATCTTAGGTAAAGTGAAAGTCCTAGTTGAGACTAGGCAAAAGGTGAAAAGTGTTAGTGCAATTTACACTAATAATCTAACTCAGGTTTTGATGAATGATAAATGAGCTAAGTTAGGTGTTGTCGTAGTCTAATCTTGTTATCGAGTGTGCAAGGTTGACTAACCCCAGTCAGGATGTTTGATTCCTGATTAGTTGAAGATCAAACGTGTGATTCCAACAAGTCAGGATGTTCGATTCTTGATAGGTTGAAATCCATATGTGGGATTCTGGCAAGGGTCGGGATGTGTGATTCCTGATTGGAGAAGACTGGATGTGCGATTCCGGTAGGTCGGGATGTACGATTCTCGATTGGAGAAGAACAGATGTGTCATTCCAGTAAGTTGGGATGTTTGATTCCTAAAGTCTAGATGTATGATTTTAGAGGTAACTCTACACCTGGTAAGTAGAGGTAAGTCACCGGAGGAGAGTGACTAAGTGAGGATGTGTCTCAGTTCGAAGGGACAGTAGACGTCGATCCAATTTAAGTCCATTTCAAAAACCTAAATTGAGACCCTGGCTAGATCCTTATCTCAGGAAGATAGGATCTAATTGTTGGATCGAGACGCACTAGAGAGGGGGGGTGAATAGCGCTCGTGGCTTTCACTTATCGTTTTCGAAAATGTTCGAGTAAAGCAGTGGAAAATAAAACACACACAAGAAGACCCAAGTATTTTTTACTTGGTTCGGAACCTTGGGCAACTCATACTCCAAGGTCCGCGATCGTTGATCGCTTTCGGTGGATAATCACTATCAATCTGTAAATCTTTTATAATTTTAAAGTACAAGTACTGAATAAAGAATTATACCGACAATACAAGCAGATGAAGAAAGTCGTCATCAGTTGTCGGAGTCATAGAGCGTAGTTGGATAGTTCAGAGCAGCGTACAAGAGCACAGGTTGTTTAGTTTTTCGTTTACCTCGAAGTTGCTTCCCGAGGCTCCTTTTATAGCCTCTGCAGGACTGATCCAGATCCTCAAAGCTCGGGATCAGGTTTGACCCGAAGCGGATCGGTCGATCGATCCTCACGTTCGGTCGACCGATCAGATGATCTCCCCCTCATCCGATCCGCTCACTCCGCTTCGATCTGGTCAAGTCCTATCCTTGGTTCGGTCGACCGCTCCTCGGGTTTGGTCGACCGATCCCTCGACTGAACTTGGTCTGCAATCTGGAAATCTGGTCCTTTTGTGCTGCGGTTCGGTCGATCAATCAAGTCATTCGGTCGACCGATCATGGCTAAGTCTGACCCTACAAAAATGTTAGTTTCCTGTAAAACAGAGTTAGACAAATAGCAAATAAAACAAATAAGTTGGCAACTTTTGGGCTGTCCAGTTCTGACTTCGGATTTCTGACTGGAAACACTAGGTCGAACCGACGCTTACTGTTCCCTCCACGGGGAACGCGTCCTCACCTACTCCACTCAGGAGAGCATACCTGTTGCTAGTTCAGTCCTCCAGACCGACTGGACTTTCTGCCTAGGGTTACCACCCCCTAGGACCTAGGGTTACCACCCCTAGGGTTTTTCGCCACCTAGGGTTACCTCCCCCTAGGACCTAAGGTTACCTCCTCTTAGGATTTCCACCACCTAGGGTTACCACCCCCTAGGACCTAAGGTTACCGCCCCTTAGGGTTTTCCACCACCTAGGGTTACCACCCCCTAGGACCTAGGGTTACCACCCCCTAGGACCTAGGGTTACCACCCCCTAGGGTTTTCACCTACCTAACCGTAGTTAGGATTTTCTTGCAACCTCATTTACACACATTAGATAACAAACCAACTGAATTTGAACCCTTTGACATAATCAAAACATCGGTTCGATCATCGGATGCTTCCCGCACCAATACTAAGGGGCGTTTAGTTAAATGATGAGAATGACTATGGGTATGAGTTTGATAATAAGGTGGAATGGAAATAGGAATGGAAATAAAACCCATCAAGTTATATGAGTTTGGTTGATTCCCATAAATATAGTAATCATTCCCAAAATGTCATTCCCAAACTCACAATCCAAACACTATCTTTTACTATCATTCCATTCCCTCATTCCCAAACTCATCAACCAAACACCCCCTAATTATTATTTTTTATTATTATTGTGCTAACATTGTCTTGTAGGTTATTAGACTAACACTTTTTACAGGGTAAAAGAAGCACAAAAAGCCTCGGATGAACATTGCTTGAGGCGCCTTCTATAGTCTTCACACTGTTCATGGAAGGCACCTTCAGTGCCATGGAAGACGTCTTCTGTAGGATAAAATTTAGACTTCGTCGTAGATAAAGAGTGGGTGGTTTAGGATTAGATTCCTCACATTAGAGGCTCCTTCAAGGGTATGGAAGGCGTCTTCCATGCTCAATAAAAGGATGTTTTGCCCAAGACTTCAACAACAACTTCCATATGAGCTTCTACGCGTCTGATCGGCTTTCCGATTACTCTGGCTTGCTGCTGTTGCCCTACTATGACTCTACTACACCCGAGTACTGCCGAGAAGCTGACCAACTACAAACAATGTTTGGTAAAAAGTTAATTACTATACTTACTTTTTGCAAATGGGAAGTGTGGAACCAAGTAAAAAAATTAAATCATGTTTTTACTCAATTTCTATTTTGTTGGCTTAATTTTCCGCTATGTGCTCTTGTTTTTGAAACTAAAATACAAGCTTTTGAAAACCACATGATTCATCCCCCTCTCATGTGCATCTTGATCCAACAAATGGTATCAGAATAAAGTTTTACTTTGAATTGGTGCAACCATTAATCAAGCCAGGGAACTATTTTTTTTGGATTTTTTATTTTTCATATCTTATTTGAATTGGTAGAACTTACACTTTCAAATAATTATTTCTCATTTGGTTATTACTTGAAATCAATGCAACACCACTCGAGTCATCAATTACTTTTCTCTCTCAAGCACTATTAATCCAAGACCAAGTCTTGGTACCTCATTCTAGCTTTCCTTTTTCAGTAATCAAATGGCCCAACTTGAGGGATTTATCACCGCTTGTCCTCCTCTCTTCAACAGAACTGAATTTTTGTATTGAAGAAGAGGATGGAAGTTTACCTAAAGATGAACATCGAACAATGGTTCACCATCCGAAGAGAGTACCGGGTGCCTGAAGATGAAGCAACAAAAGTATAACTCGATCTAGAAAGATGGAGGCCATAAGATAAAAGAAAGCCCAAATAAACTCCAAAGTGTTGAACATGATCTAGTGTGGACTCACAAAATAAGAACTCAATCAAGTCAGCCCGTACGAGAACGCAAAGGAACTATGGGACAAGCTCGTCAAGAAACATGAAGGAACTTCCGATTCGAAGGTAACGAAACGTGACCTACTCCTCAATTCATTATTTAACATTGCAATGCAGGATGGTGAGACTGGGAATCAACTCCACACTCGAATTAAGGACATCCTTAATGGCCTTCACGTAATCAGATACCAACTTGAAAATCAGGACGTAATAAGGTACTCTCTTAATTCGTTTCCTCGAAACACACTATGGGCATCGCATAGATGCCTATAAGGTTTCAAGAACCTTTCTAAGTTTAAATTAGATGAATTATTTTACAAACTTGAGCTGCATGAACAAACTAATAGGCCAAATGTCGAGAAAGGAATTACCTTTCTTGTAGGTACTTCAAAGGAAACTAAACCCGAAGCTGAAACTGAATCCAAATCAGAATTAGACGAAGAAGAGCAACTGGTGAACATGGTGAGGAAGATGTTCACTAGATGCAAGAAAAGCTTCACCAAATGTGACATAAAGAAGATGTCCACGTCTACATCCAACAACTCAAAGGCAAATGTTACATGCTACGGTTACAATAAGAAAGGGCACTTCAAATATGAATGCCTGAATGAAGACAAAAATAAGAAGAATCAGAAGAAAGTACTAAAGGAAACTTGGGACGAATCTTCTTTAGACAGATCGGGAGCAGATGAACCAAAGCAAGCAAGCTACCTCGCATTGATGTCAATTGGAGGTAAACCGGATGAAGACAAAGAGTCTGAAAATCAGTCGAGCCATGAATCTTCATTCGGGTCAGGCCGACTCGAGCTAAATTCTTTTATCATCATAAATTATTTTAAAATAATTGTTTGCCTAAATAAAAGATTAATTAAAATCAAGGAACACGTTAAACAACTCCTAAAGGAAAACAACATCCTTAAGGAACAACTGAACATGAACTCGGTGACTAGTCTAATTTAAGACAAAGATTCAACTCAAGTTGAAAAACTTAAGGAAGAAAAATCTATCATGAAAAGTCAAGTCAACGAGCTCAAAGGGCAGTTAGACAAGTTTATTTAGGGAACTAAGTTTATCTGGGCAGTTGAAAGTGCATAATTTTAATTTTTTAGCTCAATCATTTTCAAAATGATGCTAGATCTTATTTTATGAAATTTACATAATTCTTTGTCTAATGTACCTTTATGTTTTCCACATGACTATGACTCTAATAAGAGTGTAGTAGTGATAGTCCTTGGCAAGGAAGAAATATATGATACACTAACTTATGTCCATTGCCTATGATCTATGTTTTCGTACCTTTAATCATGCTAATTTTAGCATAATTACTATTTTACATCCAGAGATATGCTCGATGCTTATTTTCATTTTCAAGAGCAATTTGGAGTGACAAAGGATTCAAAGACGCAAAAGAAGACTTCTATAGCCAAATTGGACCTAGCCATGCCTTAAGGCATGACCAGGAGAAGCTCTAGAAGGTGGTCATGCTAAATGGCATGGCAAAGGAACTAGAAAAGTCACTGGCTGTATCAAATGGCATGGCTAGGAAGAAGCATTAGCATGAGACAAGACACGACTGTGTCTCAAATCACGGCCAGGAGCCAACCCGTGCAATTTTCCAGAGCTAAGTATTTAGCTAAGTATTGTTCAAAGAAATACTTTTTCAAAGCTAAGTATTTACCCAAGTATCTTTAAGGGGGAGAATAGATCAAATATAATTGACAAATATTTTTGAACACCTCTAGAATAATCTGAAAATTTATACAAATACTCTGGAATATCTTAAACATTATTCTGAAAAATCTTTTAAAAACTCTAGATCTTTTGAAAACAATATTTTATCTCAAAAATTCTAAGTGTTCCCCTTAATTATTCTTCCATACCATGTTATTTTGATTCCCTAGTTTTTTTATTTATGTAAAAGGGAGAGAGAATATGGTTAAAGTTATGGTTCCCTAAAACATTAATTTCAAGGGGAGAGATAAAGTTAAGGGGGAGCATTTTTTTAACTTCTAGCATTTTTTTTTAACTTATTTATTTTTGTATATGTTGTATGTTTTAACTTAACTTTGAACGCAAAGGGTTCTAAGTTAAGTGTTATTGCTGTTCTAACAAGTTGAACTAAGTGTGCAAGAAAAGTCCTAAGTAATCTTAGGTAAAGTGAAAGTCCTAATTAATGTAGGATCGTTGCACTAGAGGGAGGATGAATAGCACTCATAACTTTCATATTTTTCACGTAAAAAAATTGTATAGAGTTGTGTAGCGAAAAATAGAAATTAAAACACAAAACACTAAAGATTTACTTGGTTTGGAGCCTATGACGACTCCTACTCCAAGGTCAAGAATCATCGATCACTTTCATTGGGCAATCACTATAGTTTCAGAAAATCTTTACAAATAGAGTACAGAGACGAAGTACAAGAACAATACAAGTAAGAACTATAATCAAAATTATACCGACGACTTTGAAATTTGAAGAGTTGTGCTTTCGGTCCTCGGAGTAGTGTTACAGCTTCGTTGGATCATCTTTGGAATAACGCGCAAGAGAAGGATCTCAAAGATGTGTTGTGATTAATGCACTTCTCGACTTTTATAAATTGAGGAAGGCGCCTTCAACCTAGGGGTGCCAAAAATAAATCTAACCCAATGACCCAATCCAAATCGACTCGAAAAAAATCAAGTTCGGGTCGGGTTGGGGTTGGAGGGTTTTTGGGTTGAAAATTTTTGAGTTGGGTTGGGTCATGTTCGGGTTGACCTACGTTGACCCAAATATAGGGTTTAGTGAGATTTTTTGGGGTTAAATTGAATTTTATTTTGTAAATTAAGATGTTTTTATATATGTTAATATAATGCTAGTATGATAATGATGAAATATTGAGATAAAAGTGAAGAATTATAGAGAAAATAGCCTCAAAAAGTCATTTTGAATAAGATTTTCAGGTTACCCAGGCCAAGTTTAGATTGGTTAGGTTGGTCAGGTTTGAGTTTGGGTCTAGGAGTTTCGGGTTGAATTCGGGTTCAGGTCGGGTTCGAGTTCGGGTTGGGTTAAAATAAATTCAATCCGACCTAACCCGACTCGACCCACCCTAATTGACACCTTTACTTCAACCCCATGGAAGGCACCTCCAGCTATGAAACTTATCCCCACAGTGTCAGAGTCAATAACTTCCGCAATCTATGAAGTTCATCCACCCAAAGGTGCCTTCAACCACATGGAAGGTGCCTCCATCACTATTTATCGGAAGCGCCTTCAGCCACATGGAAGACCCCTTCCAACATTATTCATCCCAGCTCCTTAGTGCATTTTCTCTTCCTGCAATACATGTTAGTTCAAAATACCAAACATACTCTATAAAACAAAGTTAGCATAATAAAATAATATAGAAATAAAATATTTGATAGTCTATGGATTGTTCGGTTCTGACTTTCGAATTTTTCATTAAATCTTAGGTTGAACCGACACCTACTGTTCCCTCAATGAGGAACACGTCCTCACCTACTCCTCTCAGGAGAAATTACCTTTTTTCCATACTAGTCCTCCAGCCAATTTTGATTTTTGCTTAGCGTCCGAGACATCAAGTCTTCATGTTAGATGCCCGATTCCCAACCTGTCCCATCTTTCACCTCGTGTCCAAGACCCCTAGCACTTTCACCTAGCATCCTCAACTCTAGGATTTTACCCAATATCCTCAACACACCAAGACTTTTCTACTCCTCTATACCAGGACTTCATTGCCTAACTGTAGTTAGCACTTTCCCTTTGCCTAAGATCAGTTAAGACTTTCTTGCACACTCAATTTAACTTGTTATAACAACAAGAACACTTAACTTAGAACTCTTTACTATTATCAAAACTCAGGTTTGATTATCTGGTACTCCCTACACTAACCAACAATCTCCCCCTTTTAATTATGGTAACCCAATTCATAGTTAAGTACATAGATAGAAGTAAGAATGAGTAAGTGTTTTCATAAATAAGGAAAAAGAAATTTTCCAAAATCTAAATTTCTAAGTTTTGAAAATAACTATGAATCTTTAAGACTTCAAAAAACTCCCCCTGAAATAAAACACTTTCTTAGCAAAAACTTAGTTTTCAAAAGTTTAATTTTTCTATCAAAATACTTAGGTAAAACACTTAGCTAAACATACTTAGCTAAAATTAATTTTTCAAAAACACTTATTTTTTCTTACTTTAAACTCTGTTTTTTCAAGGATAGTTGAACTTGCTCTTTTTGAAAAAAAAAAAAATACTTAACTTTCCTTTTTGAAGAGTATTTTACTTGTTTTTTGAAAAATATTTTAACTTTAAAAAACTTAACTTTGAAGAAGTACTTTAAAAAAATTTAACTTAATTTCTAAAAAGTATTTACTTTCTTTTTGAAAAATATTTTAACTTTAAAAATCTGAAAAATACTTTGTCTTTGAAAAAAAAATTTAACTTTGAAAAACTTAACTTTGAATAAGTAATTTCTGAAAAGTGTTTACTTTATTTTTGAAAAATATTTTAACTATGAAAATTTAAAAAATACTTTAACTTTGAAAAAAATATTTAACTTTGAAAAACTTAACTCCTTTTACACCCCCTTTGATCTATATCAAAAATACTAAGTAGAGAAAAGAAAAGAGGTCATTAAAAAAACCAAAAAGAAATTTTAATCTCCCCTTGATTATTGCCTTAAAATTTTTTTAAGTAAGTGCTTTAAGTTTTCAATGATTTTTATCCTAAAGTCCAAGCATGTACAAAGTAAAGAGAATTTTTGAAAAAAAAAAATTAAAAATAGTCATATATTTTTCTTAGAAGAAATGTCTAACCATTAATTAGTAGTCATTTACCATAAAGTAGTAGCATTTACTTGATTAGTCAAGTTAAGTACGTGATTCAGTTAGGTTTACTAAAAAGGATGACTTAACTTGATCAATTTAAATTGGTATGTATGACCTAGACTTATGTTGATGCACAAACATATGCATTACAAAGTCCATGCAATACCCTATGCCTCTCACACCTAACTAATAATCTTTTAAAGTGTGCATCATCTATAAGGGTGTGTTTGGTTCAAGTTATCATGTATAACCTTGGTTATGTGATTACCTGATAATCACATAACAAAGGTTATGGGAAATAAAACATAACCAAATGTTGTTTGGTTCAATTTAGGTAATGCAACCAAAACTTGTTTGTTTGAAGGTTTTAATGAATAACCTAGTTTAATATTTTACTATATTACCCTTAGTTACAAAACCAACTATACAAAATAATAATAATAATAATATTATTATTATTATTATTATTTAAACTCTACATTTCTTTTTTACTTTTCTTTTTCACGTTTTTCTTTATTTTTATATATTTTTTATTTTGTTTGTTTTTTTGATGTTTTTTATTTTTTTTAAATTTAATTTTTTTTACATTTTTTCTATTTTTTTTAAAAAAAAATCTATTTTTTACTTTTGTATTTTTTATATATTTTTTTTACTTATTTATATTTTGTTTACATTTTTTATTTTGTTTACGATTTTTTTTGTTTTTATATTTTTTTACTTTTTTATATTTTTTACGTTTTTTTATTATTTTTTACTTTTTTTTTATATTTTTTTATTTTTAAAGTTTTTTTTATTTTTTTCTCATTTTTTATGTTTTTTTAATGTTTTTTTTATTTTTTAAAGTTTTTTACAATTTTTTATTTTTTTTTAAAAAAAATTAAGTTTTTTAAAAAAAAATTTCTTTACGTTTTTCTTTTTTTGGCATATCTTTCTCTTATCCGAGGGTATTTTGGGTAAAAAAAAATTGTTAACCCCAGAATCAAGAAAAACCTTAGGGGGCGTTTGGTACGCGCGTTTTCCATTTTCATTTTCTGGAAAACGCGCGTTTTCTGAAAAACTGTGTTTGGTTTGCGTTTTCCGCGCGCGTTTTCTAAAAAATTGGCTATCGTTTTCTAGAAAAACAGAGAATGACAAAAAGTCGTTTTCTGTTTTCTAGAAAACGCGCATTTTCCAGAAAATGAAAATGAAAACGGTACAAACCAAACGCACCCTTAGTTTTTCGAGGTTTTCCGATTCCTGGTTCCATGTCCCTTTTGCTGACATGTCAGGCATGGAACATTACTCGGGAATCATCGATTACCTAAATCAAACAGGATTTTTGTTGATAACCTTGAATGAATAACCAAGGTTATCAAGAATAACCTCCAACCAAACGCACCCTAAGAGTTGAGACATACATTCTCCCATAACTATATATTCTGCTTCAGTAGTGGATAAGGTAATATAGTGTTGATTTCTACTAGACCAGCTAACTAAGCACTGACCTAGAAGCTGGTAGCTTCCACTTATATTTTTTCTATCTAGTTTGCATCCAACATAGTCTGAGTCTGAGTATCCAACTAAATCAAATGTGTTAGTCCTAAGGTACCAAAGTCCTACACTTAGTATCCTATTAATGTATCTAAGTATTCTTTTTTACATTAGTTAAGTGTGATTCTTTTACACACATCACACATACCTACTATAAATAAAATATCAGGTTGACTTACAGTTAGGTATAGTAGACTTCCTATTGCACTTCTATCATATTTTAAGTCTACTGATTTTTCTTCTAAGTCAGAGTCAACTTTAACATTTGTTGTCATTGGGGTATTAATATTTTTAGAGTTTTCCATTCTAAATTTTTTAATAACTCTTTAGAGTATTTCATTTAAAAAATATAAATTCCCTATTTTGTTTATTTTATCTGTAAACCTAAGAAAAAATTAAGTTCTCATATTCGGCTCATTTTAAATTTATTTTTTATTAATTTAATAAATTCTTTTAAAAATTTAGTATTGGTTGAGCCAAAAATTATGTCGTCTACCTAAATTTGAGCTATAAAAATATCTTTTTCTAATATTTTAACAAATAAGGTTTGGTTTATTTGGCCTTCGTTAAACCCCTTAGATATTAGGTATGTTGATAGTCATTCATACCAAGCCCTAGAAGCTTGTTTTAGTACATATAAAGCATTTTTTAACCTAAGGACATGGTTTGAATGGTCTAAATCTTCAAATCCTGGAGGTTGATTTACATAAACCACTTCTTTGATGAACCAATTGAGGAATATGGACTTTATGTCTATTTAGTATAACTTGAATCCTTTATGTGCTGCATAGGCTAGCAACATCATGATGGATGCAAGTCTAGCTATAGGTGCATAGGTTTTATCATAATTTAACCTTTCTACTTGGTTGAACCCCTTAACTACTAGTTTAAACTTATTTCTTACTATTTTTCCTTTATCATCTAGTTTATTTCTAAAGACCCACTTAGTATCAATTATGAATTTATTTGTGGGTTTAGGTACTAATTCCTAGACTTGGTTTCTTTCAAATTGAGTTAGTTCCTCTTGCATCGTAATTATCCAATCTGGGTTAGGAAGGACATCTTCTATAATTTTGGGTTCAATTTTAGAAATAAGAGTTATTTGACTTAGGTTTCTATAAGATGATTGAGTTCATACTCTTAGATTTTTACCCAAAATATGGTTAGTTGGGTGGTTGGATTTGACCCTAGTGTTGGTGCAGGTTGCACTAACGGTCTAACTCAGGTTTTGATGAATGACAAAGTAAGTTAAGTTAGGTTTGTTATGATCTAACGATGTAACTAAGTGTGCAGAAGAAGTCCAGATAGGTCGATGGGCTGACCGGATATCTGACAAGAAATCCAGCTAGGTCGACGGGTTGATCAGATAGTTGGTACGAAGTCCAGATAGGTCGACGGACTGACTGAATATTTGGCACAAAGTCCAGCTAGGTCAACGGGCCGATAGGATAACTGACATGAAGTCCAGACAGGTCGACAGGCTGCCAGATGTCTTGCAAAGCGGTAAGTTAAGGTAAGTCACTAGAGGGGAGTGACTTGGTGAGGACACATTCTCTGTTTGAGGGAACAGTAGGTGTCGATCCAACTTAGATCCATTTTGAAAATTTAAGTTGAGATCTTGACTAGATTCTGGTATTGAGGAGACAGAATGTAATTACTACTCTACTTGTTGTTGTGCTAACTTTATTTTATAGGGTATTATAATTTTTATTTACCTCAGACTAACCGTTTCTTGTAGAAAAATAATTTTCCAGAAAAGGAGGTCCGGGCGCCCGAAAGGGATTCGGGCGCCTTGAACTGGTCCGAGTGCCTGAAATGCCAAAAGTTATCTCGTCGCCAGCTTAGAGCGTGCTGATTGGATAGGCTGACGTCATGGTCCAGGAGCCCGGAAGGGATCTAGGTGTCTGGAACTGCCTATATAAGCAGCCTTCCACCAGGAGCACAGGACAACAACTTTCTTCTGCAATTGCCTTCTTGCGGGCTTCTCCAAAGATGCTCCTGCGACGCTGTGAAGCTTCTCTGACAACCTGCGACTCTAATTTTTGTTTCCCTTATTGTCGGTAATTTTATATTATAGTTCTTGTACTTATTGTGTAACCCTTTTGCGAACTATTAGTGGATTGCCCATCGAAAGCACAATCGCTCTAACCCCCCCCCCCCTAGAGCATTCATTACAATCCAACACCTAGGTGGTCTGATTTCAGGATTGATACTTGGTTCTTCTGATTCATTTGATTTATGTATAATCTTATTATTCTCATCATCTTCTATATTTCTTATAATTTGATTATTATTTTCATTGATTAAATTATGTAGGTTATTTTTTTTTAACAAAAATTACATTGGTAGTTTCTTCAACTTTTAGGGTATTTTTGTTATAAAATCTAAAAGCTCTACTAGTTGTGGAATACCCTAAAAATATGCTAGATGTTGATTTGGGTGTAAATTTACCTAAATAATCCTTAGTGCTTAATATATGTACTTTACATCTAAAAACTTTTAGATAATTTAGGTTGGGTATTTTATTGTAATATATTTCATAAGAGGTTTTATTATAAAATTTATTAATTAATATTATATTTTGAATATAATATGCTATATTTATTGCTTCTATCCAAAATTGGTTACCTAGATTATATTCATTTAATATGATTCTAGCAGCTTCTTGTAATATTCTATGTTTTTCGTTCTACTTGTCCATTTGTTAGGGAGTTCTAGAACATAAAAATTCATGATTATATCTATTAGTTTGACAAACTTTGATAGACCTATGATTTTCAAATCCCCCATGATCACTTTTAATTCTTTCAATTTTGATATCTTTTTTATTTTCTATTAATTTATAAAAATTATTAAAGATTTCAAAGGTTTCTATCACTAGTTCAACCTTGAATTGTCAGATAGAGTAGTGATGCATAGAATTTTAAATTCAATATGCTGAGCTAACCAAATGCAATTTGCTAACAAATTGGGTCTACATTTGTATAGTAGAAAAACTTTATTTTAAGGTTGGTGAGATAATTTTTGATGATTTATTAGAGAATTTTAGTTAAAGTTTTTTAGGACTGTGATATTTGTCACTAAGTGACATTTAGAGGAATTTTGTACTTAGGAGAAGACAAAATGCTAGAGACAACAAATTTCATTGTCAAATTGATGTTGATTTGGTAGAATTTAGAGGGCTTTTAAATAAATTGCAAGGTTGCTATATAATAATAATAATAATAATAATAATAATAATAATAATAATAATAATAATAATAATAATAATACGTGAAAGTAAAAAAAATAGAATAAAAATTAAATAAAGGCTATAAACCTACTCTCAAAGCTTCTTGGCCCACACCCCCAAAGGAAGCTCGGAACTTAAAACATTCAAAGACACATAAATAGGTGCACAAAGAAGCTTTAAAACCTTTCCAATGAAAAAAAGAGAACCTTTAATCAAAACTGTGGTCCTCCTGTTTGCTCCATGCATGTGTTGTTCCACAACAAAAGGTCATGCGCAAAGAACATCATGGGCTGTCGATGTTTGCCACAATAGTTCCATCCATTTTTCACTCATAAAGGAAGTATGTAGTTGTCTTTTTCAGAAAGTATTTTGGATTTTCCAGCTAAGAATCTCTCACACTCCATTGTACAGACTTTGATAATGATTCTTGTTTAGCCATTTGGATTAATAGTGAGGTTGGATGAGCAGTGATGTAAAGGTTTTGACAAAGGTGGCTTTTGACTCTACAAGATGATGGGACATCAGCATCATATGATAAAGTTATAGGGAATAACTTAATGAATAGATTATTAGTTAATTGAAAAATTATTAAAGGACTTTGTTGATTATTGAAATAAGATTTCTGAAAATTAATACATAAGATTGACTACAAGAACCAATAATATGTGTTTTTATATTTATAATTATAAATAAAAATAAAACAAGACTGAAGGTTATTTTGTTACCCTTCCCTCTCTCTCCTAACCCTATAACAAGTCTCAATGAGAGAGTCTATGTGATATTCCACTCTTGTGGCATTGTCATTGTCGAGTGACCATGAGTGATGCTAAGGTCACTTTCCCTAACTTTGTCTAGTGACCTTTGTCCCAATTGTAAGGTATCTCTACTGCATGCCTAGTGTCGATTGTTTAACATAATTTTCTACTCAAAATTGTTTTAATCATTGCCTCAACCTATGTTGAGGCCACCTCCACCCCATTTTCCACCCTAACTATTATCTAGTGTTGAGAGCGAGGGGTCCCCACGGGACGGTATAGTAGTTAACACATGAGGTGCTATCAACTTAAACTTTAAGGTTCGAATCTCGGCATAGGCGAGGTAAATACCTCTCTCATGTGACATTCATTATTCCAAGAGTTAGTAGTTATCCATGATTTATCTCCTGTGTTGACCTTGGGACGAATTGATGAAGATACTAAAGATGAGCACAGTCACATTTTGCCAACTAGTATTGAGAGTGAGTGTCGATTGTCATCTTTACCTCAACCATGAGTTATCACCATTACCTAATGTCGAGTGCCCACAATGATCTTCAACTCTAATGTCGTCACCACATGATAATTCTTCCATCACAGCCATGGTCTCCCCCTTATTCTTCAAGAGTTTTCACTCAGGTAAATGGTGAAAAATAACTTGACACTTGTGTCCTTCCACAATAACTATTTTTTTCCGAGGTAAATAAATCTTAACAATAGTTTAGTGTATATACAAATCTAGCTAGGGTTTAGATGAATTAGAAAAAAAAATGAAAAAAATGATATTAGGCTTGCATACATTTATCTATATAAACAACGATGAGAAATATCTAGTTATTATATAAATAAAGGTTAAAATTGCTAGGTCACTCTTCCCTCCATTTCCAAAGTCTGAAACATCCCAATACTTAGTGAGTGCATGTGCGATATTCCACTACAACATCATTGTTATTGTCATTGTCATCACTTGGTTTTAACTTTTAAGGTTGCCTCCTCCTAAGTGTCGCCTTCGCCCCAACTACGAGCTATCCCTAATTTATAGTGCCAAGTGTTTGCCATAATTTTTAAATCTTACATTGTTTTTGTCATCACCTTGTCCTAGTGTTGAGGCCACCTTGCTCTAATTTCAAACTCTCAATGTTTTGTGTTGACTAGCCACCATAATTTTCCACTCTAACATCATTACTGCAACCACTTGGTGTTGAGGTCGGCACCGCCCCAAGCATCTATTGCCATCACTACCCTAACTATGAGCTATAACCATCGCGTGGTATTGAGTGCCCACAATGATCTCCAACTCTAATGTTGTCACCACATGATGATGCCTCCATCCAAAACAAGATCTCTCGTTTTGTCTGCACCTTGTCATCAGCTAGCACTTGGAGAAAAATTAAGCCTTTATCTTAGTGATCCGTCGAAGTGATTCTCAATTTTGATTGAAAGAAAAAAAACTTTCATCTACTATTTTCCTCCATGACTGCTCTTTTACTAAACAAGGGATAGTGTTCCAATGGCTACAAATACAAGCAAATAGTAGTTTTGATCCTATGTACCACCAACCATACAATCACATAGAGATCATAGTTCCGCCATGTCATAGCTGGGCCCGTATTCACCGTGATTTACTCCCTCTCATACTTGTGGGGCCGGGTTGAGGGGGCCGCTGGGTTGGCGGTTCCAACCTTTTTGCAACATAGAGATCATAGTCGACCTCGCGGGTCATCCGAATTGGTATGTGGCAGTAGTTGTCACAATGAGGTCTCAGGGTCGAGCCTCGGGACAACGGGGGAATAAATCTCCTATCCCCGTATTACACCCTGGCTGCCACATGCTCGCTCGGATGCTGTGATTTAACTCCCTCGTGATGGCCTTGGGTCGGGTGCGGTGGGGGCGCTGGGGGCGAGCGTTTCGCCTTTTTTTTTTTGCCACAACATAGAGATCATAGTCATGCCGCCATGGACATAGCTGAGTGAGTACTCGGGTGGTAGATTTGTATCACAAGAGTAAGATTTGAATCTCATGGGGTTAATTCCTTTAAGAAATAAGTTCTTCCCATCTAAAGGTCACTCAATACCGTGATTTATCTCATTTCCACGAGTAAAGGGCACCTAGAGTGAGTGTTATCATCTTTTTACATCACATATAGATGTTCATAATAACAATGTGTTAAAACTTAAAATTTGATTAAATTAAATTGTTTGTGAAACAATTTGCTAACAAGTTCTTGTGCCAATATAATGCTAAATAAACTTGCTAACTAAAAAAATCAAACAATCATGTAAGAATTTATAATATGTAGGAACTTACTTAAAAGCCACATAATTATAGGAGCAGTTATGCAGTTAAAGGGGAGTGAATAGTTGTTCATTTTTCCTTTTACTTTTTTTATTGATCGTGCTTATCTACATTCATTAGTCTACAATAAAAATACAAAATACAAAACAAGATAAAGAAGTACAAGCACACAACAACTTTTTCATGGTTTAGAATCTCTAAGGAAATGATTTATTTTCAAATATTATATTTCCACATTAAATCATGCATATGTTACATATTATGCATGCTTGAACTCTAACATTTTTACTTCCTTTTAAAAATACCTAATATTTTATTGCAAGTTTTAAAGTCCTTATTAATGCATATTGCAAATTAATTCATTAAGGATTATCAAAGGATAAAAAGTTTAAAAACAATCTCTCAATTTTTTTTCCAAAATTTCTTCTGAAGTATTTTTATCTTACAAACTGTTTCAAAATTTCTTTTAATCTGGACCCACCCAGGGTGCCCAGATCCGTCTACTCTCTAGGATTGTAGATGTGCTAGGGGTGGGTGAATAATGCACGTTACTTTTTCACTCGTTTCAAAAAAACACACAGAATACGCAGCGGAATAAAGAATGAAAAGACAAGCAACGCTAACAAGCTTTCTTTTACTTGGTTCGGAGCCTGTGACGATTCATACTCGAAGGTCCGCGATCGTTGATCACTTTCGTTGGCCATGTAACGACCCGGCTCCTCGGCTCCTTGGACGGCCCAATTGGCGGTCCATTTGAGATCTAGAGTTCGAATCTTGGGGAAGGCAAAAATCCACTGGCCAGGGGTGGGAAGTCCTAGTGAGTAACGACACGGCCGAGGGTCGTCGGTTGACGACATAAGAGGTCGCCAGTTGGCCCGCCAGTGGGGCCGCCCAAGGGACCGCCAAATGGGCCGCCAGTTGGGCCGCCCAAGGGGTCGAGGGATGGGTCGTTACAGGGCAATCACTATAGATTCAGAAATTGAGTACAAGTACAAATATACAGTTTACAAGTATTGTTTAAAATTAAACTTGTTGCCAACGACTTGGAGAAATAGAACTTCTAGCTTGATCGTCGTCGAAGCAGCGTTTAGACGTTTTCGGAGTGCGTGCAAAAGCTCAAGTTGTTCTTCAAGAATTGTTGTCGAAGCACATGGTCGAGCCCTCCTTTTATAGCTGAGCTTGATATGATCTAGATCCCCTGATCTCGGGATCATGTTTGACTCGTCATCGATTGGTCGATCGATCCTGCCTGAATCGGTCCGCCTTCCAGTTCTTTTGCTCGGATATACTTTCTTCATTCGATCGACCGATCCCGCCATTCGATCGATCGATCCCCAACACATCTGGTCTGATCAACTCGCTAGGTCACGTCACCGCTTATCCCGGTTCGGTCGACCAATCCCTCGGTTGAATCCGGTCCACTCGCTAGCTTTAATAGGGAAGAGTTAGTTTTTGAATCAGAAAATCCCTGAGTATGAAGCTAAGTAGATAGACGATGAAACCATGCACGAGGTGCTTGCCGAAAACTATATATAGATTTCTGAAGCTGACACACATGTGTTGAAAGTTACAGGTGTATGAATTCAGGTGGTTGCTCCATAAAAATAATTTCTTCAAGATGTCCATGAAGGAAAGTATTGGAAACATCTAATTGTCGTATCAGCCAATTAGAGCTATAGCAGCTATAGATAGTAGCTATCTGATAGTTATAATTTTGTCAGCTGGACTAAATATATCATTGAAGTTAATACCTAATTGTTGATTAAAGTTTTTAGCAACAAGGCTAGCTTTGTAACGTTCAATAGATCCATCTGTAAGATACTTGATTTAGTAAATCCATTTAGAGCCTACATTATTCATAGATGGAGTACGAAGAACTAAGTCCAAGTTGCATTGCGAAGAAGAGCATCAAACTCTATAGTCATCGCAACACCCTAATTTGGATCTTTGACTGCTTATGTAAAGTTAGAAGGTTTGACAAAATTTAAAGAATCAATAAGAGCACGTAGAAAAGGATAACGAGTGGAAACTGGTTGACATCATGCATAAATATCACTTAGAGGAAGCATTCGACGAGGAGTATCATCATCAGAGTTACTTGGAGATGAGTGATTAGACGGATTGGAATTAGAACTAGAGAGTGGATCACCACTAACCACTAAGTCTATTGGAATTTGTGGAGATGGAGTAGGATCCAAGATACCATTCCCCTTATACTCTCAATATGTCCTGATGGAGCAATCTGTGAGGATTCTAGTATATTACCTAGTGATATTAGATAGGTTCCTTGATTATCTGAAGGAGAATATGAGGTAGCAACTGCAAACTGGAAAAAAGATTCATCAAAAGTAATATGTTAAGAAATATATATCCGTCCGGTTGAAATATGGAGGCAATAGTATTCATGATGCAAATTACTATAACCAAAGAAAATACATTATTGAGAGTGAGGGTTTAACTTATGTTTAGATTATGGTCGTAGACAAGGATAACATGTGCAACCAAAGATAAGAATAAAGAGTAATCTGGAGGACGATTATAAAGTCTCTCCAAAGGACACTTGTTTTGAAGTAATGGAATGGGTAAATGATTGATAAGGTAGACTGCGGTTTGGACGGCGTCATCCCAAAATTTAAGTGGAACTAAGGCATGATTAAGAAGAGCTAAGGTAGTTTCAACCACATGACGATGTTTTCTCTCAGCGGATCCATTTTGTTCAGGAGTGTGGGGACAAGAGACTCGATGGAGGATGCTAGAGGAAGTAAGATGATAATGAAGCGCTTGATACTCTCCAAACCCAATTAGAACTAAAGTTATCAATAAAAATAACATAATAAAGAAATCCATGATTAGAAAGAATAGGAATAGGACCCCATACATTAGAGTACATAATTTCCAAAGGAAAGCTAGAGTTGTGAGTAGAGGATGCAAAAAGGTAGTTTATGAGATTTTACTTTCATATAAGTTTTACATAAATGAGATGATGACGCTAAAGAAGTTGGCAAACTAAAATGATTAATAATATCTTAAACAAGATGTACAGACGGATGACCAAGATGTGCATACCAAGAGAATTTGTCTGTATGTTCTCCAACAAAAGTTTTGAGAGAGGTGGGTTAAAGATGATAAAGATCATTTTTAGTGTCCCCTTAGAGTAAAATAATTTTTATTGCGGGATCCTTCACAAGATAATGATGAGGATGAAATTTAAAAAATATATTATTATCAAGAGCAAATTGACGCATAAAAAGTAAATATTTAGTATAGAAGGAACATATATAAAGAGTATTGCGCATGCAAAAAGTATGACCACATGAATGAAAGGATGTGTTTCCAATGTGGGTAATTTGCAAACCTGAGTCATTGCCTATTTGTACCATGTCGAGTCCATGATAAGGCGAAGCTTCTGTAAGAATATCATGCTTCGATGAAACATGATGAGTTGCTCTAGAATCCGGATGCTATCCTGGGGTTTCAGAAATCGATGACGTTGCATTAGGAGGGATGGAGAGTGAGAATGCACTAGAATGAGATGATTGAGTACTAGATTTCCAAGATGAGGGAGGGGGTTGATTTGATAATACAGGTAATCCTAAAAAATTTGAATCATATCTTTATAACAATTTGACCATAATGACAATAGTTAAAGCAAATCTGATAGCATCCTTAACCTCGACCTTGGCCTCTGAAACATCCAATCTGATTTTGATAACCATGTTAGGGAGGAGACTAATTATGTTGATCGAGTTATTGAGCTTTGCTAATCATGTGTGCCGATAAAGACAGAGAATCTGATATCCTTTGAGATTATATTTGTAGAAGTCTTTCATGAGAAGATAACATACCATGAAGAGTTTTGAGTGGCATTTGATCCATGCGAGTCGTCACACTGGGAACAAAACTATTATATTGAGGACTCAAATTTGCAAGAACATGCATTAATAGTTCTGAATCAAAAATCAGATATCCAATTGTAGCTAGGTTGTTAGTAATGATCTTGACTGATTGTATATAGTCATTGATAGAGACATCTCTTCATTGCACAGACTGTAATTGTAGACGAAGTTGGAGAACCCCTGCTTGAGAGTGGGATGCAAAAGAATGATCAAGAGCTTCCCAAACTTGATGAGAGGTGTTGAGGCCAACGAATGGGGAGTATAAACTCAGTAATTGATGAGATTAACCAAGTCAAGACTAATTGGCCCTTAAATCAAATACCATAGGATGGATCATCTCTTTGAAGTGAGGATAAAGTACCATCAACATGATGAAGTCAGTCATGAACACAAAGAAACGGAAGAAATTGCAATTCACATAGTAAATAGTTATCATGGTCAAATTTAACGAAAAAAAGGAACCATATGAAAAGGGGAAGAGTTATTTTGTGATGGCGCAGAGATCTCAGTAGAATCTAAAGAAGACATTTTTTAAAAAAAATTTTTTTTCTGGTTTTTTTTCTTCGTTATTTTATGGGGGGGTTTTCTCTGTTTTTTTAACAAAACAGAGATGGAGAAGGAAAAAAAACAAAGAAGAAGAAGAAAAAAATATAATAAAACGAACAGATAGTAACTTTACCTTGCTACGATTGACATTGTCGACGTTGCTGTCGTCGACGAAAAAGAGTTGTTGATGAAAGGAGAAAAAAAGTTGCTACTACCGAAGCTGCTGTTGCCGTCGTCGAAGTTGCCGAGGTTGCCGTAATGTAGATGATGATATCAAACCAGCATGTATAGTAGTTGCTGTAATAAAATTTCGGAAGAAGAAAATTGGAAGAAAGAGAAAATTAAAATTGAAACTAATAGATAGAGAAAAGAATAAAATAGAGAATAATTATTTGATTTGTGATTTACTAAAGTCAATAAGATTATTTATATAAGTTGTCCAACTAATAATAGAAAGATTAAATATGACATATAATTATAAGTATATCAATAAATATAATAGATTTGGAAGTATTAGTTTTATTATTTGATTTATGTCGATCTTAATTGTGGTACTGATCTTAATTGTGATGTCAAATATAATAAATTTTAATTGATTGAAATCAAGTTAAGATTATTTTTCATTATTATCATTAAAGATCGCTGTGCTTATAAGAGTGAAATCTTCTATTGTTATCTCAAGGAAGAGAAAAATCATATATATAATTTTTTTTTACCAAATTTTAATCCAATCTCTACTATATATAACTAGAAACATTTAATAGCACTCCTTTTTTTTAGCACTCCTAGTAAAAAAAAAAAACATTAATAGCACTCATGCCATTATATTTATAGGGCAGGATTTTTCTAGTGAAAGTCTAAATAATTGCATATGAGATTCTATGATTTTTCTAGACTAGGCCTGAGCCACTGGCCTAGTACTAGTTGATCAATAGTCCAATCGAGCCCACAAAACTCAAATCCCTTTGGTGCCTAGAAATCCAAGTTTCTAACACCATTCATTTACGGGGCGTAAAAGTTAAAAGGTGAAAAAAAAAAATATCAGTCTCCTAGAACAACAGTACTCTCTCTCATGCCATTTATAGGGCAGGATGAAGGAGGGATCAAAGGGGAAGAAAAAGTTGACATTTATTAAGATGGCAGATGTGTCAGCGAAAATATAACTGTGGTCTGTGAGCCCCCACGTACTCCATTGGACCATGCAATTATTTATTAATCATGGCTCACTCATTCTCACTTTCTTTCCATTCCCCTGCAGGCACACATGCATGCCCCCACTGCCACTCTCTCCGGGGCGCATATAGATATGTGAACACCAACACTCCACGCTCAAAGCCAGTGCCCGGTTAATTACTGAATCACCATTTTACAATGGGGGAGGGAGAGGGACATTGTCCTCGGGAAAAAGGAACGACGTTGCCAGGCACTAAATGCTGGGCTTTAAATGACCTTGGATCCTCTGAAAAAT
This sequence comes from Zingiber officinale, assembly GCF_018446385.1. Taxonomy (NCBI): domain Eukaryota; kingdom Viridiplantae; phylum Streptophyta; class Magnoliopsida; order Zingiberales; family Zingiberaceae; genus Zingiber; species Zingiber officinale. Next base: position 104,441,327 of record NC_055995.1, on the reverse strand, counting down.
AATCTCCTAAAAAATTCTCTCAGTTGACTGTGAATAATAGAGCAGCTGGAAGGTCGCAGGGAGAAGGAAGGATACTGCAGGGTTGCTGAAATTTGTACTTGTGATCGATTCGTAATCGTAGACTAGAGCAATCTTAGCTGACATTCTAATTCCAAGTTTTTAAATAAGGTCAAAGCTAAAGGTGTGTATGTTCTTTTCCAAGCCTCTGAAAGTCTGCAATTGTCTCGAGAGAAGATCCTTAATTTAGTCGCTAAATTATATTATAGCGTACAGGTTGACTAAGAGATTCTGTACTGGGAATTCCAGTTCGGTAAATAAAGCTAGATCAGGAACCTATTTGTCTTCTGGGAAAGATAATCTAATCTAATCGATCGACTGACATTAGGAAAGGGCTTGGCTGGCACTGAAGAGCTAGCTAGCCCTCGCCGCATGGGATGTCTTTTGTGCATGCACTAGGAAGGCAAGCAGAATCTGCGGAGCATTTCATTCTCCTAAATGTTCTTGAAATGAGCTTCGAGGTGCCATAATTAAGAATTTCACTTGTCTTGGACTTCTATAAATATTGTATTTTTTGCATGCATGATCAATAATATTATGATCAATAATATTATGATTAGGTGTGGCTAGCTAGGAATCTAGGATCATGGGATGGGATGGCATCTTGAAACCACGTGACCTCCGGGCATCTCGCTAGCTTCTGCTCGCTCTCTTCCATCAAATTCCTTTTTTTACTCCTCCTCCTCTTATTATTATTATTATTATTATTATTATTATTATTATTATTATTATATCTCGCGCACTCTAATTCCGAAGGTTCAGGCACAATTATTAAAGAATGTTTGCATGGGACCACGAACCCGAAGGGTGCGCGATGCTCTCTCCTTCCTCTTTCTCTATTGAGCTTTGCATTACGTGGCTCGGGTACACGGCTCGAACTGTTCCTGCTTGATTTTGCACGTGGGATGATAGTGCAAGAGAGAGAAGAATTAATGTGGAAATTTATGAAAGTGCATGCATGCACCCCTCATTTTCAAGATTTATGACGACGTGTATTATTTTTTTTTGAGAAAATTTGTATGTAGTCCTCATTGATAAACATAATTTTATATGTACTCTTCAATAGAAAAAATCTTTCTTTTCACTCCCTAGTCTAATATATATACTTACATAATTGCTCCTGATATTTTAAGTATAAAAAGTCTAAAAATGAGTATAAATCATCTTAAATTCAGTACATTAAACTAGAATCTAGTATGTTTTCTATCAAATTGAGTACGATTCTTTTTCCACCTCAAATTGGATAGAAAATATACTAGATTTTATTTAAATGGTACTCAATTAGATGTAAAATATATTAGATTTTTTTTAAATGATACTCAATTGAATAAAAAATATACTAGATTTTTTACAAATGGTACTGAATTTAGGAGGAATTATATTAAATAGGAAAAAAATCGTACTCAATTTAATAGAAAATATACTCGATTCTAGTCTAAAATGCTGAATTTAATAGGAATTATACTCATTTTTAGATTATTTATACCTAAAATATATGAAGGATAATTTTAATTAAAAATATACTCGAATATACTAGGTTTTCTTTAAATGGTACTCAATTGGATAGAAAATATACTAGATTTTCTTTAAATTATACTCATTTTTGGACCTTTTGTACCTAAAAAATCCGAGGGGCAATTAGGTCACAATATTTGCACGAGGGAGTTGAAGCAAATAAAACTTTGCATGCAGGGAGTGGAAACAAAGTTTTTTATGAGTGAGAATTACATGTAAAATTCAAATTGTGATTGGAGATTTTTCTCTAGTTTACTCTATTTTTTTCATATTTATTTTAGTAAAAAAAATGTACGTTGGCTTTTCTTTTTCTCCGATTAATATACATATTTATTTCAAAGTTTTCTTCAACCAGACCGAACCATTTATAGCTATATATAAGATTAGGTGTTGCACCATCGACGCATATTCAAAAGAAAATTGTGAGGGATATTGGAGAGGAGAGTGTAGGGAGAAGATCATAGGGCAAAAGGATTGAGCAGGCTTGTGAACTTTTCCCCTTGCTTAAAAATAATTTGATTCATATTTAAAATTATCAAATTCAAAACAAATTTGAATATGCTCAATAATTTTTTTAGATGAATTAAATTTATAATATTTTATACAATTATTCATGAAACTACAAAAAAATTTCAAGTTGCCTACTCAAATCTAGCTCGAGCTCGAGCTAATTATTAGCATTTTTAAACTTTGAATCAAATTTGAATATTCCATATATTTTTAAAGTTCGAACATGAACTTGATCAGTCCATTTGCACCCCTAGTAGAAGAGGTTACATAATTAAGATTACATTATTAATTGATGGTAAAAAATTAAGAGAGATTAGGAGAAGAAAATTGTCACGATCCATGCATGTACCCGTACATACTAGTGTTAGATAATATAGTGTTAGATAATTGTAATTAATTTCTCTATTGTAAGTAGATTTATCACGTGATTTTAATGTTTAAAAATAAATTTACATAGATTGTTTTAGATTAATGACAATTTATAGAACTATTACATCAGGTGATACTAAGGTTGAATGAGCTAGTCGAATTGGATATAAGAAGGAAGCGAAGCTTTGACCTTGTGGCTATATTTAGCTAAAGATAAGCCCATGTAAATTATAGTTTATAGGTTCATTAAAATAATCTGTATGAATAGAATAACAATCTAGGGTGAGTTTGGTCTACCTAGAAAAATTGTTCCTATAATATTTAGATTTTTTTTAAAAATTTAAGTCATGTTCTTTTCTTCTATATTAGGTATCAAGCACTGTATTCTATTTAGGAAGTTCTAAATCGTTAATGACAACTTGAATAAATGGATTATTAGTGCAATCGACCTCTAGTCAAAGTTGCCCTGATTGATCAAGCTTGAGTTAACTTGTCATGTCCTGAGGGTATATGTATCTGTTAAACTGGACGGTATCCCCTAGTGACAATATAAGAAATACGATATCGAACTCAGATCAAGTCAACATAAAACACCAATATAATATAATATCACCATGTCTCAAATGACAATGCGTGTAACTAACCAAGATAAAAGTTATATTATTCTAATAAAGCTTAAAATCGATATAGGAAGAAAATTGTAAACACAAATAGCGGAAAGTAACTCAAACAACTCGAAAAAGAATTCGAACTCAAGTTGGACTCGTAGCCAGGACCTTTGACAAAATAACATATCCTCTATTTGCTAACTTGAAAGTCAAAGGAAAAGCAAGGGATAGTGAGTACAATAACTCCGTGGGTATAAAAAGATAGTGCATGATACTATAAATAGGGAGATAAAAGGATGTAGCCTCGGGTAATAATAATTACTACAAAAGTAAGAGCACCAATATAATCATTTGCTAACCAAAAGTATAACTAACAATATAACACTCTACTAACCTGCTCGATCAAGTATAACTAATAAATCGGGAGTACATATAGTACATCCAATCCCTGCACAAACAAATAGATAACCAACATATAACAATTCCTATCTGCACGTGAACTCGCTACCACAGATGCCTTACGAGAAGATAAGAGTATATACGTAGTTATCTAACTATGAATTGCATGCAAACTCGCTATCATGGATGTCTCGTGGGCAGTCATATGTATCATGATCGCTGACGACTCCTTTAACCATGAATGTCAGATAATGGTCGATAGGATATACACTATGTCATGATAAGCCAAAAATAAATAATCACATCCAATAATAATACCCTATAACTAGACCTCGGTATGTTATCACTAATATATGGTATGAATATAAATATCCATCAATCTAGGTAATGTAGTAATAACCATACTTAAGAGTAAAGCTCTACGAGCTAACTACGATCTAATCTCATTAGCATATACGTATGAGCCAAATTAACAAACAAAGGTCTAGTAGGATACTCGATATCTTACACTGGGGTATGATCTTAAGAATGTATAAACTTGAGACTAAATAACAAACAAGAGTTTAGTGGGATACTCAACTATCTAGCTACGGTCTACTTGTGATAACTCAGTACCATTATCTAGTCTAATGGGCATTTTAAATGCATAGAAATGCAATAAGTAGCAAATCTAACAACATACATGTAAGTATAATAGCAAGTACAATAGTAACAATCTAAATCAAGGGAATCCTAGTTATCTAGTCATAATATCTCAACTAACTTCATGATATCATCATAAGTTCCCTATAATAACGAGGTCATAATCAAGTAGTCCTAAATCATAGTCCAAAACAGATAACCTAGTAGAATATTCTACTACTTGCTATAGTATAATATCTAACATGTATAGGCACAAGCCTAAGTATATAACCATATAGTATGATATAAATGCACAAGCATATGCTCACAATTACATTATGGTATGGTAATATCCTGCATGTATAAGTAACCCAAGCATGAATAACAAGTTAGACTACATAGATATCAAAATAGATGAAAATATAAGATCAAGCAAAAAAAGGTCAAGGTCAAGAAGTAACAAAGTAGATATCAAGATAAAAATAGTTACTATACAAGAAATGCAAGTAACAGAATCATGCACTGAGGTTAAAAATCTAAAAAAAAAGCAAGTAGGAACTATCCACCTCATTATAGATCATCCTATCTGTCTTCAAGTCCACGGTCTGCGTCAAGATTGAAACCTACAAGTATATGATATGAAGCAAACTAAGTACTAGAATAACCCTAATAGTCATAAATAATCTACATGTGTTAATCATTTATTTCTTCCCCTTTAGTAGCAATCTTCTTTATTAATTAATCAGGATGTAGCAAATTCTTAACTGGTTGTTTAAGGATCTATCAATTAACCAAGCTTATAAACCAGTTTCTTAATCTAGTAAATCAATTAATCAACCAAAAATTTATTAGTTAATCAAGTACTTATCTAATTAATCATTATTTAATTAATATGAACTAACACATTAATTAACGTATTAATAATCATTCATCAACCATTTAATTAGTTACTCAATTAATTATATCAGATTATTAATCATTTAATTAATTAAACAGGTTGTTCTAATTCAACTCATTTAGTTACCGAATCAACAAACCTTAATTTATTAATCCAAATCTGATTGTCGTTACCTTTATTAATCAGCAACAATTCCTTAACTTAGGTTAATCAATGTGATACTTTTTCTTAAATTAACTGTTACTCAATTAATTCATAACTATTAATTAATTCAAATCAACAATTCATGAATAACGTTTTAATCAATAGAAACATTAAACTAATGTTACCTACGTACTATTCGGCCTAAGTCTTGGGATTAAATTTAACCTTAAATCTAAATCTCCCTCTCAAATCCTCATTCTTCTCCTTTTACCATCCTTTTTCATATTTTCTTTAAGAACACCTCTTTTGAATATTTATCCAAGTATATTATGGCGTAAGGAATAGTTAAAATACCCAGAAATGAGCGTATTTGATTGAAATAACCTTATTTCAGTCAAAACTCAACGTATCAATTGATTGATGTTCAATATCAAACGTTGATGCAGATAATAAATAATCGATTGATGACTGATAGTAATCTATTGTTGTGTCTAAAAACTGTAATTCAATTTTAGACTGAACTTTATAAATGCATAAGTTATTTTATGATTTGAAAAAAAATCATAAAATGTCATACATGCATTACTTATGTCAAATATTGTTAGGAAAAAATATATTTCTATAAAAATATATTTTATTTTTAAAGAATGACATAAAGTTGAAAACCATTAAAAACTTTAACGTTTCACTCTTTGTATCAATTTAATTAATAGTGATTTCTATCAATAGATATATTTCACCAAGGCTTTCCAAAATACTTTTAAAATAATTTTTAAACCTAATTTCTAACCATAATCTATGGGTTAAATGCAAATTTGATGTAAGACCAATCCAATATGACCCCTTGAATTTCTTAAGGTCATAACTTTTGATTTAGTACTCAGAATCCAGCTCTATTAGTGGTCATATGTACAGAATTTAGAGATTTACATTTTTAATATAGGAGACCCCATAATATCCAAGTTTTAGGCCCAAAACGCAATGTTTAGGTTCTTGTTGGAGCCTCCAAAGATCTTTTTACTATTTTTAGTAATTTATATTTTTATAGTATTTAGGGTAGTTTTGGTATTTCTGATATTTATGGGTTAGGGTTTATCTATATCAATGTATTATTTTGTTAATTTCAATTTCGGTTAAGAATTGTTTTTTCTGGAAGGATTTCTTTTCTTTCTCTAAAAGATAGAAATTGAGGTGCATATATTGTTATATTTGTTTTCCTTTCTTTGTCTTAGGGTCTAAGTTTATATAAACACATGTTTAGTTGTATGAGGATTCATCCCTCAATTATTAACAAAGTTTTATTTTTTGGCAAAAGGTAGAATTTTTCTTTTTGTTTTCTTCCGGTTCTCTTCTTGTATTTTCCTCAATTTCCCCTTCTCGTGTACTAGCAGGATAATCATTATCCCGCTTGGCGTCAAAATCACTTGCATATTAGCTTTTTGTCCATGATTGTTCATGTAAAATTCATTTGAATTTAATGAAACTAATTTTGATACATCAAATTTCATCTTGAACTTAGTTTATTATCCTAACATCTCATTTGTATCTAATGTATCTTAATACATACATAAGTCTATTAGTGCAGAGAGCACCATAATGAAAATAATATTTTGATGTTGTCAAAGGTTCAAATTAAGTCTTATTGTTTTCTGATGAATTGATCAAGTATACAAGAAACTCAACTTAGAAAGTCCTAGTAAGTCAGCTGGACTCAATAATAGGTAAGAGAAGTCTCAGTAGATCATGGAATCAGACAGGAAGTTTAGATGAGTCAAGTGGACCTGACATCTGATAGTTGGACTCGATAAGTCTAGAGGACCCAATATTGAGTCAAGTGGAAGTCTTGGCAGCCGATTCAATTTTGAGCGATTAAGTCCAAACAGGTCTGGAGAACTCGATATTTGGTAGGTGAGTTGAGATAAGCTACTTGAGATAGTGTGGTGAGGTCATGTCCCAGTAGGGACAAACCTTAGATGTTGATCCAACTGAAGAAACCATCGGATGATTCTAAGTTAAGATAAAGATAGTGTAAGTACCACGTGTTGGTTTTGATGTGGTCAACCAAGTTAAGTTAAACTTTGCGTATTTGATGCCTTACATCTGAGGGATCAGAGACTTAGAAATATAAGAAGTTGATCATAAGACGTGCCAGATGAGAAGGATGACATGGAAATTGAGTCAACGAGCTTGGTGTATCCAAGGGACGAGAAGTTGGTGAAGAGTATACCGGTGGAGCGAGAAGGATGCGCTCGACGTTTGCAAGGTATGGGAAGCTAAAGTAGAAAACTACTCAAGGAGAAGGCCGGAGTTGGGTTCAGGTGAGCACAACTCTAGAAAGTTGGAGGATTACCCAAGCAACCAGAGATTAAATGAGCCACCAGAAAAGGTGTCGGATGAGTCAGCAATAGGCTGGCTGGTCCCGATGCTCGGACCACCAAGGCTCCGAACAGGCATCTTGTCGTTGTGGATCACTTTTGGGTCCACATCAGTAATGGTCTGGGCTATTGGTGTAGGTTGCACTAACAGTCTGGTTTTGATGTAGGACATATAGGTTAAACTTAGATTGGTTGTTTGTCTAACATTTCAACCAAGTGTGTAGGAGTTGACTGGTTTGAAGGACCTGACACCAGGCTAAAATTTAGCTAGGTCTACGGGGCTTGATAGCTGGTGGGAAATATAGCTAGGTCCGCAAGGCCCGATAGTGTTGGTGCGGTTAGCACTAATGGTCTAACTCAAGTTTTGATGAATGACAAAATAGGTTAAGTTAGTTTCGTTGTTATCTAACACTCTGATCGAGTGTGCAGACGAAGCCCAGACAGGTCGACGGGCTGACTAGATGTCTGGCACGAAGTCCAAATGGGTCGACGGGCTGATCGGATGTTTGACATGAAGTTCAGCTAGGTTGTCAGGATGACCGGATAGCTAGCACGAAGTCTAGATGGGTCAACGAGTTGACCGGACTTCTGGTAGGTAAGTGAGGGTAAGTCACTGGAGGGGAGTGTCTGTGAGGACGTGTTCTCGGGAAGGGAACATAGGCGCCGATCCAACTTAGAACTATTTCGGAACTCTAAGTTGAGATCTTGACTAGATTCCGGTCTCGGTGAGACGGAATCTAATTACTATTCTGCTTATCTATAAATTATGCTAACATTCTGTTTTGCAGGGTATAATTTATACTTGCCTCAGACTAATGTTTTCTTGCAGGAAAGAGATTGCTGGAAAACAAGGGTTCGGGTGCCCGGAGGCAAGTTTTATCCCTATCGTCACCTCGCCACTTGGAGCTCCCTGACTAGCTCGGCTACGTCACATTCAGGGCGCCTTGAAGGGATTCAGGCGCCTCAAACCTCCTATATAAGGAGGATAAAGGCTGAAGTAAAGAACAACTAACGATTTGCTCTCCTGTGCTCCTGCGACGTTGCGGAGACTCTCCGACAAGTGCTATTTCTTTTTCTGTCTCTCTTTTCTCATCGTCGGTTTCATCTTCTCTGAATAATTCTTGTACTTAATTTGTAATAACTATTCAAATTATTAGTGATTGCCCAACGAAATCACTCAACGAGTGCGGGCCTTAGAGTAGGAGTCGCCGAAGGCTCTGAACCAAGTAAATCGACCCCTGTTAGCATTGTTGTTGTTTTCACTTTTTCGCTGCTTACTCGTTTAAATTTTTAAATCGCTATTCACCCCCCCTTCCTCTAGCGAAACTCATCGATCCAACAAGTGGTATCAGAGCAGGTACCACTCTAATTTGGTGCAACCACCAATCAGACAGGGGTGAAACTCGTTTCTTTCTTTTTCTTCGATTTTCAGTTTCTCGTCACATTCCAAACTGGTATTGTTACCTTTTTGGAATCTTTTTCATCGCAATTAATTTGAATTAATGCAACACCAATTCAGTTTTTAGTTTCCTTTTATTTTATTCCACACTAATAATCCAAGACCTAGTCTTGGGATCTTTATGCCTATTTGTTTACTTGTGTGCAGATTAAAATGTCTCAAATTGAAGGCTTCAACATAGTACATCCTACCCTATTCAATGGGGAGGATTTTCTATGCTGGAAGAAGCGGATGGAAGTCTACCTGAAGACCGATTTCGACCAATAGTTCAGTGTCACCAGAGGCTACAAAGTGCCGACCGACAACTCCGAAATTCCATTGGACCCGGAACAGTGGACTCCGGACATAAAGAAAAAATCATCAACAGACTTCAAAGCACTCAACACGCTATAATGTGAGCTGACGAAGGAAGAGTTGAACCAAGTAGGACCGTACCAGAATGTGAAAGAACTATGGGACAAGTTGATCGAGCTACACGAAAGAACGAGCGATGCCAAGGTAACTAAGCGCGACCTTCTATTAAATAAGCTTTTTAATATTAAAATGCAGGAAGGAGAAACGGCGAGTCAACTGCATGCGAGGATCAAAGACATCCTCAACAGACTCCATGCAATAGGCCACTAAATGGAGAACCGCGATCTAATCAGGTACGCATTGAATGCCTTTCCATAAAATACCTTGTGGGCATCTATCGTGGATGCCTACAAGATTTCAAAAAATTTATCTAAGTTAAAATTAGACGAACTGTTTTGCGAATTAGAATTGCACGAGCAAACTAACGCTAGGACCGAGAAAGGTGTTGCGTTGTTTGCAGGCTCCTCCAAGGAAAGGACAGAAAACAAGCCTGAGGTTGAAGATGAGTCTGACCAGGGTTTTGAAGATGAAGAGTACCTGGTGAACCTGGTAAGGAAGATGTTCACCAAGAGGAAGAAGAGCTTCAGCAAGAAGGACCTGCAAAAGATCAACTCCCCAACCGAATAAAGGAATGTGACCTGCTTCGGGTGCAACAAGAATGAGTGACCGAGATTGAAGAGTGACAAGACGAAGACATCCAAGAAGAAATCTCTCAAAGCAACCTGGGATGAAGAATCGAAGGCCGAAGATCAGAAGCACCAGAGTCACCTCGCGCTGATGGTCCTCGAAGAAGAATCGGAGGTCGAATCAGAAGACGGGTCCGAACCCGAATCAAGCCACGAGTCCGTACTCGTTTCCGAAGGTCCCAAAGAGGTATTCCTCAATCTGAATAAAAATTCTTTAAAATTATTACTTGTTTAAATAGGAAATTAATTACAATAGAAAATGAAAATGAATTGCTCCTTGAAGAAAATCAAAACCTCAAGGAACAAATCAAAAAGCTAATCTAACTCAAGACTTAACACTTGAGGAGGAAAATTCAACATTAAAAATAGAGATTAATAAACTAAAAGATCTTCTAGAAAAATTTACAACAAGATCTAAAAATTTAGATCTTATTTTAAATAATCAAAAAGTAATTTACAACAAAATCGGACTTTGCTACAAGTCAAGTTCGAATAAAACATTAAAATCACTAATAACCCAACATAAACAACAAAGTAAAGCGTGGGTTCCAAAAGCGTGCTTAATCACGCAAGTAGGAATCAACCAGTATTATATACCCAAAGATAAATTTTTTTATGTAAGATCACATACATCAAATCAAAAACCAAATTACAAATCTAAAACAACAAATTCAAAATCAAAATATCTTAGAACCCATAAAAAATCAAAATATCATTAAGTTAAATTTAATTATAAAAATAGACATAAACTAAGAACTAAAACCTAAAAATAACATACCAATAATTCAGGGGGAGGCTCCAGAATAGTTGGGACCTCCAAAATTAATCTACCCGGAAGGGTAACCAAAACCAAACTACCCGGCAGGCTAATTAGGAGTAGTTCAAAGGGAAAATAGTTTAACTTGACCAACGGTACTGGTAAAGTTTTGGATGATTGTACGTTAGGGAAACTATGTCTATGCTGTTGGATCGAAAGTGCTAGGGGGGGGGTGAATAGCGCTCGTGGCTATTTCGTTCGATTCATAAAACTATTGGAGTGAAACACGCAGCAGAAATAAAGAAAAGGGAACAACACAAGAACACGGTCGTTTACTTGGTTCGGAGCCTGTGGTGACTCCTACTCCAAGAACCGCGGTCGTTGACCGCTTTCGGTGGGCAACAACTATAAGCTCGAAAGAATATTACAAGATTATTACAATTTAGAACTATAAAAGAAAACAATACCGACAGTAAGAATGTCAAAATCTGGAGTTCCGGGTCGTCGGTATGTCGTCACAGCACTTCGGGATGAACTCGTTAGCAGTTGAACGCAGAAGGGTCACTTGTGAATTGTTGTTTCAAGCTGCTGCTCAAAGTCCCCTTTTAAACAGTGCTGGAGGCGCCTCCAAGCCTGTCCGAGGTGCCTCTAGGCCGCCGAGTCGTACGCGTGGATCAGCTCTGATCTGGTCGCACCTTATCCCACTGAAGGCGCCTCTAAGTTGCTCCAAGGCGCCTCCAACGCCTGGTCCAAGGCACCTCCAGTGACCTCCGAGGCGCCTCCAGCGTCTTTGGATAGCTGGCTTCGGCTAGCACCCGAGGCGCCTCCAAGCCCCATGAAGGCGCCTCGGACACTGTTCATCCGAGGTCTGAGTTGCTCCTTTGTTCCTGCAAATTGTGTTAGTCCCAAACACAAACCCTGCAAAACAAAGTTAGCACAGAAATAATATGATATATAAACTTGACAATCGTCGGACTGTCCGAGTCTGACTTCGGATTTCCAACCGAAAACCCTAGGTCGACCCGACGCCTACTGTTCCCTCTACGGGGAACGCGCCCTCACCTACTCCACTAAGGAGATTTACCTGATACTAGTGCGATCCTCCAGATCGACTAGACATTTGCTCAGTGTTCGAAGCTTCCGGACTTTCTGCTGGACTTCCGCTTCCCGGCTGGTCCAGTCTTTCACCTGGTTCACGACACAAGCACTTTCCACCTAGGGTTACCCCCTAGGACTTTTGCCTGAAGCTCTCGACCTGCCAAGACTTTTCGCATAGGGTTACCACCCCCTAGGGTTTTCCACATGCCTAACCGTAGCTAGGACTTTCCTGAAACACTCAATTAAGTACATTAGATCACAAAACAACTTAACTTTGGATTCCTTTGCCATTATCAAAACAACGGTCGATCGTCGGATGCTTCCCGCACCAACATATGTATGTCTAGGAAGATATGACTTTGACCTGGTGCATTTGGCTTAGTGAAACTAACTGAAGCTACCCTTTACGAATCATAACTAGTTAGACCAAGGGTTTTTATTAAGTTCAGTGGATAGGACTATTTGGAAAATCTCGAAGACATGGTTACTCTAATGATGTTCAAGTGACTCACCATAGCCAAGAAGTTTATCCGAATAATGTCTATTTGTTGAGCCCAAAGTTAAACCTGAATCTAACATAAAGTTAAACCAAACCCTAAAGCTGAACCTAATTCATCTCACAAAATTATAGGATTACCTGATTGAAAACATAGATCGGGTGAGATGATTAAGGACTTAAATTAAATTAAATTAAAATAACTAAAATTAAATTAAATTAAATTGAACTTTGAAAATTTTTTTTTTTAAAAACTTTAAAAATTATTTTAAAAACTTTAAAAATTATTTTAAAAATTCTTTTAAAAAATTTAAAATTATTTTAAAAGTCTTTTAAAATATTTAAAAATTATTTTAAAAAATTTAAAATTATTTTAAAAGTCTTTTAAAATCTTTAAACATTATATTAAAAATTATTTTAAAATTACTTTTAAAAATTCTTTCAAAATTTTTAAAAATTACTTTAAAAATTCTTTTAAAATCTTTAAAAAATTATTTTAAAAAATCATTAAAAAAAATTAAAAAATCTTTAAAAAAATTCTTTTAAAATATTTTAAAATTATTTTAAAAATTATTTTAAAATCTTTAAAAATTATTTTAAAAAGTCTTTTAAAATATTTAAAAAATTATTTTAAAAATTCTTTTAAAAAAACATTTAAAAAAAACTTTAAAAATTATTTTAAAAATATATTTTAAAATCTTTAAAAATTCTTTTAAATTCTTTAAAAAATATTTTAAAAATTCGTTTAAAATCATTTTAAAAACTTTCAAAATTCTTTAAAAAAAACTTTAAAAATTACTTTTAAAATCTTAAAAAAATTATTTTAAAATATTTAAAAAATTATTTTTAAAATTCTTTTAAAATTTTTAAAAATGCTTTTAAATTTTTTTAATTTTTTTTAAAAAATTCTTTTAAAATCTTTAAAAGTTATTTTAAAAAATTCTTTTAAAAATATTTAAAAATTATTTTAAAAATAAATTTTCAAACTTTAAAATTATTTTAAAAATTAAAAAAATAAAAAAATTTTACCCGGTCAAAAACCACGGGCGGGCGCCCTTGGTATAGCGATCCGGGGCTCCCGGAATGTACTCCGGGTGCCCCGCGCTCACTAAACTCTAGACGTCCGGATCTCCCTAAAAAATAGAGGGCAGGGCTCCCCTCTCCTCTTGCACCTCACATTTTCATCTCTTGCAAAGGTTTTTTTTCGAGCATTAACGAGAGTGGAATTGCTAATTAAAACTTTTCCCTGTTTCTTCGGTTATTACGCTGTTGCAAGTTAACTGAGGTTGTCATTTCTAAAAATATTATTCACGATGCCTCAGTAAATATTTCTTTCCCCTAAAGTTTTTAAATATTTCATAACTTATGCTTAGTATAGTTTTTTTATAATTTAGGAAACGTTCTAGATCTGGTGCTGGGCCTTCTACCGCTAGTGCTGACCCTAGGTTCCCTACTGACGAACTTAGGATTAGGTTTGAGTCTATCATCTATATGCCTATCAGGACTAGGTGCTTAGATAGATAATTTTTCTTGCGCTCCTGTATTCCAGCTGTAGAGGTCATTAACCACTATAATTTACAGAACCTTGTTTACTGTACTAGCTAGTTCAGTAAACATAAGTTTATGTGCTGAATTTTATAACAACTTAGTTAGAGTAGATGATCTTACTTATACCACTAGGGTAGCTGGTACTGATATCACGCCATCCCCTACCATTATTCAAACTTTTTTAGAGCTACAACCATCTACGTGCACTTTTCAATGCTACCCTCCTAGGGATCTACCATTTGGTGATCCTTACTCACACATTACTCTGGATACGATTTACTCATATATATATTTTTTTTTTTGGGGGGGGGGGGGGAGCGAGTACCCACTGTGACTATGTTTAGGTCAGTATCCCTTCGAGTACATGACTATGTACTCTATAGAGTTTTAGTCTTCTGCATCCTGCCGTTGTTCACTCGCGACATAGCAATGAGACGTCCATTTCATTCCTTTCTCTTATATGCCCTTTGCTATAGATTAGACATTGACATTAGTTTACATATCTTTCAGACTATTATCTACTCAGCTGGCGTCACCACCAACGCTCGAGTTCATATGTCATACTGTCACATTTGATGGCATATTTCGCCTCTCTACGTATTGACGTCACCCGAGGTGATGTCCGAGTCATGACTGAGTTCGACGTCCTAGGACCTAGGAACTTCTCTCTAGGAGGTGTCCATATAGATGATGAGGGTGTCATGTCTTGGCGAAGGGGGTACAACACCAGCCATACCTAGATGCCCAAGAGGAGGCAGAGCAGGATGAGTTTTTGGTCGCGCTATTCAGCGAGGACGCTCCGACCCCAGTACCACCTCCACCTCTAGGCTGAGCACCTCATCCCGCTCCTCGGACTCTATGCAATCCAATTTCTGGACTCGAGTTATCCATGACGAGTCTCCGTCAGGAGGTCTTAGATTTTCATCGAGGCATACGACAAGAGGTCACCGACCTACGACGGGAGATGCAGTAGGAGGTCTCCGACTTGCGACGAGATGTGAGACAGGAGATCTCCGACCTTCAAAGTGATCTATCCAACTCCTGAGAGGATGACCGAACCCGTCATACTGAGCTGATTGAGTTGTTATGTTCCTTGGGGTCCTGACCACCCTCTTCTTCATCCTGATAGACTTGATCATCACTATTTATATTTTATCATGATCGTTGTACTTTGACCTAGACATTGACTTATGCTATTCTGAATTACTCCGACTTAGTTATATCTCGACTCTGACAATGATTTATCTTGATGTGTCTATTAGGATACTTAAATTACAAAAACTATTTTCAAAAATAGTGCTTTCAAATTCTAAGATAAAATCTTTATTTTTTTTTGTAAAAACTTCCAAATTTTAGAATTTTAAAAATAATTTTAGCCTTAAACTAGATTAATCCCTTAGAAAGCATGTACCTATAGGGCTAGTACTTGAGCATCTCACCAACACCCTAGGATTCCCCTGTTTGTGATTGCCGAACATAGAAAGGGGTGAGATGCATAGGCAAATTGCCTGGACTTCAGATACTTATTTCAGTGCATCGACATAAGTCCAGGCATTAAATACAAAATAGACATTAATCAGGTTAAGTTACTCAGTTTAGTCAAACACTAACTGATTCCAATTAGATTTAACCTGACTAACCAAGTGGAAACTGCTATCTTTTGATAGTCAATAAGTAACTAATTGGTTAGACAGTTGTTTTTGTATGTTAGGTTCAGGGGGAGGAATTAACTATTTTCACATTTATTTTCCCTTTGTTTTAAATTAGTATTTTAAAAATTCTCTCTTAAAAACATTTTAACTCTGATTAAACGTAGCTTTTAACTTAGTTTTTGAAAATTAGATTTGAAAAATTACCTTTATGTTTAAAAAATGTTTCAAGTTCAAACTTATTTTGAAAATCAAGTTGGAACCTATAAACTTATGTTTAAAAATTGGAATTTCTAAACTTGGTTTTTATGAAGTTAGCTTTAATAAACTTATACTTGAAAATTAGCCTTTATAAATTTATGGTTACAAAAATTATCTTTTGTTAAAACTCCCCCGAGTCAATCTGACTTATGTTTGTATTATTTCTTGAATTTTTTATTATTTGATCTATATTTATGTTTGATGAATGTCAAAGGGGGAGGGTTAGGTGGTTAAGTTAGTTAAAACAATAAAATACCAAACCTGATAATGTTAGTTAAAACAATTAAATACCAAACCTGATAATGCTTGTTTTACTTGTATTTTTTTCACTAACTTAACCAGGTTGTCATTGCATCAAAAAGGGAGAGATTGTTGGTGTGGTTAGCACTAACGGTCTAACTCAAGTTTTGATGAATGACAAAATAGGTTAAGTTAGTTTCGTTATTATCTAACACTCTGATCGAGTGTGCAGGCGAATCCCAGACAGGTCAATGGGCTGACCGGATGTCTGGCACGAAGTCCAAACAGATTGATGGGCTGACCGGATGTTTGGCACAAAGTCCAGCTAGGTCGACGGGATGACCGGATAGTTGGCACGAAGTCTAGACGGGTTGACGGGCTGACCGGACATCTGGCAGGTAAGTGAGGGTAAGGCACTAGAGGGGAGTGACTATGAGGATGTGTTCCCGGGAAGAGAACTTAGGCGTCGATCCAACTTAGAACCATTTCGGAACTCTAAGTTGAGATCTTGACTAGATTCCGATCTTGGTGAGACGAAATCTAATTACTATTCTGCTTATCTATAAATTTTTCTAACATTCTGTTTTGCAGGGTATAATTTATACTTGCCTCGGACTAACATTTTCTTGCAGGAAGGAGATTGCTGGAAAATAAGGGTCCGGGCACTCGGAAGGGATCCGGGCGCCCGGATGCAAGTTTTATCCCTATCGTCGCCTTGCCATGTGGAGCTCACTGACTGGCTCAACTCCATCACATTCAGGGCGCCCTGAAGGGATCCGGACGCCCCGAACCTCCTATATAAGGGGGGATGAAGGCTGAAGCAAAGAACAACTAACGATCCGCTCTCCTGTGCTCTTGCGATGCTGTGAAGACTCTCCGATAAGTGCTATTTCTTTTTCTGTCTCTCTTTTCTCATTATCGATTTTGTCTTCTCTGAATAATTCATGTACTTAATTTGTAATAATTGTTCGAATTATTAGTGATTGCCCAACGAAAGCACTCAACGAGTTCGGGCCTTAGAGTAGGAGTCACCGAAGGTCCGAATCAAGTAAATCGACCCCTGTTAGCATTGTTGTTGTTTTCACTTTTCCGCTGCTTACTCATTTAAAGTTTTAAATCGCTATTCAACCCCCCTCTAGCGAAACTCATCGATCCAACAGTTAGCTGGTGCGAAGTCCAGATAGGTCCGCTGGGCTCGATATCTGACAGGAAGTCCGGTTTGGTCCATGAGACCTGACAACCGACCAAAGTCCAGTTGGGTCTACGGACCTGACAACCGACGGGAAGACCTGGTGGGTCAGAGGCAAGTCAAGAGACTGCATTTGGTAAGTGAAGGTAAGCAACTGGAGGAGAGATCTAGTGAGGGCGCGTTCTCCGTTGAGGGAACTGTAAGCGTCGATCCAACTTAGATCCATTTGGGAAATCTAAGTTGAGATCTTGACTAGATTCTGGTCTCGAGGAGACAGGATCTAATTACTACCCTATCTTATATATTGTGCTAACTCTATTTTGCAGGGTAGATATAATTTTTATTACCCAGACTAACCTTTTCTTGCAGGGAGAAGGATGCAGAAGAAAAGGGGGTCGGATGCCTTGAAGGAGTCTGGGGGCCCGGATCTGGTTCGAGCGCCCGAAGAAGGCTAGCCTAGGCGGGGCCACGAGCGCCTTGGTGGTCCAGGCACCCGGACTCGGTCTAGGAGCCTAGACCCAAAACATCATCCACAAGCTGACGTAGAGCATGTCGGTTGGCTGAGCCACATCGTTCAGGTGGTCGGAGTGAACCTATATAAAGGCCTTCGATCCGGAGCTTAAAAACATCAACTACAACCATCTTCTCTGCTGCTTGGTGCTTCGAAAAGGCTCTCCCAATGCTGCTAAGCTCCACCAACAACTGAACTTCAGCTTTAATTAGTCTTTTTTATTGTTAGTAATTCTTTTATATAGTTCTTGTGCTTGTAACTTGTAACCAATTTCAAACTATTAGTGGATTACCTAATGAAAGCACTCGACGAGTGCGGGCCTTGGAGTAGGAGTCACCGAAGACTCCGAACCAAGTAAAAACTTGATCATGTTAGCATTGCTCTTCATTTTTTTGCTACATCTCTATTTTTAAAATCAAATTTTCGACGATCGCTATCCACCCCCTTCTAGCGTCTTTTCGATCCTACACTAGCGCCCGGACTGGTCCAGGTGCTCGGATATAGATAAAACTTTATCATAGCCCCGTTGCGAAGCTGTTGCAGAGAGATATAATTTGCCACACTAGAGTGCCCCGATCACCATCTAAGTGCCTGGAGTCCGCCATGTCAACAATGGATAGACTTGACTAGAGTACTATAAATAAAGCCCTAGTTCACATAGTTTTAGACAACACTTATTGTACTCAAATTTTCTATTCTGTTCTTCATTGTCTGAGCTGTCAATGTCTTGTACGAGGCTTCTCTGCCTCCAACTTGTGCTGAAGAAGGAGTCTAGTAAATGAGCTTCATTTTCCTAGAATTAACAACCTTTCTGGTTGCAAATCAAGTAAATCTGATAGTTTCATACTTTGTTTTAAGTATTTCTTTTCTTTATTAAAAGTGTTTGACCAATCTAAAGTCGAAAGTTGTGTGAAAAGGTACTCTTGTAAATTCAGGAAATTCATCCCCCTATCTTACTGGCTGCACCAGGACCAACAAGTGGTATCGGAGTGAGGTAGCTTCAAAAGGACTAACCGCTGACCGAAGCAAAGAAGAAGATGGTCAGACCAAGTATCTACCCACCAAACTTTGAGGGGGAGTTTGCACACTAGAAATGTCAAATGGAGATATTTCTAAAAACCAATTTTGAAATTCTTTTGATAATCAAGTATGATTTTGTAGTTCCCGGGATCAACAAGGAGAAGAAAAAAAAATAATACGTTTGGATGAAGGAGTAAAATGACTTTGTAGCCAACAACAAAGCGGAATTCCACCTACTAAGTGTATTACCACCTCAAGAAGTCAACCACATTGAAAGCTACACCTCAACCAAAGATCTCTAGGAGAAATTCCTAGAGCTCCATGAAGACATATCTGAAGCAAAGCTTATATGAAGGGACATTTTTCGGAGCAAACTAACAAACCTCCATTGGGAAAAAGGTGAGACGGTGGCTCAACTACAGTCAAAGATCAAGGAGCTGATCACAAGACTAACCAATCTCAGTTAAATGGTAACCGACCAAGACTTAGTCCGCTACACACTTAATGTCTTTCCCAGAACTTTAGAGTGGACATCGATCATAGATGCATACTACATCTCTAAGGACTTGGAGGTAAGTACCTTAGAAGAACATTTTTTAACTCTAGAATTATATGAATCTAGATGTGCAGGCATAAGAAAAGAGTCAAGTCAGAACCTGGCACTAAGAGCCAACAGGAAAGATGAACCTAAATTATACTTAGATCTTAATGTAGACCAAGAAGCATTTATGGTAAGAAAGTTTAAAAAAAAAATTAAATTTAACAAGTTTAAAGAAATGCAGACTAAGAAAAATCCAAGGAGCAAATGAAAGATTAGATGCTACAATTGTCAGAAAGAATGGTACATCTAGGATGACTATCCATAACTTAAGAAGGAGAAAGATAAAGGGACAAGGAAAACCAAGCACAAGAATCTCAAGGCCACTTGGGATGAAAGTTCTTCATCCAAATCCAAGATAGAAGTGTATGTTGGATTGACACTTATGGCTAGTCACGAAAAACCAAGCAACTCGGAAGCGAGCATCAATGATGGGGGAGTCACATCAGAAGAATGCAGCGATGAAGCGGGAGAATCCAGTTTCATATTTAACATGATAAGTGAGGCATGTCTCTTACATCCCGATCAATTATATTTTAGAATTAAATCTTTGTCTAAGTCGATGTGTAAACTGAAAATGAAAAATGAGCAATTGAAAAGGAAACATAGAAATAAAAATAATCTTAGCAAAATCATGTTTATTAGAGGATCTCGACAAATTGAAAATTGAAAATGCTAAGTTAAAAGAAAAATTAGAACAATTGGAAAAAGATTATGCATGTTTACATAAACTTAGAAATTTTCTAGGAGTAAATTGGTATTTTAGATATCATAAGAATCAAATTAGAAAAATAATAAAAAAAATTATTCCTAGAAATTATCTTGTCAATATAATAAGTAGTAACCTATATTGGGTTCCAAAATCATGTCTAATTTTTTTTTTAATTTAATTGAATTTCTAGACTAAGAATTACTTTAGTTAAAATAATATTTTTTTGTGCAAACTTTCTAATAAAATAATATTTTTATTTAAGTTTTTTACCGTGATTATACAATAAATTCTCTATTATAATAAAATATTTCAAAATTTTTTGACCCTTAATAAATTTTCTACTAATTGTTTGCCAAAATAATAATTTTTAATATTATTTTTTTTTAAAAATCAATCTTAAAAAAATTATTTTTTTAACAGATAAACATTCTATTTTAGATACTTAGAAAAATTTGTAATATTTTTTAAGCTAAAAATCTATTCTTAAAACATTTTTTTTTGAAAAATACATATCTTTGTATTAAATAATTCATTTTACTTATATTAATTATGGTTATTTGTGAACAATATTACTATTCTGAATTACTATATTTAATAGTGATATTTTTTAAAAAAAATGTTTTTAAAGAATAAAAACATTTTTTAATTATTTTTAAAAAACTAGTTTTTAAATCATATAAATTTATATTTTCGAAAAATACTTCCCATAATTCTTCTAAGAAGTTGTCAGTGTTTATGTAATCCTTAGAATATTTTCTTCCAATTTATTTTAAAGGTTTATCCTTATTTTTAATGTGATCAAAGGGGGAGAAGTAAGATTAAGTCTAGGTGGAGATACAATTTAATTTTTTGTACCATTTGCTCTAATTTGCAAATTAAATGTTCTAACTTGCATAATCATTTAGTTTGCTATTTTGGTTTAACCCTAACTTAACTTGGATTGATTCACATAAAAATGGTGAGATTGTAAGTACCCCGTGTTAGTTTTGATGTGGTCAACCAAGTTAAGTTAGGCTATACTTATTCGATGTCTTGTGGCTGAGTATGCAGGGACTTAGGAACGTAAGAAGTCGAGTGAAAGATGCGGTGGACAAGAAGGATGGCACGAAAATAGAGTCGACAGGCTCGGTGCATCCGAGGGAAGAGTAACTGCAGAAGAGGACATCTATGGAGTCAGAAGGAGGCATGCGATGCTTCCGAGGGATGAGAGGCCAGTGCCGAAGATTGCTCGATAGGAAGGCTGGAGTTGGGTTCAGGTGAGCTCAACTCTAGAAGGCCAGAGGATCACCCAAGTGACCGAAGATGAAGCTAGCGACTATATAAGGCATCGGATGAGTTAGCACATGACTGACTGGTCCGGGTGCCCCGACTATCTAGTCCGAGTGTTCAGACTGTCTGGGAGCCCAAACCATATAGTCCTAGCGCTCAGACCATCAAGGCATCAAATAGGTGCCTTATCGCTGTGGATCACTTTCGGATCCATGTCAGCAACGGTCTGGGTGCACGAACCAGTCAAGACCCACGAACTTGGATAAAACTTTATCCTAGTGCCATTGCGAAGTCATCATGAAGAGATAGAATTTACCACATTGGAGGTGCCTAGATCACCATGCAGGTGCTCAGAGTCCACCACATCAGCAACTGATAGACTTGATAGAGCATTATAAATAGAGCCCCAGTTCATCTAATTTCAGACAACACTTACTGTACTCAAATTTTCTCTTCTATTATTCATTGTCTGAGCTATCAACGTCTTGTACGAGGCTTCTCCTCCTCTGACTTTTGTCAAAGAAGGAATCTAGTAAACATACTTCATTTTCTTTAGATTAGCAACCTCCTCAGTTGCAAATCAAGTAAATTCGGTAGTCTTGTACTCTGTTTTAAGTATTTCTTTTCTTTATTAAAAGAGATTGTCTAATCTAAAGTCAAAAGTTATGAGAAAGGGCACTCTTATAATTTTAGGAAATTCAGCCTCTCTCTTGCTGGTCGCACCAGGACCAACAAGTAGTATCAGAATGAGGTAGCTTTAGAAGGTCTAATTGTTGATCGAAGCAAAGAAGAAGATGGTTGGACCAAGTATCTACCAGCCAAAGTTTGAAGGGGAGTTCGCACACTAGAAATGTCGAATGGAGGTATTTCTAAAAACTGATTATGAAATTCTTTTGATAATCAAGTATGATTTTGTAGTTCCCAAGGATCAACAAGAAGAAGAGAAAGAAGAATACCTTTGGAAAAAAGGAGTAAAATGACTTTGTAGCCAATAGCAAAGCGGAATGCCACCTACTAAGTGTATTACCACCTCAAGAAATGTAACACCCCACCCTCCTCACTACTGGTCTGTGAGGGCGGAGCGCTACTGGACTACTAACTTTACTTAACTATCCTTGTTCACATGTTGATAGTAATTCCTAAAACTCTCGGAGAACTCAAAACATACAATTAACTAGCAGCGGAAGACTAAATGACTCATCTAATACATTCTTAATAAATGGCAATCTTAATAAATTCTTATGCTAGGTCCCAAGGCTTCTATAGTCCAGGCATTACACATCCATCTACACCTCCTTGTCACCTTCCTTTGCTATAACTTTTCCTTTCCTTTATCTGCAGTAAGAGGAAATGCAACTATAAACAATATTGCTTAGTAAGCGCTATCTAACTCACAAAACTCGAATATGCATGTGAATAAAATAAATCTAAAACTAATTTGTGAAGTTTTGAAAACTATTTTCATAATAGATAAAAATAATAATAATCAAACTGTTGATGGGCCCGGTAACTATACTTGCTATGTGCGCATCCCTAACTAAACCCGAGGTAGCTAGTCCCGAATCTAGTAGGGTTTACTAGGTTATATAAACCTAGGGATGACTATGGGAGCCCAACCCAAGGACAATTGAGAGTCCAGCATACTAGGTTATCTAAACTTAGGGGCGACTATGGGAGCCCAGCCCAAGGACAACTGAGAGTCCAGCACAATGCCACTGATAAAAGTAAAATACTGATTTATAAGCTGATTTATCTTAATTACTTCTTCTTTAAATGCCTTGGCATTTTAACGAGCACCTTGTGTGCCAAAATCCCTAAAGTCTTGACTTTGGGATCTACTTAAGGCCTTGGTCTTTTTCTTTCTTTTCTTTATCTTTCTTATACTTGTAAATACCTCTAATAAAAGAATGCTTCTTTAAAAACTGAAATGTTTAAACAAATTCTAACTTTGAAATGCATAAACAAAAATCTACATACTATGCTAATCAAAATTCTGCATACTATACTAGGGGTGAGCATTCGGTTAATTCGGTCTATAAATTAACCGAAAATCGATTTAGTGTTGGTTAACCGAATCAAATCAAAATTTTACTAAAACTGAATTAACCAAATTAGTTATTTCAGTTAACACTAAATTAACTAAATTTGTTTAAAATAATAATAAAAAGAATTTATACAAAATTAATATCAAATTAACCGAATTAACCGAATGCTCACCCCTATACTATACTAATCAAGATTCTGCTAGGAAGGGGAAGAGGGAGATGAGGTTGAGAGAGATTGTCACGCCCTGGAGGAGTCCTTGTCCGAAGAAATTTCGGCATGATCTCCCCTGTACGACGGACAATCTGAAACTTTCTATATCTCCATATACCTCAGCCACATGCGGCTGGAATAATAACAGAAAATAAAATACAACACACAGACATTCCACGCAGTTTAATAATCAATGATAAGAAGACTCAAAATCCACCCTACTCAACTACACTCATAAAACACAAATCCGACGATAAGATCAATTTACCTCTTCTGCCGTCTAGGCAGGCATGTAGTAAAAGCAAAACCAAACCAAATCCATCGACATTATAAAATCCATATCCATACCATCAAACAAAACAAATTTAGCATAGTCTATGTAAGAAAACCAAAAGACCAATAATATCCTTGAGGTCTGTAGGGACTAGCAACTGGAACTCTCTCCTGACAACATCAACCTGAAAAATAACAACAGTGGAGGCGGGGTGAGTCCAACGCTCAGCAGGTACAAATGATATGCAAAGTAGGGAAATAACATCTAGCACTAATCATGCTTACAGTCTCCTGATATAAAAGGATGGAATGCAACTGAAGTAAACAGGAGAGAAACTGTACTAACCAAGACCTTGGTATAAGGACAAACAGTCCGAGTGGTATAGAAATCCTGTATGCATGTCAAACATAGGTATCCAAACAATATGCAGCATATAAATCCAGCAAACACACACACAAGCAATAAATGCATCATGCATATGATGCCAATGATGCGTCCATGTCAAACACGGTAGGGCTGTGACAACCGTGCACTCTGACGTCACTGCTCTTGATGAGTGACCGAGTGGACGGGATGCTGTCGGAGTACACCTATCATCCTATCCCAAATCATAAATGGGGGAGCACAATGCTCTCAACTCCCGGTACACGATGACGGGGAGGAATCCCTGCCGGCTAACACGTTGCATCACGCTACCCATGAGGGGACCAACGGAGTCAAACAAAGTCCCTGCTGCAACACACACTGCCTGAATCGACCACTAACCCATGAGTGGTGGTGTGTGCAGATCCATGTAACTGGCAATGTGCTCAACAATAAAGGAGCGGACTATCGCACAGCATGCAATCATGCAAATGGTGCATGTCAACAACCACAAAATATCCTGAACTAATCCATATACATACATAAGGTGCACCATAAGTCAATGAATCAAACAACGGTACACAGATCAGATAAGGTATACAACCTAGGTCCTGAACATGGTGAAGCATGGTATATCACTACCCCTATAAGCATGTATCAATAGGTAAGGAATACATGAGATGCAAAACAAGCAATCAACCAATCATGTAACAAGTATCGGGTAGTGATTAACTGAAAAAAATAAGAGAACATAATTATTGCTACTTGTTAAATTCATTACTATGCATATCAAAGACATAAAGTCAAAAGTACCTGCCTCCAATAGAAATGTCCAAATCCGACATCGAGATGCTCGTCTCGCGTCAAAGTCCTGTATCCAATATATATACGATTATTTAGCTAAATTCCTATGAATAGCTAAATAAATTCTTTAACCCTAAATTAGGGCAAAACCTTAATTTCAAAAACACATAAACCTAATCAACATACACATGATCGTCTAACCAAATCCTCCAATTCGGAACATAATCTACAACAAGTATTCAAATACGCCTAATCCTTACCCTAATTCACAGATCTCTGCTATTGATCCGCAGCCAAAGAGGTGCTGCCGGAACCAAGATCAATCAAGGAGTGTGTTTGCTGCTGGAACAAGGCGAGTGGCTGGAAATCCACTTGCACTAAACAATCAAGAAGGAAACTCACTGATCAACAAAACAATCCAATCCATAATACCAACCAGTTAGACATCTTAACCATAATTTTTCCTACATCCAGATTGCTATTGAAGTTAACCAAAAATCCTTACCTAACCTCCTCTTTTTCGGTGATGGCAGCACAGCAAGGAATCAAATGTTGGTGGTCAGAAGTGAGAGTGGGCCGGCTGCCGGCGCTAGGACAGAAATGGCGCTGTTAAGAGGTGGCAGAGGGTGCGATGGCGGTGGCTAGGGCACAACTCTCTGGAAAGATGGCACCTCCAAGGTCAGCAGAGACACAGTGGAGGAGAGGAAGAAGAGAAGCTCGGTGTCGAAGAGGAACGTCGGCAAGTTCCTGATCTCCCCCGATCTAGGGCTCGGCTGGCGATGTGCGGCTCGAAAGCTAGGGCTTGGCTGTGATTTAGGGATCTCGGTGGTGAGGAGGTGACGAGGGCAATGGAAGGGAGGGCACAGCGGGTGATCGACGCTAGGGCACAGGGTGGCCGGCGGTGGCGCCGGCACCAGGGCAGAGAAGGAGCGGCTTTGCTCGGTCGGAATAGAGGAAGAAATGGGGAATCAACAGAAGCAATCGGGCAGAGGAGGCGTCGGCTTCTCCGCTTAAGCACGAGGGAGGGAGGAAAACCGCCGCGGCCGGCAGTTAGGGCTCGGAGTCGGGCGCGCAAGAGCTTCGGCAGAGGAAGAGGGAAACAGCGACAAAGAGAAACCGGAGGAAAAGAAAAACAAATAAAGAAAAGAAATAAAAGAAAAAGCAAACTTTTCCTCGCTTAAATGGGTAGCCTAAACAGGATTTTCCGGGCCCCATTTTTATCCCCGTCAACTCGTCCGTACGAGCTCCGAAAAATTCCCAAAAAATTTCCAAAAATTTCGAAAAATTCCCCTTGTTATTTCCTCTATTTTCCAGTATTTTACATTCTCCCCCACTAATAAAAATTTGATCCCCAAATTTCGTTATCTACCATCAGCAAGTACTAACAACAGATATAGAGTATAAATGCTGAACGGTAAATAAATCACATACCTCAAGTGAAAAGATGGGGATATCGAGCTCGGATAGTATCCTCGACCTCCCAAGTAGCCTCCTCGTCCGAATGATGCTGCCATCCGACTTTAACCAGCCGGATAGTCTTGTTCCGCAACTGACGCTCTTTCCGGTCCAGAATCCGTACTGGAATCTCCTCATAAGTGACGTCAGGCTGAACTGGAACTGAGACATCTGTCAGCACATGCGTCGGGTCATGTACGTATCTCCTCAGCATCGATACGTGGAATACATCGTGAACTCCTGACAGGGACGGTGGTAGTGCCAGTCGGTAAGCTACCGCTCCGATCCTCTCCAAGATCTCGAAAGGGCCAATGTACCGCGGAGCTAGCTTACCTCTGAGGCCAAATCTCTTCACCCCTTTCGTGGGTGAAACTCGCATAAATACATGGTCGCCAACAGAGAACTCTAGTGGTTTGCGTCTCCAATCAGCGTAACTCTTCTGGCGGTCCTGCGCCTCTGACATCCTCCGTCTGATAGTACGGACCAACTCTGCATCCTGCTGAGCTCTATGAGGTCCCAACATCTGGGCCTCTCCAACCTCATCCCAGAGGACGGGTGTCCGACAAGGACTACCATACAACGCCTCAAACGGTGCCATCTGGATAGCTGAATGAAAACTGTTGTTGTAAGCAAACTCTACTAACGGCAGATGGTCCTCCCAACTGCCTCCAAAATCCATAACACATGACCTCAGCAGGTCCTCTAAAGTCTGAATGGCCCGCTCTGACTGTCTATCTGTCTGTGGATGGAAAGCTGTACTGAAACGGAACTGTGTGCCCAAGGCCTGTTGCAAACTCTGCCAGAAACGAGACGTGAACCGTGGATCTCTATCCGAAATGATACTCAACGGAACGCCATGTAGTCTGATGATCTCTCGGCAATACAGATATGCCAATCGATCCAGGGAATCAGTCCTCCGGATCACTAAGAAGTGCGCGGATTTGGTTAATCGATCAACGATTACCCAGATCGCGTCATGACCTCGTCGTGTCCTCGGCAACCCTACCACAAAGTCCATGGTAATGTGATCCCACTTCCACTCAGGAATAGGAATCCGTTGAAGTAATCCTGCAGGTCTTTGGTGCTCAGCCTTCACCTACTGACAGACAAGACATCTAGCTACGAAATCCGCGATGTCTTTCTTCATGCCACTCCATCAGTAGGAACGCCTCAAGTCTCGATACATACGGGTCCCGCCTAGATGGATCGTAAATCGAGAACGATGAGCCTCCTGAAGTAGCTCCTGTAAGACCGGATGAGACTGAGGTACGCATAATCTGTCTCGGAAGTATATAATACCCTCCTCGTCTCATGTAAACTCGGTCTGCTGCCCAGAAGTTATCTGACTACTAATGGACTGCAAATGCTGATCACCAGCCTGGGCCTCTCGGATCCTCGTCCTGATCGACGACTGAGCAACCATGGTAACCAGAATACCCTGCTCTGTCGGTCCCTGCTCCTCAAGATCTAACTCAGAGAAACCCTGAATCAAGTCTGTAACTGAAATTCGGTGGCAAGCCAAAGTCCCTCTGGACTTCCTGCTGAGTGCATCTGCAACCACATTAGCTTTCCCCGGGTGGTAGCTAATGGTACAATCGTAGTCCTTCAGGAACTCCATCCATCTCCTCTGTCGGAGATTAAGCTCCTTCTGAGTGAAAATATATTTGAGACTCTTATGATCAGTGAGAATCTCAAATGTAATACCGTATAAATGATGCAGCCAAAGCTTCAGAGCAAAGATAATGGCAGCTAACTCCAAGTCATGAACTGGGTAGTTCTTCTCATGCTCCTTCAGCTGACGAGAAGCATAAGAGACTACTCTGTCGTGCTGCATCAGAATAGCGCCCAAACCCTGAAGAGACGCGTCGGTGTAGAGTACAAATCCGTCCTCTCCAGAAGGTAAAACCAAAACTGGAGCCGACACTAATCTCCGCTTCAGCTCCTGAAAGCTGGTCTCACAATTCTCGGACCACATGAACTTCACGCCTTTCCTGGTAAGGCATGTCAGCGGCATAGCAATACGCGAGAAACCCTCGACAAAACGTCGGTAATATCCTGCTAGTCCCAGAAAATTACGGATCTCCTGTACTGATTTAGGCTGCTCCCAACTGGTGACAGCCTCAATCTTCTGAGGGTCAACTGAAATATCTCTGCTAGAAACCACGTGTCCCAGAAAACCGACTGAAGATAGCCAGAATGCACACTTGCTGAACTTCGCGTACAGCTGATGCCGTCGAAGAGTCTCCAAAACTATACGAAGATGCTGTGCATGCTCCTCCTCGGAATGCGAGTAGATCAATATGTCATCAATGAAAATGATAACAAACTGATCCAGATACTCCAGAAAAATGCGGTTCATCAAGTCCATAAACACCGCTGGAGCATTGGTAAGCCCAAATGGTATTACCAAAAACTCATAATGACTGTATCTCGTACGAAAAGCTGTCTTCTGGATATCTGAGTCTCTGACCCTCAACTGATGATATCCGGATCGCAGATCAATCTTAGAATACACTGATGTACCTCTGAGCTAATCAAACAAATCCTCGATCCGTGGTAAAGGATATTTATTTCTGATGGTCACTGCATTCAGCTGTCTGTAGTCAATACATAACCTCATGGTACCGTCCTTTTTCTTGACAAATAATACCGGTGAACCCCATGGAGAAACATTAGGGAAAATAAATCCCCTATCCAAAAGCTCCTGGAGTTGAACCTTCAGCTCGTTCAACTCTTTTGGTGCCATACGATAAGGAGCTTTCGATGTCGGTGAGGTCCCCGGAATAAGCTTAATAGCGAACTCCACTGGCCTTCTGGGAGGCAAACCAGGTAGCTCCTCAAGAAATACATCCGGGAACTTACGGACCACAGGAAAGTCAGAGAGCTGCGAACTACTGCTGTCTTCAGTACTAATCAGAGATAATAGGAAACCATGACAGCCGTGAGACAGCAGCTTCTGCGCCTGAATCGCCGAAATAATCGAGATGTCGTCGTCTCTGATGCCAGTGAAACTCCACGAGGGTTGGTTCGGAGGCCAGAAGGTGACCACCCTCGCCTGGCAATCAACGGTAGCATGATATACTGACAGCCAATCCATGCCAAGTATGATATCAAACTCGACCATCTCCAATACTAAAAGATCTACCGTAAGTATCATGTTGCCAAAGTCTAACGGGCAACCTCTGACCTCCTGGGTGACGTCTAAAGTATCACTGGATGGTAGGGAGGCGGTCAATCACTGCAGTCTAAAAGTAGGTAATCTACCAATCTCCCGCATAAAGGTACGGGATATAAAAGAGTGCGAGCTACCAGTATCAATCAATATATTAGCGGAAAATGCATAAATGGAAATCGTACCGTGGAAAATGGATCCGTCGGCTCGCTGTGCATCCTCTCTGGTAATTGCATGATCACGTCCAGTCTCTGGTGGAGGAGGAGGTGGTAACGCTGGCAGCGGCTTCTACGGCTGGGCAGAAGCCTGCCACTGAGGTGGTGCTGGATAATGTGCCAGAGAAGACTGAGAGGACGGTGACTGATACTGTGCCGATGACTGGGACTGAGTCTGGTATTGGCCTAGAGGCTGAGGCTGCATCTGATACTGCCCCTGCGTCGGATAATAAGGTCCTGGAACAGAACTATGGGGTGCTATGGAAGCACTGGAGTACTCCTGTCCAAGTATGCCAAATGCTGCTGCTGCAGGTGAAGCTATCCCCTGCTGACGATGTGAAGATTGGGTTTTCTGCCCTCCTCGATATGCCCCCTTCTGACTAGATTGTCCCCTCTGACCTGACCCTCCGGAATCCGTGTGCTGAGCCTTCAGCTGACAATCTCGGCTCTGGTGCCCAGGCAGTTTGCAATAAAAGCAAACTGGCTGTCCCAGAGAGCAAGCTGGGGTGAGGTGATCTTTGGATCCACATCTGAAACAATGAGTATCACTGGGAGGTGGTTTCCGGTTCTGCTGAGAAAACCGGGAACGTCCTGAAGAAGACCGCCCTGACTTCTGAGGCCTACGAGATACCCCAGAAGTACCCTGTCGCCGATGTCTGCTGGATCTGTCCGGATGCCTGACCCGTATGCTTCCTCTTCCTATCCGGAAATGCTCTCTGCTGAGCTAACTCTATCATCAAAGCTCGATCCAGTGCATCTGAGTAAGATACGATCCCTAAACCGGCAAGCCTTACTTGCAGATAACCATCTAGTCCCTGTATAAACTGCATCATACGAGATCTGTCCTCCGCAACTAACTCTGGACAAAACTTAGCCAACCGGTTGAATTCAGTATTATACTCTGTCACCGTGCGATTGTTCTGCCTCAAACTCATGAAATCCTGCCGGCGAGCCATCTGATATGATAGTGGGAAAAAACAGCTTTCAAAAGCCTCTCTGAACCTGGCCCAAGTAACGTTCCGCTCGCCGATGATGGAACGCTGAGTAATCCACCAGGCGTTAGCCTCATCCCGTAAATGGAAAGCAGCCAGCTCTGCTTTCTCCCACTCTGAGCAAGCCATGTAGAAAAAATTCTGCTCCATAGTCTCTATCCATGACAAGGCCATACCCGGATCGAGGTCTCCTCGGAAGAGAGTGAATCGAGTCTTCATCGACTCAGCCAATGCTGGAATCCTAGCTCGTGTTGCGACAATATCAGTGAGCTGTGTCGGGACGGCTGCAGGAACTGGCGGAACCACTGGAACTGGTGCTACAGGTGGTACCACGGAATAAATCGGAGGAGGAACTCCCGGTGCTGCTGTATAAACTGGAGCATAAGCCGTCGGTGGTACTGCCGGGTGAACATAAGTGGCCGCAGCTGGAGGTACAGTAGGTAATAGTACCGGGTGTGGAGCAGCTGCTGCTACTGTAGGCACTGGGGGCACAGGTGCCACTGGTGTCGGGTACACTGTAGGTCCAGGTGGCGGTGGTGCCGAGTACACCGTAGGCTGCTCTGGAGTAGATGTCGGGTACGCCAATGGTACCCCTGATGGTACCGGAACTACAGTAGGGATAGATACACTCGGCATAACCGAGGTAAGTACCTCTATAGGAGCTGTCGGGGTCTGAGAACCCGACGCGCCCGCAGTATGCTGAGTCTGTCCCTGAATGACAGGCTCATCAACAGTAGGCATCTCTGGCATATCCAGAGATCCCGTGGTCCTCGTACGTGGTCGTCCAACACCACGTCTCGCCGCAATATGTGTAGATCTCCTCATATCTGTTAAGTTATATTACAGATATTACTACCAATATAACAATCATAAAATAAACATCATACCTATTTGCTGTCTGGAGATGTTCCGTCGCTGTCCAGTCCCCAAATTGACCTCGAAATTCCGTACAAGAAAATCACCGGAAATCCATATAAATCCAAAACAGAAATCCGAAACATAACCATCACTACAACAAAAACTGCAAACGACAACGTATATTATCCGTTGTCGTAGGGTGAAAAAACCGTTGTAACTGAGGGCGTTGTAAAATGTATGACCCTACGACAACGGTTTTGAATCCGTTGTCTTTGTAGACATTTGACAACGATTTTTATCCATTGTTGTATATATGCTCAAAATTTGGCTACGAAGGATACGACAACGTTTTAAAACCGTTGTAATAGATAATTTCAACAACAGAAATAAACCGTTGTGGTAGACTTTTTTTACAACAGATATAAACTGTTGTGGTAGATAATATTTGACACGTTTTGTTTTTTTTTACAAAAATTTTAATATATTTTACAACGGATAAAACCGTTGTCTTTTATCACTTTTTACAAAAAAATTTCGTTGTGGTTTACCTAGTTTTTACAACATTTTTAACTGTTGTCTTTAATGTTCATTAATACCAAACAACCAATCTTATTTTATTATAAGCAAACCACTAATACAAAACTAAATATTTACTACATTAAATCCAAAATAAATATCCATATATAATTCATCTTGTAGCCACATATACAAAAATATACAAAATGAGTTGTTACTCATCAAAATGAACATGTTTTCCATTACTGTTCTCCATATACATTAAATCACATGTTTTCCATTTGCTGTTCTCCATATGACTTTTAATTTACAAATTAGCAAGGCAAGCTACATCCTAACAAAGCTCACTTCTTGCATCAAAAAAACTCAAGCCTCACGAATTGCCGACCTGCAAGAGAAAAATTTAACAAAACTTATCAAATTCCAGAATTCCAGATTATAGTATACATGACAACACGAATTCCTGGAAAACAAACAATACAACATAGAACAGATATTAGGTGTTGTTTCATGCTACACAAGTAAAACAAAATGATACAAATCAGTGTGTATCAAGAAACAGTCGGCAACATCCATTCATGCAGGACAAAATTACATTATACTCAACACAAAAGAAGGAATGATCTTTTCTTCCTTGAGAATTATACCTCCTTGTCACTCGTTTGACCAAACTAACATGCAGTATATAGAGCAAACTATTAAGAAATCAAACTACAGAATATAGATGTTTTCTATAAAACGTTAAAGATGTAAACTCATCCTTACCACCTTGCATACATGGAGACTGTGAGATAGGAGGAAACACAGGATTGAGTCATGGCATATAGATGAAAACCATAAGGAGAGAACAAACAAGAAATTTGTAGAGCAACTCATAAGATACAAAAGGTCATCATCTAACAATTCATAAAGAGATAACTTCCACATTGTCAGTCCTTGCATAATTCGAAACAACTAAATAAGCTACTTACACAACCCAACCATTATTAATTTTGGACCACAAAGAAACATACCAAGAAACACTGTTCGATGCATGTTTGGCAACCATTTTTTAGGAAAAGGAAGTAGAAGTCCTGACCATAGATAACACATGGTTGCCAAACAAAATTATAAAGACACCACGACTTTACCTATAACTAAATTCACAAAATGTTTAATCAGCAAGATAACACATGGATGTATATTAGGTATTGACATATCAAAGCAAAAGATGAGAACAAAGAGAGGCAATAAATAAGGGAAATGTCAGCTAATTCTGCTCATGGTAGAAATGCAAGAATGAAGTATTGAGAAAAGGAGATAGCTAGCTGTGAACAAACAAATTATTAGCACTGAGGAATCAAAATCAATACGTCATGGAGTCACAAACAAAGTGTTAAACCATCTTTTGAAGTCTAGTAATTTATACCTAGTAATGAATATAGTCTGTACGCAATCCACCCATTCAGACCACAACATCACTGAATCTGCCCATAAATCACATGTTTTCCATTAATATTCTCCATATGTAGGTACTGCATGAACTGTAACCAGAGAATAAATATTTCGCATAGCTCTAATATCTTGACATGAGAGAAGGATTTCCAGAATTTCAGGACAACACTCAATGTCTGCAAAACAGAAGAGAAAAAATTTATTCAATATAAACTTATGCAATACAAACTTATAGTCTCTAAAAATAAAACTTATGCAATACAAATTCTTGTTGTGGCATTACTTAATTAGTCACAGTCAAGTTGTAGAATTAATCATGTTCTAGATAATAATGGTGAGGAACCTTTCTCTTCAAATAAGCAAGTTCACTGTTATAGGCTTCCAATGTAGCACCTTCATCTCCTTGTATCATATCAGGATGAGCCTCTAAAATGGAAAATGTATTTAGGAATAACATTCATGGTCAATATGAATAACTAAATAGCATTTGGATTGAGATTGTTCTAAATTGACTTGGATACCCAGCAATAGTGATACCAAAATAATCTCCATACTTAGCTCGAATATGCTGCACCTGTAAGCCAATTGCAAAATACATCCATTAACACAATAAAAAAAATGTCTAAAATAAGATAAACTTTCTAGTACAAATACTTAATCGCTAAAAAAACAAGACTATTACTTTCATTAGTCATGGAGACCATAGCCCACATATTTAGTTATGTATATTTCAAAAGGACAATTTACAAAATTAGTATATCTTGATGTTCAGTGTTCAGTCAGTGAAGATAAAAGATAAAGAGGATTCTCAACAAAGGCCACTTGCGAGCTATTAAAATCCCCATAAATGAAGCCAAAAGACTTTAAAATGTATGAACGAAGTATACCATATCAAGGGCGCATGCAAATCCACCAGCCACTTGAACAAACTTATCTTGACCATGAGGAGGATCCCCCTTGAGTGCCAGGACATTTTGAATACCATTGGCCTTGATGGTATTCAGAGCATGGTCGATCTTCTCCAAAGGCATATTCATGCATGTTAAGTGCATAATAGTTTCCATGCAGACCTGCAAAAGGAAGTCAGGAACTCACGAACAGCAAGCAAAATTGTGGTCTCAAAATATGCCTTCGAGCTTGTGGATTTGGAACTATTGGGCCATAAATTTTGTATAAGTAAATTCACGAAAATGTTCTTCCTTAGAATAAATTCACCACGAGAAATATGAAATCCCACGAAGTTAATCATTACAACGGGAAATTCAAAGTCCAGGACTGCAAGCCATCACAGTTCAAAAAGGGAAAAGTAGATGTAATATGACAATAAATTCAACCATCAGCAGTCCAGAAAACAGCAAAGATTCAAGACAAAAGAGCTACTAACGAAATGACCTTGATATTGAGCTACAAAGGAACTAGTTTACCTTTAATGCTATCGCAATAATCACATCTAGAGAGAATACACAAATCAATGAACTAATCCATAGTGAGTCTTAGCTCTTCAAGAACCTGAAAAATAAGGATGAGAATAAATACAGTAATTCAATTAGCAATAAGCAGAATAAATATACCTTTGAAACTTCAAATTTCATCACATAGATTTTTTTGGAACTAGGATCCATTAAATGATGGAAAAACCTTGGTGCCCCAAAAGTTAAAGTATCCATATATGTCTTCTGAGGCAACCGCAAACACCTAGAGATTGCTAACAAACAAATATGTTTAGGATTTTAAAGTTAAAAAAATAAAATAGATTGTGTTACATTGCATCATTTTACCTTGTCACTTTTGCAAAGAGCTGCACATTGAGCTTCTTCTTCATAGGGTGCCTTTAGATCAGAAAGATGAGTTTAGCTTCTAAAATAAGAGATACAATACTTGTATATTAAGCAATTGCATGCAACTTTAGGAAATGTTTGCAAGAGAAAGTAAAATTGTATCATTGTTAGTTCAAATTCTTGTAGCAAGGATAAAGAATTCAATAAGTGAAAGTGGACTAGTTTACCTCAATAGTAGGCACACCTATTAGTCTTAAGAGACGTTTACAATCTTCATTATGTTGTTTGGTTACCTGTGAAAAAACTCTACAGTCAGCTACTGGAATCAAATTCTTCAAGAAAGTAATTTGAAAGTTCAAAATATATTTAAAGAAACTTTATTTAAGGAACTTCTACTGCCGACTTGTTTTAAGTATCTGATATCAGCAGCTAACAATAGCAATAAAAGAAACAATCACAAATCTACCTAGACAAGATAACATGTTATTATGATATTAATAGACATCAACTTATGCCCTTGAGAAACATAGGATCACATTATTACCTTAAAGAAAATCCAATTAGATGCACATCTTATTTAAATTTTAGTTTTTTAAAATTCAAGAGAGCTTGTTAATGGTATACAGGACCATGATTAATGAATTAAAATCAGAACTTCTTATCTTAATACTGACTAAACAATAAAAGGAGTATAGAAGAGGTCACATGCTAATTTTATTGTGGAAAGCAGATCAAACTTGGATCATTTGTCATCTTTTCATAATCTTCTTAATGTAAGACTGACTTCAACATCAAAGATTCTGTTGCCTTCTCTAGGCATGGAAAAATTAGCCTATTTTGACTAAAACTTGTTGACTCTCTTTGTTAGAAAATGGATAATCTTCTTGGAGCATATAATGTAGAAATATACATCTCTGACTCTGTTGTAGTTCTATAGACATGAACAAAAACAATAATAAACAAGGATGCCATGGCTAAAATCCTGATGCCTTTGCAGTCTACTATAGACCCTGCAGAAGAAGCTTGCTTACATGCGAAACAGACGTATGTTTTCATATTCTTCTCAGATCTATGAATTATTCTGATACATCAAGGAACAACCAAAGCCTGTAGCGGCAGCAAAAGCTGCTAAATTGAACTAAAAAAGAAGAAATGGCGATTTTTTTTCAAAAGGAAAAGAAAAGAAAATACTAATTTGGAAAACTCCGTCGGCATAAAAAAAGCAACTTCTCCAAGGATATCTACATGAAAGGATGCGCACAATTTCGGCAAAATCCAACAATTCTCGCCTACAATTTCCACCAAATTCCAACCACGGGAAGCAAAGCACCAGGAAAAATCAAAACTTTACCTGACCTCGATAGGCGACGCCACCGCAAGATTAGGGCCATCATCCGTCGAAGCAATCGGTGCTCCATCATGGATCGATCCCAAGCCAGAGTTTTTCCAAAATGATTCGGAGTGACACAACGAAGCTAGTTGGGAGAGAGAGCAGGAAAGGAGGAGGAGGAGGAGAAGGACAAAGGGAAGGCTCCAAGGCCAATCAAGATCGATTTGGTCCACCATTTATTTCTTCTCCACCAGAGAGAGGGATCAAACAAGAGAGAGGATGAGGATCTTCTTTGCTTTAACCGCCAGCCAACCCACGTTCTACTTATTTACAAGCTCATAAACAAGCGGAGGGCGCCGACCTGGAGGAGCACGGGCTGCGGCTTCTCGCCGCTGTCCTCTTTGCCTCTTCCCAGCAGCGCGAGTAGCTTGTGCGTGCTGCTATATAGGGAAACAGGTTCAAAGAACCCTCTTCCAAGGTCAGACGGTGAAGCGGCAACTTGCGCCCTAGAGAAGGCGATGAAGACTGCGTCGTCGCTCTTGTCGATGATGAAGCTGGAGCTACCTACATTGGCACACAGGCAGCGGGTCCAGGCTTGCTCCAGAAGAGGGGAAGATGCAAGGAGCACACCAAGGACATGGCCTGTCTCGAACCTTTAGGAGGCAAAGGTAGACAAATCAAGAGTGAGGGTGAGAGTGAGAGAGAGAGGAGAGCACACCGTCGTGGAGGAAGATCTAGCGGTCGGCAGGATGGTGTGAAGAGATTGTATGGGGAGAGGGAAAGAAAAATGGCTTAGGGTTTAGGAACGCGAAGGGGAAAACACGGCGCCGAAAAATATTCAGAGAGAGGGAAAACAAAACTGCGCGAGAGGGGGAAAAAAAAGACCAAATTCAATTACAACGGTTTTTTCAAAACTGTTGTCGTAGCCGCTAAAAACGCGGATAAAGACAACGGTTTATAAAACCGTTGTAAAAAGTGTTGTCGTTTTAAAAAAAAGTCGCTCAATGACAACAGTTTTGCTAAAACCGTTGTCTTTTATATTTAATGGGGAGTTCAAAGACAACGGTTTTGGCAAAAACCGTTGTCTTTGAGCAAATACGCAATGCTTTCTCTTAAAACCGTTGTCGTAGGGGTGTTGTCGTTTGCAGTTTTTGTTGTAGTGCATAACGAAAATCCGGAAATGCCCAGTTTGACTCGCAAACCTCGCTCTGATACACGCCCTGGAGGAGTCCCTGTCCGAAGAAATTTCGGCAGCATCTCCCCTGTACGGCTGACAATCTGAAACTTTCTACATCTCCATATACCTCAGCCACATGCGGCTGGAATAATAACAGAAAATAAAATACAACACATAGACATTCCACGCAGTTTAATAAGCAATGATAAGAAGACTCAAAATCTACCCTACTCAACTACACTCATAAAACACAAATTCGACGATAAGATCAATTTACCTCTTCTGCCGTCTAGGCAGGCATGTAGTAAAAGCAAAACCAAACCAAATCCATCGACATTATAAAATCCATATCATATCCATACCATCAAACAAAACAAATTTAGCATAGTCTATGTAAGAAAACCAAAAGACCAATAATATCCTCGAGGTCTGTAGGGACTAGCAACTGGAACTCTCTCCTGACAGCATCAACCTGAAAAATAACAACAGTGGAGGCGGGGTGAGTCCAACGCTCAGCAGGTACAACTGATATGCAAAGTAAGGAAATAACATCTAGCACTAATCATGCGTATAGTCTCCTGATATAAAAGGATGGAATGCAACTGAAGTAAACATGAGAGAAACAGTACTAACCAGGACCTGGGTATAAGGACAAACAGTCCGAGTGGTATAGAAATCCTGTATGCATGTCAAACATAGGTATCCAAACAATATGCAACATATAAATGCAGCAAACACAAACACAAGCAATAAATGCATCATGCATATGATGTCAATGATGCGTCTTGGTCACCCCTGACGTCAGTCGATCATCTCACACAATAGTGAGGCCGAGTGGGTAGGGCTGTGACAACCGTGCACTCTGACGTCACTGCTCCTGATGAGTGATCGAGTGGACGGGATGCTGTCGGAGTACACCTATCCTCCTACCTCAAATCATAAATGGGGGAGCACAATGCTCTCAACTCCCGGTACACGATGACGGGGAGGAATCCTTGCCGGCTAACACGTTGCATCACGCTACCCATGAGCGTACCAACGGAGCCAAACAAAGTCCCTGCTGCAACACACACTGCCTGAATCGACCACTAACCCATGAGTGGTGGTGTGTGTAGATCCATGTAACTGGCAATGTGCTCAACAATAATGGAGCGGACTATCGCACAACATGCAATCATGCAAATGGTGCATGTCAACAACCATAAAATATCCTGAACTAATCCATATACATACATAAGGTGCACCATAAGTCAATGAATCAAACAACGGTACACAGATCAGATAAGGTATACAACCTAGGTCCTGAACATGGTGAAGCATGATATATCACTACCCCTATAAGCATGTATCAACAGGTAAGGAATACATGAGATGCAAAACAAGCAATCAACCAATCATGTAACAAGTATCGGGTAGTGATTAACTGAAAAAAATAAGAGAACATAATTATTGCTACTTGTTAAATTCACTACTATGCATATCAAAGACATAAAGTCAAAAGTACCCACCTCCAATAGAAATGTCCAAATCTGACATCGAGATGCTCGTCTCGCGTCAAAGTCCTGTATCCAATATATATACGATTATTTAGCTAAATTCCTATGAATAGCTAAATAAATTCTTTAACCCTAAATTAGGGCAAAACCTTAATTTCAAAAACACATAAACCTAATCAACATACACATGATCGTCTAACCAAATCCTCCAATTCGGAACATAATCTACAACAAGTATTCAAATACGCCTAATCCTTACCCTAATTCACAGATCTCTGCTATTGATCCGCAGCCAAAGAGGTGCTGCCGGAACCAAGATCAATCAAGGAGTGTGTTTGCTGCTAGAACAAGGTGAGTGGCTGGAAATCCACTTGCACTAAACAATCAAGAAGGAAACTCACTGATCAACAAAACAATCCAATCCATAATACCAACTAGTTAGACATCTTAACCATAATTTTTCCTACATCCAGATTGCTATTGAAGTTAACCAAAAATCCTTACCTAACCTCCTCTTTTTTGGTGATGGCAGCACAGCAAGGAATCAAATGTTGGTGGTCGGAAGTGAGAGTGGGCCGGCTGCCGACGCTAGGGCAGAAATGGCGCTGTTAAGAGGTGGCAGAGGGTGCGATGGCGGTGGCTAGGGCACAACTCTCTGGAAAGATGGCACCTCCAAGGTCAGCAGAGACACAGTGGAGGAGAGGAAGAAGAGAAGCTCGGCGTCGAAGAGGAACGTCTGCGAGTTCCTGATCTCCCCCGATCTAGGGCTCGGCTGGCGATGTGCGGCTTGAAAGCTAGGGCTCGGCGGTGATTCAGGGATCTCGATGGTGAGGAGGTGACTAGGGCAGAGGAAGGGAGGGCACTGCGGGTGATCGGCGCTAGGGCACAGGGTGGCCGGCGGTGGCGCCGGCACCAGGGCAGAGAAGGAGCGGCTCTGCTCAGTCGGAATAGAGGAAGAAATGGGGAATCAACAAAAGCAATCGGGCAGAGGAGGCATCGACTTCTCCACTTAAGCACGAGGGAGGGAGGAAAACCATCGCGGCCGGCAGTTAGGGCTCTGAGTCGGGCGCGCAAGAGCTTCGGCAGAGGAAGAGGGAAACGTCGACAAAGAGAAACCGGAGGAAAAGAAATACAAATAAAGAAAAGAAATAAAAGAAAAATCAAACTTTTCCTCGCTTAAATGGGTAGCCTAAACAGGTTTTTCCGGGCCCCATTTTTATCCCCGTCAACTTGTTCGTACGGGTTTCGAAAAATTCCCGAAAAATTTCCAAAAATTCCAAAAAATTCCCCTTGTTTTTCCTCTATTTTCCGGTATTTTACAAAGATGGTCGGGGGTTTAGGTTTAGGTTTAGGCTGAGAGAGATGGTCGGAGGAAGGGGCGCGATATAGGTTTAGGTTTGGAGGGAACTTCACAGTGTTGCAAATTTTGGCTTGTGGGAAAATTAAAATATTTTATTTTGGTTCATTAACATTGGGTTTTAAAAATCGCTGTAAAAATTGGTGTCTATTAACGAAAAAAAGGCACTCAAAGACATCGCCTAAAAAACAGATGTCTATGAGCTAAAATTTGCGCTCATAGACACCGGTTTTTGGAAAAACCGGTGTAAAATACTCAAAGACATCGGTTTTTGCTTAAAATCGTTGTTGTTCCACCGATGTCTATGAGAGTTTTTGTTGTAGTGTCCAGTCCATTTTCAATGGATGTATCCATTTGAAAGGTAAAATTTTCATCTTTTATACTTCATTATTCATGGATAAAAACTGATAAATTTTATTATATATTAATATCTAATACAATTCATTTTATTACAATCAGATTTCTATATCATTTGGGAAAAAAATGAAAAATAAGGCAAGAGTTGAAGCCTCTATCATTAATGCATAGAATGTGGAGGAAGTAACAACTTTTGTATCATATTATTTTGAACCTCGTGTTCAGAGCAAAAGGTAAAAGTGGAAAGAAATGATGAGGGTCCTATTGATCTCATTTGAATTCATTCTCAATTTTTAAATACTTTGGTCGACTAAGTGGACCATGTAAGTAGAGATACTTAATTGGTAATGAATGGCAGGCAACCCAGACATATATTTTACTAAATTATCCAAAAGTATTGTTATATTATAAATTAGTATAAATTTCCTATTTTTTGTATTTCTTATGTCATAAATTATTTATGTTATAATTTTTTTATGGAAGGATTTTCTAAAACTTATATTTTGAAATGTCAACATAAGTGTTTGATCAATTCTGTGAAGAAGAATTTGCACCATAGTTCAAATTAGATATAAGTAGAAGTTATGGAGCCATAAGTGTACATCTACATCGTCAGTAATAAAATATTGATCCCACAGGGATGGATGAGCACTAGTGAATTC
The DNA here is from genome assembly GCF_018446385.1 of Zingiber officinale. Lineage (NCBI taxonomy): Eukaryota > Viridiplantae > Streptophyta > Magnoliopsida > Zingiberales > Zingiberaceae > Zingiber > Zingiber officinale. The sequence goes on along the minus strand of NC_055995.1, from coordinate 104,399,488 downwards.
ACATAGTTAGCTAGCTAGACAATCGAAATATTGGTCGAGGTGTTATGAACTAATGTTGAGAGGGTGAGAGAGAAAGAGAGTTTTGAGGAGAATAGGTCAAGGTTAGTGTTATAGGAGTTCAGTTTTATTTTAATGTTTATTAATGTGTTATAGATTACTTTGTAAGTACCCTGAGTTGGTTTTGATATGGTCAACCAAGTTAAGTTAGGTTTTTTTATATTTGATCCTTGTGTCTAAGTGTACAGGAACTTAAAAATATAATAAGTCAAGTAGAAGACACAACAGACTAGAAGGATAACATGGGAAAGTAGTTGATGGGCTCGGTGCATCCAAGGGATAAGAAGTTTCGGAAGAGTATATGGTAGACGAGAAGGATGACCTAATCCGAGGGATGAGAAGCCAGGGAGAAAGCCTACTTGAGGAGAAGGTTAGAATTGAGTTCAGGTGAGCTCAATTCCAAAAGTTAGAGTATCACTCATGGACAGCAAGCAGAGGGTTGAAAAACCCTCTTAGATGCACCCCTATAGGGGTCGGAGGCACTCTGGTGCCTCCTGATGAAGGTGTTCTAGCACCTTAAAGGGAGGTGCCTCCAATAGCTGGAGGTGCCCTTGTGCCTCTAGATTTGAAAAACATTCGTTTAAGCAACCATTACGAAAGGATAAAACCTTATCCACTTGGAGGCACTTTGGACCCACTTGGGGGTGCCTTCCACCAATGGTAACTGATCCCAAGAGGCCATAAAAAGACCCTAGACCTAGGAAATAAATAATAACATGAATAACAACTCTTATATTCATTTCTTAGTATTTTTTGAGCTTTAAAACTATGTAAGAGGCTTTTCCTCCTTCAACAAGGTAAATTTTAGTGCTCTTTTATCTATATTGGATTAACAACCACCTAGGTTATAGTCAAGTAATTCTTATGCCTCTTTTTATTTTATGAGTTGTTTATTTTATTTGATGAAGTTTATTTTAATTAATTAAATTGTGAATCCTTGCTAAGAAAAAAGTAAGAGATATTTTTCTAACTTTGATTTCAAGCTATTCACCCCTCTCTAGCCGGTCTACCAGGACTTATAATTGGTATAAGAGCCCAACCATCTCAGAAGGACTAATTGCCGACTGCAGCAATAAGATAATGGTCAGACCAAGCATCTACCAGCTTATGTTCAAGGGGGAGTTTGGAATGTCGAAAAATAAAATGGAGGTATTTTTCAAAACCGATTTTGAAATTTTATTAATAATCAAATACGATTTTATAGCTCCCAAAGATCAACAAAAAGAAAAAAAAAGAAGAATATCTATGTACCAAGAAGGAACAAGCAGACTTCTTAGCAAACGATCAAACAAAATTCCACCTTCTAAGTATGTTACCTTTGTAGGAAGTTCATAGAATCAGCGCTTATGGATCAGTAAAAGATCTATGGGAGAAATTCTTAGAGTTGTATGAAGGAACTTCTGAAGCCAAGTACATGAAATGGGACTTGCTCTGGAATCAACTAACCAACCTTCAGCTAAAAGGAGAGCCAGTCACTCAACTATACTTTGAACTTAAGGAGTTGATCATCGAACTCATGAATCTTAGAGAAAATGTAACAAACCTAGATTCACTAAGGTATGCACTAAACGCTTTCCTAAGAATACCTTAATGGATGTCCATAGTCAACTCCTATTATATCTCTAATGATCTAGAGGTAAGTTCATTAGAAAGTTTATTTTTTATTTTAGAACTTCATGAATCTAGATGTATAGAACTAAAGAAGGAGCCAAATTAGAACATTGCCCTAAGGATAAAAATGGATGAACTAGACTTTGAAGCTTTTATCGACGAAGACGAAGCAGCTTTCATGGTAAGAAACTTTAGTAAATTTCTTAAATCTAACAAATTTCACAAGTTACAGGCAAAGGAACACCTTCAAAGGAAAAGGAAAGTTCGATGAACAACTGTCAGGAAGAAGGGTACATCAAGGACAACTACCCTAAACTAAAGAAGAAGGAGAAAGAGAAAGAAAAAGTGTCAAGATGAATGAAGAAGAGAAACCTAAAAGCTACGTGGGATGAATCATCATTTTCTGAGTCCGAGATCGAAGCCTATGCTGGACTGGAACTAATGGTGAACCATCAGAGGGAATAAGAAAGTACCTTAGAAATGAATATCGATGAAGGGGGAGCGTCAACGGATGAAAGTAGCGATGAAGGAATGTTAGATCACGAGGTAAGTGAGATACATTTCCTATCTCCTAAACAATCATAGAATTTTATTGAAATGCTTTTTAGAAATATGCACAAATTAGAAAAAGAAAATATAAAGTTAAAATTGATCTTAGCAAATGCATATCCCCTAGAAAATTTTGATAAACTAAAAATTGAAAATGATAAGTTAAGAGGGCAAATAGAATTATTGAAAAAGAATGATTCATGCTCGAATTTTTTTAATTTCAAAATTTAGAAATAATTGTAGAGGGTTAAATTGGTACTTTAAATTTCACAAGGGCCAAATTAGAAAAGTGACTCAAAAATTTATTTTAAAAATTTATCTTGTTAATTTAGTAGGTAGAAACTTATTTTGGGTGCCCAAATCATGTTTAGTTTAATTTCACATGCATGCTAGAAAATTAATTAACTTGATTTATATTTATTTTGATATAATCACTATTTTTCAACTTTCTATTCACATTTTCTTGTTCAAATTTTTTATGTAATAAATGGAAATATTATCTACTAACAGATTTTTTTTTTAAATTTTTTGAGCATTATCTAAATTATTATGAATTCATTTCCAAAAATAATTATTTAATTACTCAAAATTATTCAGAATTTATTTTTTAAAACTTTAATTTTCTATAATAAACATTAAATTTTATATGTCTAAGAAAAAATTTCACTATTTTTTGAAATAAAATTCTATTTTTAAGTATTTAATTTTTTAAAAAATAAATATTTTTACTCAAAAATATTATTCTAGTCAAAATTAATACTTTCTTGTTATAAAAATTTTTAGACAGATCTGTCTATTTCAATTTTACCATAAAAATTTTTTTAAGTATTTTTTAAAACTTAAAAATAATTTTTAAATTATTTTTATCAAATCAGGTTTTTAAATCTCCAAAATTCAAATATTTGAAAACTAAATCTTTAAAAAATATTCTAACTTGTTTATCGACTCATTCACCCTTAGAATATTTTTTCAATTTTTTCACTAAGTATTCCTATTTTTCATTTGATGTGATCAAAAGAGGAGAAATGATAAGTTAAGGAGGAGGTAATTGCATAATTTATACAAAATACATTTATTTCAAATTTGTTCACTTGCAATATTTGCAAATAAATGACATATCTATTCAGTTGCAATTTTAAATTGTCAAAATTAATTATTTCTTATTCGTTTAACCGTAACTTAACCTGGGTTGATGCATATAAAAAAGGAGGGGGTTGTAAGTACCCCGAGTTGATTTTGATGTGGTCAACCAAGTCAAGTTAGGTTCTATTCTATTTGATCATTGTGTCTAAGTGTGCAGGAGCTTAGGAACACAAGAAGTCAAGCAGAAGACGCAGCGGACGAGAAAGATGACATGGGAAGGGAGTCGATGGGCTTGATGTATTCGTGGGATGAGAAGCTCTAGAAGAGTACACCAGTGGACGAGAAAGATGTGCATGACGTAATCTGAGGGATGAGAAGTTAGGGAGGAAGCCTACTCGAGGAGAATGTTGAAATTGGATTCGGGTGACCTTAATTCTGAAAGTTGGAGTATCACTCACGGACAGCAAGTAGAGGGCTAAAACCCCCTCTTAGAGGCACCTCCTGATAGAGGAACTCTAGCACCTCCCTTGGAGGCACCTTAATGAGGTCTGAAGGAGCCTTCAAGGGAGGCACCTGATAATGAGTATTTTGATTCATTATTTTGGCTCTTATACTTAGTATTTTTACATTCTCATATGCTTAATTTCTTGTTTGTATTATGTTTTGTGAGTAGGAATTTATTTTGGACTTAATTATAAATTTTCTATAAATTATGGAGTTTAATCTCATGTCTTTAATGTGGTTTTGTAAGAAATCCAAAGAGCCCCATATATTAGGGTCAAGTCGGATTGAATCTACCTTGATTTGGAGGTCAAATGGAAGAGATCAAGCTGAATTAATATGAACCGTTGATACTGACCTAGAGAAATCTTGTTCCTTCATTCAGATCTAAGCCATCCAGCCCTCTATCCAGATTTGTAGCTATGTGGACCGTCAGATCTAAGATGAAATTAACCTTAATTTAATCTAAAGTGATTTGGACCATTTATCTCAAGATCTAATGGTAGATCTCCATCTCCCCTCATCACAAGATGGACGATTGAGATTGAATCCCCACCTCTTCATTTCCTCTCACGTGGCATAGTGCTAAGTTGCTCGGCTAGGGATTTTTTCTATTACTGTGCCGATTTCTTCCTTCTTCTACCCCTGACGCTAGATGCCCCTTTCCATTCTCCCGATTGACAACAAAGAAGCTGACAGTGGTATTTTGGCGAAGTTGAAGAGACGACGATCATTGGACAACGAGGGAGTGATATCTTCAATGTGGTCCTTCATCCATATCGCATTCTAGTCTAAGTCTCCACCGAGCACGGTGAAGAAGGTGGCGGCTCTTCGACTAGGTAGCGAGTTTCGGTTCTTCTCCGGCAATCACTCCATTCCTTGCAAGAGCATTGGAACCCCAAGTTCTGCTGGAAATGATAAAGAAGGCAAGAACCTGGAATTTCAGCAGCTACCATTTCCCCTTCACTAGAGGATTTCCAGCTGGACTTCTACCAATTTCCAGAACCATAGGATAAGATCTGTCCGACACAGTGAAGAAGGTAGATCTAGGTTTACGGATTTTGGGCAGATTTCCTTCGAAACTAGCCGATTCCAAGGAGTGGTTACTACAAGGGATATTGTGCTTCCACCGTCGAAACTTACATCTACGACCAGCAACATTGACATCCACCGAATTCAGGGGATTTAGATTGGCAAAGCACTTTTCGTATTCGATTGTGGAGAATTGGATTGTTTGATTAGGTTTTATTTGTTGTTCATGTTTGATTGTTTCATGTTTGGTTAACTTAGTTTAATTCATTATTGATGGTTGATAGTTGATTGAATGCTTACATTGAACACAATTCTCCATGTTTAAATTGTAGGCACTATGTTTAAATAGGTTCATGCACACAACGTGTTCGATGAATTATTTCAATCGTTAGTTAAGTTAAATTTGATGCATTTTAGTTTGTTTAATTCTTGCTTTATCTTATTCTTCCAATTTCTTTAAGTTCTAGGTTTTATTGGATGCCATTAGGATAGATTAGTTTATGTTTCATTACTTGCTCTAGGTTTCGTTCTATCTTTAGTTTCGTTGATGCTTTACTTCATGTCGTCTTTTATTTTATGCAATTGTAGTTATGTTAGACTTAGCTTTCATTACTTGCATTATCTTTCATTCACTAGATCATGTTTCATTTAAAGCTTTGTTATTTCATTCTTTAGTTTAATTGTGTTGATGGTGAAACCATAGCGTAGAGTGATAATGCGTTGTGGATTAATTGTTGACGCTTAGTTAAATTTTATTTAAGCATTAGATTAATTTCCTACTTATTCTGATTTTAATCTGTTAGGTTTAGAATCAAAATTCAAAACCCCCATTTTCATATTAAAGACCCTAAAAATATGAATAACAAATAATCCTAGATTACCATTCTATCGTTGCATTCGTTGGGAGACGACATGAGTCATTTCTATATTGTATTAGTGTAGTTAGAGGAGTTCAGTACTTAAATTCTTTTAATATCATTTCACGATAAAAATAAAATATATCAACGCCTCCAGTAGTTGGAGGTGTCCTCATGCCTCCATATTCGAAAAATAGTCGTTTGAGCTATCGTTGTGAAGATATAAAACCTTATCCACTTAGAGGTGCCTTGGACCCACTTGGAGGCGCCTCCCACTAATGGTAACTAATCCCAGGAAGCTATAAAAAGTTCCATGGAGCTAGAAAATAAACAACAACTTGAATAAAAACTCTTGTATTTATTTTCTAGTCATTTCTGAGCTTTCAAAGTGTGTAAAAGGCTTCTCTATCTTCAATGAAGGAGAATTTTAATGCGCTTTCATCTGCATTAGATTAACAACCATCTAAGTTATAACCAAATAATTCTTGCGCCTCTTTTTATTTTATGAGTTTTTTTATTTTATTTAATGTAATTTATTTTGATTAATTAATTTTTGCATCCTTACTGAGCAAAAAAGCAAGAGATATTTGTCTAACTCTGATTTCAGGCTATTCACCACCCACTAGCATCTACCGAGACCTACATGCTCATCTCCCATGCTATATCCTTATGAAATGTAAAAAGTCTAACTAAATCCTGACACTCCCCTCCACAACGGTCATGTTAGAGTATTACTCTCTTGATTACTCGATGTCCCTAGGTAACAGAGATAACCTAAGATGCCCGGTTAAAGGATTATCCTTTGTCACATAAGGCTCCCCGGGTATACGATCCAAGATTATACAATACACCTATTAACATAGAATAAGTAACAATCCATTAAGCCTAATTAGGTTCTTCCGTGTAGAGAATCATTCTCCCTTTCAAGCCAATATCTTGGAAAGTTCGGTTAAAGGGTTACCCCTTTTATAATAGGGTCCCCTGGGTATATGATCTTGGGTATCCACTCTATGGGGCAAGCGATCTAAATATCCAATCAATTAAACATGAACATTAAGCACAAACACATCACACACACAATCAATCAAATGGATACAAAGCATAACTATATCATCACAAGGGAAATTGGCATATCCATAGAGTTCACATCAATCTAGCATTTACAATTACTCCCTTAATTCTAGAACAAGTGGATCTACTATATGACAAGGATAATTGAATCCAAAGCCATTAAGATTACAAGCTTCCCAAATAATTCAAGAGAGAAAAGATAAAGAAAGCTTATCCAAGTGTGATGTTAGGTCTTCGAATCTAATCCTTGCATCTGGAGAAGATGGAGATGATGGAAATGACCTCGAATCATCGAATATGGCGTGAATGAAATGTAGATCTTAACATTGAGTCTTCCCCAAGGGGAAAACTCTCCTCCCCTTAAAGGAGGAAGATTTTCCCTATTTATAGGCAAGACACAACCTCATGAGACACGGGTCGTGTCATGGCCATGCCAACTAGGCACGACCAATCTCGGGATCTCAAATCTAAGGGAGCACGATCTTGTCTCTTGGAGATGATTGTGTCTTGAAATACTGGGACAAAGGGAGCACGACTGTGCCTCTGATCACGGGCGTCTCCTTGTTCTTTAGTTTTGGGGAAGCACAGTCATGTAGATCCACATGGTCACCTCCTTATTGGCTTCTACAGTGGCCTCTCCTCAGCTCGTAGAGAGACATAGTCGTACCATGGGGAATGACCTTGACCTTTCTTCTTTATAGCTTGAGAGGCACGACCATGTAGATGCACATGGTCATGCCCCTTTTGGGCTTTGGATGGTACACAACTCTGGATGTAGGAGACACGGTCATGCCAGTGGGCATGACCATGTCTTGGTTTTTTACTATGGGGTAGCTCTGAGGTATGTTTTGCCTCCATTTCTTCTCCAAATCGCAACCTGTCAATCAAAAAATAATAAAAGAGTATATCTCTGACAAAGAGAGTAATAATATTAAAATAATAATAAAATAGGGTATAATAATATAGAATTAATCAAGAAATTCAAGTAGATGTGCGTTAAACAAGGATAAAAGTATATACAAACTACACACATTATGTTAGGACCAAAAGATTTTAGATATCTCCACAATAGTATGATATTATCCACTTTGGATCTAAGCTCTCATGAATTTATTTTTGGGCTCTACCCAAAATTCTTCATACCAATAGAGATATCTCCATCTTATAAACCCATGATCTTTTCCATGTGGGACTTTTACTGTATTCCCAATAATCCTCCCATTAAATGAAGGACCACCATTAGTCTCATGGTTCAGGTCTCCCCTCAAGCATCGGGTCACTCTTGACCTTCTTAAGACCTCTCCTCAAGCATCGGGTCACTGACCTGCTTAAGGCCTCTCCTACTTCATTCAAGGTTCCACCTATATGGTTCAATCTAGATCATAGGTCGTGCTTCTTCCAGCGATTAGTCTAATGAAGAGCGACCTCACTCTGATATCAATTGTTAGGACTAAAATATTTTAGATATCTCCACAATAGTATGATATTGTCCACTTCGGACCTAAGTTCTCATGGATTTATTTTTTGGCTCCACCCAAAATGCCTCATACCAATCGATATGAGTTATGATTGATCGGCCTAGCAAATGAAGCAAAAGTCATAGTCAAGAAAGATAGGAGGGGTATATAGTTGGGTGAATATATATATGATTAATAGGATAATGAATGAACAAATAAAAGGCTTTTTACAGGCGCTCAGTCAGGCGAAGCCCGACTGAGCGTAAAGGTATTTAGCCTTGTAAAGTTTTTAGTATATTACCAGCTGAGTGAAGGTCAAGCGAGCACTAATGTGGTTACACACTCTTGGCAAGATAAAGCTTGACCGAGCATAAAGGCACTTGACCTTGTAAAGCTTTTAGCATATTACCGGTTGAGTGAAAGCCGAGTGAGAACCAATGTGCTTACATACGCTCGGCCAGACAAAACCTGACTGAGCATAAAGATATTAAGCCTTATACAACTTTTAGTATATTACCAGTCGAGAGAAGGCCGAGTGAGCACCAATGTGATTACACGCGCTTGGCCGAACAAAGGCCAACCAAATATAAAAGTATTTAGCCTTATACAACTTTTAGTATAGTACCCGGTGAGTGAAGACTGAGCGAGGACTAATGTGCTTATATGCGCCAGCCGGACAAAGCCTGACCGAGCGTAAAGGTATTTAGCCTTGTAAAGTTTTTAGTATATTACCGGTCGAGTGAAGGTCGAGTGAGCACCAATGTGCTTACATGCGCTCGGCTGGATAAAGCTCGATCGAGCATATAGGCAATTAGCCTTGTAAAGCTTTCAGTATATTATCGGTCGAGTGAAGGCCGAGTGAGAACCAACATGCTTACATGCGCTTGGCCAGACAAAGCCCGACCAAGCGTAAAGGTATTTAGCCTTTATATCTTTTAGTATATTATCTGCCGAGAAAAGGCCGAGCGAGCACCAATGTGCTTACACGTGTTCAGCCGAATAAAGCTCGACCAAGCATAAAGGCACTTGGCCTTGTAAAGCTTTTAATATATTACCGGTCAAGTGAAGGTCGAGCGAGCACCAATGTGTTTACATGCGCTCGGCCGGACAAAACCCGATCTAGTGTAAAGGTATTTAGCCTTATACATTTTTTAGTATATTACCCATCAAGTGAAGGTCGAGCGAGCACCAGTGTGCTTACATGAGCTCGGCCAAATAAAGTTCGATCGAGCATAAAGGCACTTGGCCTTGTAAAGCTTTCAGTATATTACCGACTGAGTGAAGGACGAGCGAACACCAATGTACTTACATATGCTCAGCCGAACAATGTCCGATAGAGCGTAAAGGTGCTCAGCCTTATAAAGCTTATAGTACATTCTCAACCGACCAAAATATGCTTAAAAAAGGATATTCTCATTATATATACGATCGGTTCGAATGACCGGCTAGAACATTCTTAACAAAGGGTATTCTCATTATATATACGGTCGACTTGAATGACCGGCTAGAACATGCTTAACAGAGGGTGTTCTCATTATATATACGACCATCTTGAATGACCAGTCAGAACATGCTTAACTAAAGTATGTAAGTATTACAGCCCAGCAAATTTGGCGAGAAATATCTTCTAGAAGCTTCTTCAGTTATAGTGATGTGTTCTTATGCATACTCTATCATGACTATGAGTCACAAACGATAAAAAAGGTACATCTGGGGTAAAAAAAGATCCATCAAAGGATTATTACATGAAGTCTAGAGGATGACTTCATCTTTTAACAAATTCTAACAAACCGGGGACCACCTCATGACTACGGAGGTTATATGAGGTAGTATAGAAAGGGGGATCCTCTCCGTTGGCAAGGTAAGCAAGTTCTAGCATCCAGAACTTTGTTTCTAAGTACTTCAGTTACTTTACTTCTTCTTCTTCTTCTTCCACCTTCAAGAAAGGAACTGACTTGAGCATCGAAGGGCCTAGCCAAGGATCCCCACCCTAGTCCTAGGTCACTAACGCTTTGTTGGCTCGTCTCATTGTGCACAGGATCATTGAGGAGCTCTTCTAGATCTTCAGGAGTTCATCTTCATCAGAGATCATTATTCATCGAAGCCAGCACACTACCTTATAGATTTTAGACAATATCAAATTTGACGTCGTCTATTGGAATCTTCACTTGGATCTAATGCTACGAGATGGAGGAAGGTGGAAAACCTAACACCATAACTATGAAGCAAGAATATCTGGAGTTACTCATCAATGCCAGAGTGTAAAAACTATTACAACAACAATAGAAAGTCAATACTGGTGGTACATTGCCCATAGCTCCAAAGCAGGCAATATCAACAACTGCTTATCCAAGGGAGAGAAAGGGGGGGGGGGGGGTGGGGGAGGAGGATCCTGCTTGTTTGCTTCCTACTCCTCTTTTCCTAGTTCAATGCCCTCGAGTATTTCTTTGCACACCTTTGGAGCAAGGAGGACAAAGGAAGTTCCACAAGAATCTTCTGGAAAAGCACCTAAACGGGACAAACACAAAGGGAAGATCGTAGCCAGCGATAGTTCACCTAAGAGGATTGTCACTCCATTTTCTCAAGGAGTGCTGGATTATCCTCTGCCGAAGCATTATCAAAACTTAAATATCAGAGAATATTCTGGGATAACCGATTCAGAAGATCATCTTCTTAAATTTGAAAATGCAGCTCTCCTTCAACAATTTACCGGCGGTGTTAAATGTCGGATGTTCCTTACTACCTTTGGAGGAGCAGCTCAAAGGTGGTTCAAGCGATTACCAGATAATTCTATTCGTTGTTTTAAGGTTTTTTGCAAGGTATTTCTTCATCATTTTTTCAGTAATTGGCGATATCACAAGACCTCCTAGAGTCTTTTTTCAATTAAACAGGGGCCGAAGGAGTCTATTCGAGCCTATATTAAAAGGTTCAATCAGGTAGCCATAGATGTACCTATGACTGCCAATGAGACCTTGGTAAGCGTCTTTTCTCAAGGGCTTAATGATAATGATTTCACCAAGGATTTAGTCAGAAACCCTTCGACCAATTTTGATTTATTTATTGAATGAGCGACTGAGTTTATTAATGTGGAGAAGCTCAAGCTACTCGGAGAAAGGAAGTTGTTACTCCTACTCTCATTCCAAATGTGGACCGTTCGGTGGTACCTGCTCAGCCACCTAGGGGACCTCGCATAGTTCCTCCCCAATGACATCTTGACCCGTGACCTCAAGCTGTGTCATGGGGGTTCCACAAGAGATCCCACAAATGTGGTGCATATACCATTTAACAAGCATTCACAGTATAAAAAATTGTTATACCCTGAGGAATCAGCAAGGTCATAATCCTCAGTATCAGCGGCATTCTCCAGCACTAAATCACCGACAATATCTAAGGCAGGATAGTCCGCTTAAACTGGAGTGTCGGACAACGGATCTACAGACATGAGTTCTGCCACTCTGGCCGGGCAATCTCAAGCACCCGATCAGCGACAACAAGAAACAACATCAGACCGTTAAGAAGAAAATCGTAGTAACGCCCCCGGGGTAATATTAACATGATAGCTAGAGGACCAACGGATGATGATTCCAATCGGGCAAGGAAATCACATTCCCGACGACTGGAAATTCATGTTGTGGGGTGTAGTGCAGAAATGACGATCGGGCCAGAAATTAGTTTTGGGCCCAGAGATCTAGAGGGGGTAGAAGTGGCCCAAGATGATGCATTAATAATCAAGGTTGTTATAGCTAATTATAACATTTCTAATACCTTTATTGATACTGGTAATTCAATTAATATTATTTTCAAACAAGATTTTGATCAATTGTAGATATATCCAAGCGAGCCACAGCCCATGGTAACTCCTCTGTATGGGTTCACTGTAAATGAAGTTAGGTTATTGGGTCAGATAAAATTAACTATATCTCTAGGAGAAGAGCCCTTAATGATGACGCACCAGTCGTATTTCATGGTGGTGGATGCACCCTCTTCCTATGATGTTATCTTGGGTCGACCGACCTTAAATGAATTCTAGGCGGTCATTTCTACCTTCTGTCAGGAAATTAAATTTTCTATGGATGATCAAGTAAGGGAGGTAAAGGGTGATCAATTAGTAGCGCGCAAGTGCTATGTGGAGATAGTCAGGGTGGAGGGCAATACCGCACAGAAGATGCAAAGAATGGAGGTCAATGTCATTCAGGAAGGGCCTCCTGCCCTAGTATATGAAGAAAAGGAGGAGGTACATATTCAAGTTGGCTGATCGGAAGCTGTTACTCATGTGGCATCAGATCTGGAACCAAAACTGAAAGTCGAGTTAATACAATATTTAATACGTAATAATGATATATTCGCCTGGACGCCCAAGGAGGTAACAGGAGTATCTCCTATGGTCATGGAGCATCCGCTTCATCTGTATCCTGATGCTCAACCGGTCAAACAGAGGAAGCAAGATTTTAGAGCTGATCAGAATAAAATCATCAAGGAAGAGGTGGATAAACTATTAGAAGCTGGTTACATTCGAGAAGTTGAATTCCCTAGTTGGTTGGCTAATGTTGTCCTAGTCTCCAAGCCTGGAAACAAATGGCGAGTGTGCATAAACTTCTGAGATCTTAATCAAGCTTTCCCAAAGGATTATTATCCCTTATCTCGCATCGATTAGGTGGTGGATTCTACTATGAGGTGCGAGTTTATATGTATGCTAGATGCTTATCAGGGATATCATCAAGTACCACTTACCAAGGAGGATCAATAAAAGGTTAGTTTTATTATTGAAGGTACTTATTGCTATAATGTTATGTCTTTCGAACTAAAAAATGCAGGGGCCACCTATTAGAGGCTCATGAATAAGGTTTTTCAGAAGCAGATTGGAAGAAATATGGAGGTTTATGTGGATGACATTCTTATTAAATCTTTAAGAGCCTTAGATTTATGTGCGGATATAGAAGAAACTTGTGGAACTCTGAGATGGTATGGACTTAAGCTAAACCCTTACAAATGTTTATTTGGAGCCAAAAGTAGAAAATTCTTGGGATACATGGTGACCGGACGAGGGATAGAAGCTAATCCTAGCAAAGTACGGGTGCTTCAAGATATGACTCCACCACGCAACATGAAGGAGGTGTAGAGGTTGACCGATCAGATCACTGCCTTATCACGCTTTATCTCTCGATTGGCTAATCGAAGTCTTCCTTTCTTCAAGATACTCCGGCAAGCTGTTAAATTCCAATGGGATGAAGAATGTGATAAGACGTTTGAAGAATTAAAAAATTATTTGTCTACTCTGCCTGTATTAGCTAAACCAATAGTAGGAGAGACTTTGTGGATTTATATATCAGCCAATGAGCATGTTGTTAGCTCAATTTTGGTGAGGCAAGAGGGGATAGAACAACAGCGTGTATATTTCTTAAGTCATTTATTAAAAGGAGTCGAGTGTTGATACACCGCACTCGAGAAATTGGCTTATGGACTGATTCTAGTCACGCAAAGATTACATCCTTACTTCTTATCACACCCAATTATATTACTAACTAACAGTACTTTGGGTTGAGTGCTCATTAACCTGGAAGTGTCAGGGCGACTTATTAAATGGGCAACCAAACTTAGTGAATATAATATACAGTATCAACCTCGAGCGACAATCAAAGCTCAAGCTTTAGTCGATTTTATAATAGAAATACAAGGTCCAGAAGAAGAAGAGACTTGGAAAATATATGTTGATGGAAGAAGAAGAGACTTGGAAAATATATGTTGATGGATCTTCTACTCGACAAGGCAGTGGGATAGGAATTCTTCTTATTTCACCAAGGGTGGATTGAATGCAATTATTCATTTGATTAAATTACAGAGCTACTAATAATGAGGCAGAATATGAGGCGCTAATAATAGGACTACAAGCTGCAAGGCATGTAGGAACCACTCGGGTTCTGATTTATTCTAATTCTCAGTTGGCAACATAGAAACTAACAGGCAATTTTGAAATCAGTAATGAGCGACTCAAATTATATGCAGAAGCATTTGATAAGTTGAAGGTGGGATTCTAAGAAGTAAGTATACAGAAGATTGCCCGATCAGATAATCAAGTAGTAGATGAATTAGCTAAATTGGCTTCCTCTATAATACCTTGGAGTTTAGACAAACCTGTGGAGCAAATAGTGTTGGTGTCCTGTATTGAGCGATAGGTTGATGTGGAAATACAAGGTTATTGGAGGGTATCAATCATCATTCATGTTCTTACAGCAAGATATCTTGTCGGCTGATAGAGAACAAGCACGTATATTTAAGAAGAGAGCTAGTCGATATACTATGATAGGGGATCAGTTATATAAAAAGGTTTTCTCTAGTCCCCTACTCAAGGGTGTCGGACCAGATGATATGTAGTATATTCTATATGAAGTGCATTAGGGTTCTTGTGGTAGTCATGTGGGAGGACGATCTCTTGCTAGAAAAATATTATTAGCTGGATATTTTTGGCCAACTTTACAAGTGAATGCCGCTCAACTTGTAAGAACATGCTTATCTTGTCAGAAATATCAAAATATTTCTCATCATCCTACTGAATTATTGAAGACTTCCATTATATCATGTCCCTTTGACCAGTGGGGGATGGATATAGTGGGACAATTTTCTATTGCACCTACCTAGAGAAGGTTTTTATTAGTGGCTGTGGATTATTTTTCAAAATGGGTGGAGGCTGAACCATTGGCCCGAATTACGGAACAGGCAGTCATCAAGTTCTTATGGCAGCATATTATTTGTAGATTTGGTATTCCACACAAAATAATTTCTGATAATGAAAGACAATTTCAAAGCAGGAGAATTAAAAAATGGTGCCTGGAGTATGTCATTACATAGGCTTTCACCTCTATGGCATATCCACAGAGTAATGGTCAAGCTGAAGTAACCAATAGAGAAATTATTAGAGGGCTCAAAACTAAACTAGATCATATTGGTGGCAGCTGGGTAGATGAATTACCTAGTGTATTATGGGCATACTGTATGACCCTTCGAGAATCGACAGGGATACCCCCGTTTCATTTAGTATATGGTGGTGAAGCAATGGTCCCAATTGAAATTGGAGTTGAATCTGATCGAAGGTGTTTGTATGATGAAGATAATTCAGAGCGACGTCTTATGGAGATCGATCTGGTAGAGGAAGTGTGGAACAAGGCAGCAACTCGGCTTATATCTTACCGCCAGAGAATGTGGCAAAATTATAACAAAAGGGTTATTCTCAGGTTCTTTCAAGTAGGTTATTTAGTTTGGAAGCGCATCAAACCCATTGGGGATGTTAACAAATTAGAGCTACAATGAGGAGGACCCTACAAAGTGATACAAAAACTTGCTTCGGGCTCATATTATCTCCAAGATGTAGATGGAAGAAATCTTAAATGACTTTGGAGTGCTAGCCATTTATAGCCTTATTGAATATAACAAGAATGCTTGTGATCCATTTATACATGGTGTTCAGTTCTCTGGTGTAATTAATGGAAAGCACGAATGCTATTATGAGGAAATATACACATTTTCTTGAACAAATATATTGGTTTCCTTTCATGCAGTCGATCGGGGACCTTAAGAGGTGACCGGACAGGCTCCCTTAAAGGGAACCGGAGACTTTAAACCTTCATGCAGTTAATCAGGGACCTTAAAAGGTGACCAGACAGGCTCCCTTAAGGGGAATCAGAGACTTTAAACCTTCATGCAACCGATCAGGGGACCTTAAGGGGTGGTCGGGCAAGCTCCCTTAAGGGAAACCGGAGACTTTAAACCTTCAGTTAGTCAATTAGGGACTGTAACGCCCGAAAATTCTCAAGACTATATTAGAAATATTGTATGATTTTTCTGGAATATTTAGATATTTTTCCGGAATTTTTAGAATAGCGGAAGTAGCAAAAATAATTAGAACCGCAAAAAATAGCTTAGGCGGGAATCGAACCCGGGACCTCTCGGATCCGATAACTTTTAGTTAGCCTTAGTAACCAGATGAACCCAGCAGGGCCGTGCTGAAAGGAAAGGGAAACGATTTAATTTATATTAGAGTTGGGCCAAAGTACCCACTTAATATAAATAGGAAGTTTAAGTGGGGTTTGGTTTATTTTTGTTTGGTTCGGCAACTCCTCCTCCTCTTCAAACCTCACCGCCGACTCCCCTTCTCCTCTCCTTCTCTCGGCGCCAACCACAAGAACAACCTAGGGTTCCTTCCCTAAGGGCTCTAGGAGCACCTTCCGGCGACGACTCCGACACGAGGACGTTCCCCTCTGCGAGAAGAACACGTAGACGCGAGAGGATCGTCCCCACCGGAAAACTAGCGACTAGATTCGTAAGAAAACTAGCGCACGAGGAAAGAAACCCCTCACCTGCAGTATAAGTAACTTTCGTTTGATTGCATGCCTTTAGTTTAGCTATATGCAAATTTTTCGGCACTCAGGGTGTGTTTAAACCCTCCTCGCAGATTAGGGATCTAGTTGAGCACCTCTAGATGGGCCAGACACGTTGTTCTCCTTCAGTTGGAGTAGACGTTGTCGGGTGCCTAGAGGTGGTCTCCCTATTAGAGGGGAGAGTTGGAGCACACCAAGGGTTCGATAAAATGATTAGTGTAGCTAAATACTACCTCAGATATTCTTAACAGCTCAGTTAAATGCATTAGTAGCATTTAAATCAGTATATCAGTCTAGTTTCAGCTAACATGGGACTACGGTCCAATGGGTGGGCTCCCACAGTCGCCTCTAGGTTTAGATAACCTAGCTCTAGGTTCAGATAACCTAGAAACAGTAAAATAAACAATTAGTAGCTATATTCAGTATTTTATTTTTAGTGGCACTGTACAGGATTAGATATCCATTGGGCTGGGCTCCCATAGTCGGTCCCTATGTTTAGATAACCTAGTAAACCCTACTAAATACGGGACTTGCAAACCCGGGTCAAGTACAGTTGCCGGGCCCAAACAGCAGCATGATTACTATTTTCACTTATTATGATAATAGCTTTCAAACTTGTAATCTAGTTATGTGAATATAGTTTTAGCTCAGTTTAGTTTCAGTTTCAGTTTAGTTCTCCTAGTTGATACCATGAGATAGCTCCATGCTTAGATTTTATTATGCATGCCATGTTTCAGTATTTATGCCATGTAACTTCAGTATGTCATGCTTTAACAAATTCAGTGCATGTTTTTAAATAGCATTCTTTAAAAACATGTTTGCATCGTTGCATGTTTTAGTGAGGTAGTTGGTTTCTTACTAAGCTTAAAGCTTACAGATACTATATTCCCTTATACTGCAGATAAAGGTAAAGGGAAGATGGACTAGCAGAGGAAGCTGGAGGTCAATGCAGAGATGGTGTGTGTGGCAGGAACCTGGAATGAAGATCCTTAGGAAGTTTAGCAAATTAAGAACTTAGTTTCTTTTCTTAAGACACTTTTATGCATTTCTAGTGGTTTAAATGCTATGAATTAATAAACCTTGCACTATGTCATGTTAGAATGCTAGTTAGTGGATATTAGAATGTTTTCCATGCATTGTATAATTGCCGTGTGAGGTTTTGGCACGAACAAGTGCTGAAATCAGAGTTTCGGTGTGAAATTAGAAACCCAAATCGATCTACGGATCGATCAGAAATGGGGTAGTGCCACTGGATCGGTCAGCTGACCGATCCAGTCGCGAACAGAGAGTTTATGGATCGGTCAGCCGACCGATCCAGATGCGAACAGAGAAGTACAAAGCTCACTGATCGGTCAGCCAACCGATCAATGAGCCACTGGATCGGTCTACCGACCGATCAGTGTACTCCTGGATCGGTCGGTAGACCGATCCAGCCGCATACAGAAACGATCAAGCTTATGGATGGGTCAGCCGACCGATCCAGGGTTTTTCTCCGTGCCAGTATCAAGCTGGATTGATCACTGGATCGATCCGACAGCCCAATCGATTCATGGATCGATTCAAATGCCTGATTACAGCTAGCAGGACATCCAAGAGGCATAGATTATCTTCCCTAGCATGTGTACAACTCCTAGGTACACCTAGAATATTAAGTTCAGTTTTTACAGTAATCAGTTTAGTAAAATTTTAATCAATCCAGATTTCCGCAATACTAATTTAGCACAGCATAATGTAGCAATCGACCTTACAGCCTAGTCAGTAGAAGGCGAGTCGTTACAGGGACCTTAAGGGGTGACTGAACAGGTTTCCTTAAAGGGAACCGGAGATTTTAAAACTATAGTTAGTCAATTGAAGGACCTTAAGGGGTGACCGGACAAGCTCCCTTAAGGCGAACCAGAGACTTTAAAGCTTCAGTCAATCGATCGGGGACCTTAAGAGATGACCGGGCAAGCTCCCTTAAGGGGAACCAGAGACTTTAAACCCTTAACAAGTTAATCAAAGCATATGGATTGTGAGCATTATATTTATCTCACTTCGTTCAGTGGTATAAGGCCAAACGGTTCATCATGTATAATTACTTGTTAATCAAAGCATAACAAGTAGTGTACAATAGTGATAAAATGATAAGAAAGTACAAATACAAGATTTTAAGTTCATTCAAATATACTTAGGAAGTCTTTTGGGAGCTCCTTGTTTAGTCTTCGGTGGTTTACAAATAAGGGAGGAGGTTCTCTCGATAGGTAACCCCCCCTCTCTTAATTGTCGAACTACCCCTTCAACAGAATGGGTGAGGGTTCCTACGATGCGCCGGGCATATTCCTTACCAAACTCAGGGGAATCTAAATAGGATCTACACCTACTTTGCCAGCGCTCATCCTCACCTGCCTTATATGTCTAGAGTTCAGATTGTAGGCTATCCTTCTCTCTCTATAGGGTAGTTTTCTCTGCTTTAACATTCTCTAGCTCATTCAAAAGTGAACTTATCTACAAATCTTGGGCTCATAGTCTTTCCTCTTGTTGAAACAAGGTAAAATCTTTAGAGGTTAATTCTTGAGCTAGCTCAAGAGACATAGAGCCATGAGATACCTGTAATTGTTCCAAAAGAGTAGTTTTGTGGGATAAATCTAAGAGAGCTTTGTCTTTCAAAGATTTCTCGACCCTGAGTTGAGATGTATTTCGTTGTAATTGAAATTCCAAGTCTTTATTTTCTTCTTCTCTAGATTGTAGTAATTGATGACAATCTTGTAAGGCTTTCTCTAGGCCAGCGTTGAATTCAGCCTATGAATTTACTTTGTCTCATAGTTGAATGAGTTCATCATTAGGGATGTTGGAGGTAGACTGTAATTCCTCCACTTTATCTTTTAGAACTCAATTAGTCCTTTCTAAATCCGCAGCTGGCTAACCCAAATGTAGGCTCGAGGCGTAGAACTAAAATAAGATAACAACATAGTTACACTTTATAACTATGGATGTTACACTTTATAACCATAGACTAAGGAAATTCAATCATAAACTTACTGCAGTAGCTTGGCGGTTGTGATCATCATCCCGTTCAAAGATAGTACACCCCCTCATATGTGCTTGAGAATGCATCCATGACTCATCTAAGACACCTTTTAGCAAAGTATCCCATATGAAGGAGGAATAGGTGTCTGACCAAGCTGGGATGGTAACTCGTGAGATTGTTTAAAAAGGATGGAGGAGCTAGTGGAAGTTGTGGGTTGTGAAGAAGAAGCGGGAGGAAGTTTAGGAGTTGCCAAGGAAACCTGTGAAGATGGATCAGGAAGTGTAAGGCTAATTGATGAAGGATCTTGCTCAGTAGGTTTCATGTTGGTCCCTTTGGAGGCCAGCAAGAGGGGAGGGGTGAATTGTCTTGGTTTGCAATCAGGGGATTGCTAATCCAAGGAATGTAAGCGCACTATCTGATTCTCCTCTGGGCGGAGTAGCCTCTTTACAACGTTGACAGCATAAATGAAAAGAACAGAATTGAAAGCACAGAAGTAATTGATTACAAGTGAGTTCTAATGATCTGTGCAAACCAGTGCTATATTTATAGCACTGGTCGGGGCGCCCCGAAGGGGTTCCGGGCGCCCTGGGGGGATAAAACTTTATCCCCCAACGTTCATATCGAGTTTGACTCGATCTGGTCAAAAACCTCGTTCCGGGCGCCCCGGACCCCAAAAGTCAACTCTGGTTGACTTTTTCCGTCCGGTCGCTCCGCTTCGGTTCAGCTCGTCTCGGTCCGGGTCTTCTGTTCCGGCTCCACTAGCTTGGGTGATCTCGGCCATCCGGAATAGGGCTCACCCGAACCCATGTTCCGGCCTTCTCCTCGAGCAGCCTTCCTTCCCGGTTTCTCGTCCCTCGAACGCCGCGCACGTTCTTCTCGTCCACCGGTGTACTCTTCCGCGGTCACCTCGTCCCTCGGACGCACCGAGCCCGTCGGCTCTCTCCCGTGCCGTCCTTCTCGCTAGCCGCGTCTTCCGCTCGACTTCCTGTGTTCCTAAGCTCCTGCACACTTAGACACAAGAGTTAAACAAACGCAGGACCTAACTTAGCTTGTTTGATCACATCAAAACACCTTGGGGTTCCAACAATCTCCCCCTTTTTGATGTGAGCAACCCAAGTTAAGTTAGGGTAACCATATGCAATAAAAAACAATTTATATTCAAATAAGTCCAAATATTTTTCAATTGAAAAATTATATTATCTCCCCCTAGACTTAACATACTTCTCCCCCTTTGATCACATAAAAATTGGGGTTATAAACTAGTCTAAGGTAAATTCAAAAAAAACTTTGAGTGTAAAAAATGTCTAAGTCAATTTAAGTAAAACTTAAGTTTTTCAGATAATTTTTCTTTCGAGAAAAATTTAAGTAAAATATTTTTCAGAGAATTTAAGAAAAAATTTAAGTTTGAAACTTATTTTAACATTCCCAAAAAGAACTTTTCTAACTAAAAAAATTCTAAGTTAATATTCATAAGAAACAATTCTAAGTCAATTTTAAGAAAAAAAATTATAAGGCAATATTATCAAAAAAAATTCTAAGATTTTTAAGTCAATTTTCATTAAAAATTTCTAAGATAATAAAAAATTTCTAAGTTAAGTTAAAAAATTTTTTTAAATATTTTCTAACACAAATTGAATAACTCTTTTAAAGCATTAAGTAATTTAAATTAATATTTTTTTAGTTAGTCAATTAAACTTTTCATTTCGATACTTGGCTTCCAGGTCGTGGCGAGGCACTAGGCCTTCTTGGTTATTGGAGAAACAACCACTTCCTTAGACAAAGCCTCATAAAGAAATTAGTTGTTTAATTTCCTTGCTGAAAATGCTAAGTCTAATTTTAATTTTAAATTAAATAGGTTTTTGGAACCCAATAGAGGTTTCTACCTACAGGATTGACCAAGTATTTCCTAGGTATATAGATTTTTGATATATTTCTAATTTGACTTTGATGAAATCTATAATACCAATTTAAACATTTATAATTTCTAAAAGTAGAAATATTTGAACAATTAGATTTTTTCAATCTTTCTATTTCTTCTTTTAGTTTTTCATTTTCAATTTTCAATTTTCAATTTTTCAAAATCCTCTATAAGACATGATTTTGCCAAAATTCTCTTTGTTTCTAAAATTTCATTTTCTAATTTGGCATTTTTATTTTCTAATTTATACATGGATTTAGTTATAGATTTGATACCAAAGTAAAGTTCATCAGGGGGTAAGAG
Source organism: Zingiber officinale (assembly GCF_018446385.1). Taxonomy (NCBI): domain Eukaryota; kingdom Viridiplantae; phylum Streptophyta; class Magnoliopsida; order Zingiberales; family Zingiberaceae; genus Zingiber; species Zingiber officinale. The sequence goes on along the minus strand of NC_055995.1, from coordinate 104,377,670 downwards.
GCATACCTCACTTACCATATCAGACTTGAAGCCTGAATCTCCCCCTGCTTCGCTACTTCCATCTGAGGTCGCTCCCCCTTCATCGATGCTGGGTTCTGATGTACTTTGTCCTTCGTGGCTTGCCATCAGTGCAATCCCCATATATTCTTGAGCTTCTGATTCAGATGAAGAAGTGACATCCCAAGTTGCTTTTAGGTTGTGTTTCTTAGGTGCCTTCATTTTGACCTTCTTGAGTTCTGGGCAGTCTTCCCTTAGGTGTCCCTCCTTCTGACACTGGTAGCACCGTACCTTTCTTCTACCTTTTTGATTCTTTTTATTTTGCATTTTAAATTTATTAGATCTAAAAAACTTTTTAAAGTTTTTTACCATGTACGCTTCTTGATCGTCTTCGGAGTCTGACTCGGGTTCATCCTTGTTGGTTGCGTTCAGCGCCATAGTCTGGGTTGTGTCCTTTGATATATCTGCATATCTAGTTTCGTGTAATTCAAGGGTAGAAAACAACTCTTCTAAAGTACTTACCTCCAGGTCTTTTGAGATGTAGTAAGCATCGACGATTGATGTCCACTCCGGAGTTCTTGGAAACGCGTTGAGCGCGTAGCGTATAGTGTCTCGGTTTGTTACCGTTTCACCAAGGTTTTCGAGACCAGTAACTAGTTCTTTTACCTTTGCATGTAGACCGGCTACTTTCTCACCTTTCTCCAGACGGATATTCATCAGTTTGTTGCGGAGGATGTCCCTTCTAGCGAGCTTTGCTTCGGACGTGCCTTCGTGGAGTTCCAAGAACTTCTCCCAAAGTTCTTTAGCAGATAAATAGTTTTCGATGCGGTTGACCTCTTGAGGCAGTAACACGCTCAGCAGGTGATGTTCCGCACGGCTGTTTGCTACCGACTCATTCTGCTCCTTCTTTGTCCAATCACTCTCTTCTTTTTCTTTTCCATCTTTATCTATTGGAGCTAAAAAACCATATTTCATAATAAACCGAATTTCAAAATCTGTTTTTAGGAATACCTCCATACGACGCTTCCAGTCTGCGAAGTTCCCCTCGAATTTTGGTGGGACGATGCTTGGTCCGGCCATCTTGTTGCTTCGATCGGCGGTTAGTCCTCCTGAAGCGAACCTTGCTCTGATACCACTTGTTGGTCCCTTTGGAGGCCGACAAGAGGGGAGGGGTGAATTGCCTTGGTTTGCAATCAGGGGATTGCTAATCCAAGGAATGTAAGCGCACTATCTGATTCTCCTCTGGGCAGAGTAGCCTCTTTACAACGTTGACAGCACAAATGAAAAGAACAGAATTGAAAGCACAGAAGTAATTGATTACAAGTGAGTTCTAATGATCTGTGCAAACCAATGCTATATTTATAGCACTGGTCGGGGCGCCCCGAAGGGGTTCCGGGCGCCCTGGGGGGATAAAACTTTATCCCCCAACGTTCAGATCGAGTTTGACTCGATCTGGTCAAAAACCTCGTTCCGGGCGCCCCGGACCCCCAAAAGTCAACTCTGGTTGACTTTTTCCGTCCGGTCGCTCCGCTTCGGTTCAGCTCGTCTCGGTCCGGGTCTTCTGTTCCGACTCCACTAGCTTGGGTGATCTCGGCCATCCGGAATAGGGCTCACCCGAACCCATGTTCCGGCCTTCTCCTCGAGCAGCCTTCCTTCCCGGTTTCTCGTCCCTCGAACACCGCGCACGTTCTTCTCGTCCACCGGTGTACTCTTCCGCGGTCACCTCGTCCCTCGGACGCACCGAGCCCGTCGGCTCTCTCCCGTGCCGTCCTTCTCGCTAGCCGCGTCTTCCGCTCGACTTCCTGTGTTCCTAAGCTCCTGCACACTTAGACACAAGGGTTAAACAAACGCAGGACCTAACTTAGCTTGTTTGATCACATCAAAACACCTTGGGGTTCCAACATTTCAATGGGCCCAGGAATAACTGATCTCCTGCAAGGGGTTCTTTTGGCATAGGGCTTGGTGGGAGAAGAAGTTAAAGCCTGAAGAAGGGGCGAAGAAGCCATAGGGACAATTGGGGTCGCCTCAAGTGAAAGAACAACTAGAGGATAGCATGAGACATAGGAATGAGAAGTCCTGGTCTCATCATATTGAGTATAGAACTAGAATAAACATGCATAGGAAGTGCAGGTTCCTTACCTCTAGTGTAGGAGACTTCGGAGGGAGTGATAAGAATTTGCTCAAAAGTAGCTATGGTAGAGGCAAGTGGACATGGGGATGAGGTATAAAGTTTCTTATACTTCACAACAAAGGGATCTTCCTATTCTGATGAGCTTAAGGATTCCCTGGGTTGCGCAGATGGAGGTAGTAAACCAAGAGAAGAGGAAGGATGATTGAGATAGTGATCTCTTAATAAGTCTTCCCCCATTCTAGTCAAGATTGCTCTTGTTAAGCGAGTATTCTTGTACATGAAAATGGGAAGGATAGTATCAGCTAGAGAAGAGAGAAATTTATGTTAGGAATAATATAAAAATTACAAAAATATATATAAGGAGAATAATCTTACCAAAGGGGACGTCTAAGGCTATATCGGCGGGGCTGAGGCCAAAGGTAAATAATAAACCTTCTACGATTAAGGCAGACAGGTTAAACTTTGCACCTTTTAATTTTCCCATGGAAGAGTAAAGGATGAGATCTTCAAAAATATCACCTAATTGGGGAATAGGGGGAAGGATTTGATGCCAGGTTATCAGATATGGTGGAGGAGAAGGAAGGTGGATAAAAAATAAATTGTCCCGCCATTCTCCTTGAGATGGAATTCTATAGAATAGAGTGGCTTTAAGGCGTGATTAAAACTTAAATAAACTATCTTCCACATGATGGGGAATGAAGAAATGGTGGAATAGTTGAGGAGATAAAGAAAGTCAAGTAAGCGAGAAACGACAACAAAACCAACCATAATAGAGAATGATTGAGAGATGAGTTGATTTAGGGGAAGGTTAAAATATCTGCTAACATCAACAAAAAAAATGGATGAATAGGAAACCTAAAACCCAATAAAACATGTTCCCAGAAGATTGCCACGCTTTTTGAGGAGGGAGGTGGGGACGATCCTTTGAAGTAGGGACGGCTAGGTATGGACGAAAACCATAGTTCCATTGAAGCTCATAGGCCTCTTGTACAGTAAATCTGGAAGAACATTGAGTGTACCACTCGTCGGATGTTGACATTGTTAGAAAAAAGGATTAATAAGGACGAGAAGAAAGGCCAGTAGGAGGCGAAGAATACATAATAGGCAAACTGGAGGGAAAAGATGAAGTGTTAGGGATTTTCCTCTTTTTTCACTTTAAAATCCCTATCAAAATATCAAAAAAGGTGTTTAGAGGGGTCAAGAGGGAGTCGTTGGATGGATTGATAAGGCGGCAGATATAATGAGATGGGTACACTCAAGACGTCATGGACACACGTGTCACCAATAGAAAAATATTCCTAAGATATTAGAGTCATTACCAAGGTTAAACTTAAAAGTTTCAGGATCCCAAGAAAGACCAAATGTTTATGATATAAAACATGAGCTATATGTTTTTCATATCATAAACTCGATCAGCCAAAATAATCAGAACGAGTACTAAGGCTATATATATATATATATATATATATATATATATATATATATATATATATATATATATATATATATATATATATATATATATATATATATATATATATATATATATATATATATATATATATAAGCAACCCAAAAGGCTAAAAGGCAAACAAAGGTTACTATCGAGAAATAATAAGTATGGATTAAAATAAGGGTAATCCTCCTGTATAAGACTAATGAATAATAAATCTAAAGACAATGAAACAAATCCAAGCGAATGTTACACCTAAATGAATATCAATTCTGATTAAAAAAACAAATATTAACTCAATCCTTCAGTAATAAAATCAAATTAACTACAGAAAAAATCAACATAATCTCATCTAAGTATACAAATTTCTAGATACTTAATTGATAAGGATAAAAACAAATTGTGTAAATATTTGAAATATTATAAGAAACGGTTAACAGTTAAAACTTGTAAAAAGAATTCTGCATTACAAAGATACGCTGGGGATTAGATCAGTTTTGGGAACAAATCAAGAGACCGGGTCTTAAGTAATCTCCTACGATCAAGGAAATTTGTTGGAGGGTTGGAAGTCAAGTATCCTTTTTCTTTTAATGTTCTGTGGCCCCATCAGCCCCATGATTGAAAGCTTTAATAATGGAGTCGGTGATAGGAGCATTGAACTTGGATAATTCAAGAAGTATTCTTTTTTTCTTTTCGAATAGGTCATCCTCACCCGCCTGATAGTCTGCTAGAGTATCTTGACAAGCTTTCAGTTCAGTCTCCTTAAAAGAAATGTCTACTTGGGCTTCGGTTAAAGATAAACCCAGAGAGGCTAGCTCGGTGTCCTTAGATTGTAAATCGGAGACTTTAATAGCCAATTCTGAAGCATGAGAATCTTTTATCGCTTGTAACTGAGATGATAATTGAGCATTCTCTATGGTAAACTTATCTAGTTTTGATGTCAGCTCAGCGCGAAGATTGATCTATGATTTAACTTGAGACTCGAAGTTTTCAGCAAAAGTTCTCCATTGACTCAGGTTTTTAGATTTCGCCTCAAGTAGTTTGTGAGTCTCTTGTAATTGTGTAAACAACTCAGATATCTCTCTAGAGGCTTGGGAAGAAGATGCTTCAGGGGCTTGCTGCCTCAATGGATTATTCGCTCGAGCCAAGCCATATAGTTGATGGGCCACACTCATATTAGTGACCCAGTGCTGTAGAATGAAAAATTATTAGTAAAGTGTATTAGTGAGGAAATAATTGAACAAAGATCATTTTACCTAATTTCCTCGAAAGAGAATTTATCGGCCAACTCAGCGGAAGTGAGCTTTTCAAGTTGTTGGCGAGTCTCTACCCAAACTGTGGTTAAAGAACCTCCCAATAATATTGGAAGGGTGGAAGAAGGTGTGGATGAGGATGATAAGGAAGTGTGAAGTGAGGGTGGAGAGAAGAGAAGAAAAGGAGGATCCTGAGTTTCTTGGAGAGGTAAAGGAATTTGTTCTGGGAAAATCATGAAAAACTCAGGATCCGAGCTAGTACTATGAGTTAAGGGGTCTCCCTGTGGCTGGATAGATGGTGAAGTGAGAATAGGATATAAGGATGATAAAGTAGGTTCAGAAGAAGTGGCTTGAACATCTCCTTTGACTACATCTTTAGGGGAAAAAATAGTCTGTCTCTTGGGGAAGGGTGCTAAGGTCAATCTGCGCCCGGGGCGTTTTCCCTTAGGAGTAGCTTCTGGCATTTGTTCTTATGTTTCCAAAGGAGTGTCTTCTGGCAATGGAGGTGAATTTGTAGGTGTTTTCTCGGGAATGGTTTGAGAACTAGAAGCGGTCGCCTACTGGATGGAAGATTTAGGCAAAGGAGCAGCAGGCTGATCTTGCTCGGCATTAAGCTCTGCATTGAGTTCTTGTTCCTTGGCCGATAATGCCTCCTCTTCTAGGCTGATTTCCTTGTCAATCAGAGCTTCAAATATAGCATTCATTACAATAAATAAAGAAGCAGAAATGCGTTTACTTTAGGAGGTGGAGCCATTTCATGGAGGAGTATTAAGCAGAAATGCGTTTCGGACTCAACCATGGAAGCTGAGTATGTAGCAGCCTCTGAGGCAGCTAAAGAAGCAGTATGGCTCAGGAACTTTCTAATGGACTTAGATGTGATTCCTGGTTTGCCCAAGATCATCACAATTTATTGTGATAATAGCGGTGCAGTTGCAAACTCGAAGGAACCACGAGCTCATAAGGCGAGTAAACATATAGAGCGCAAGTACCACCTGATACGAGATATCGTGAAGCGAGGAGAAGTTGTCATCGCCAAGATTGCATCAGCGGATAACCTGGCAGATCCTTTCACTAAGGCCCTTCCGGCGAAAGCTTTCGATCGGCATGTGGAGGGAATGGGAATCAGATGTATGGTAGAAGATATGGCAGCTTAGTCATTAGTATAAGTGGGAGATTGTTGGAGTTTATACTGAGAGCCTAAGCTTTGTAAACATTCATTATGAATAAAGAATCACATTTGGTCTAATTATATACATTTGTTTGTAGTTGTTCATTTAATTTATATTGTAGATAACATAGTATGTGGTGTCACATACTAAGATGATGTTATCGGTACCTTATAAATTATAAACGGTAGCTCGACCAGAATGGAAAGGAACAAACCATTAGAAAGTCGTGAGTGTAATTAGGTATTAGTTTATCTTAACTATATAATTACACTAGTACACCGAGTGTATTGAGTAGGACCATTTGAGGTCGCCTTTTATACCGACTTTATAAAGGAACAAAGACCTCGCTTATTATGGAAGTGTGTGTTAATCCTAATATAATAACAAGCACATATGTTTGATATTTATTTCTTTAATTTATCAATGGGTGAGATTTAGTTCGATGAATCAATAAACCCGATAAATTGGGAAATGGTATCACCCATAGTGTGTGTTGTTGATTATAGAAGGAAACTGTGTCCTAGTGATACTAGGTTGATAATGTCCTCAAGAGGAGCTCATAAAGATTGTCATGTTAAACCCTGCAGGTGGACTTAGTCCGACATGATAATAAGGTTGAGTGGTACTACTCTTGGACTTAGATATTAATTAAATGAGTTGTCAGTAACTCACTTAATTAGTGGACATTCGATATCTTAAACACAGGGAGACTAACACACTCATAATAAGAAGGAGCCCAAAAATGTAATTTGGGATTGGTGCGGTAGTTCAATGATAGTTCTCTAGTGGAATGAATTATCATTGATAAAATTAAGTTGTGTGTTCGGGGCGAACACGGGATGCTTAATTTTATCGGGAGACCAAAATCAATTCCTCCTCTCGGTCCCTATCGTAGCCTCTTATTTATAGAGTACTATACCCACCTATACCCACCTTCTACACCCACCCAAAGGGGGCCGGCCAAGCTAGCTTGGGAATCAAGCTAGGGCCGGCCTAGGTATTGGGTGGCCGGCCCTAGCTTGAACCCAAGCTAGTAGGGCCGGCCAAAATAAATTAAAAAAGAAATTTAATTTTAATTTTTATTATTATGTGGAAGATATATTTTAAAGAGAATTAAAATTAAAATATCTCTCTTATAAAAGATCTACAAAAGATTAAAGAAAGAGATTAGATCTCTTTCCTTATTTGTAGATTGGAGAGATGTTTTATTTTCTCTTTAATTATTCACATGTTAATAAAATTAAAATTATAGATATTTCCTTTTATTAACCATGAAGAGATTTTAAAGAGAAATTTTATTTTTTAAAATTTCCGGAAACAAATTAGGAAGTTTTAATTGTTGATTGAAACTTGTCCTATTTGCCTTCCAATGATGTGGCCGGCCATCACAAATTAATTGGGGAAATTTTATTTTATTTCTCTCAATTAAATTATGTCAAGGAAATTAAGGAAAATTTATTTCCTAATTTTCCTAGGCCAAGGAATATAAAAGAAGGGGTGAGGGTGCCTTCACAAGACACAACCTCTATTGTTTTCTCTCCCTCTTTCCTTGGTGTTGTGGCCGGCCATTACCCTCTCCCTCTCTTCCTCTTGTGGTGGCAACCTCTCTCTTCCCTTGGAGTTCTTGTGGTGGCCGGATACTACTGGAGAAGAAGAAGAAGAAGGAGAGAAAGCTAGCATCTCTTGGAGCTTGGTTAGTATTTTGTTTTTCCTCCTTGGTGAAGTTTCCCTTTGTGGCCGAACCTTGCTTGGAGGAGAAGAAGGTGGTTGGTGGTTTCTCATCTTGGAAGATCGTTGCCCACACAACGTCCGAGGTTAGAAGAGGAATACGGTAGAAGATCAAGAGGTTTTTCTACAAGGTATAACTAGTAATTTCTATTTCCGCATCATGCTAGTTATTTATGGAAATAATACCAAATACAAGAGGCTTACGTTCTAGTATTTCGAATATGTTTTTCAAGTTGTGTTCTTTTGTTTCTTTCTTTTCCTTGTGATTTGATTGTTCTCTTTGGTTAACCTAAAGTTATTTTAGGAAATTAAATATTAGCTTTCTATTAAAGGTTTTGTCTAGTCGGTGGTGGTTGCTCCCATATCCAAGAAGGCCATGTGCCTCGCCACGTCGATCTGGGAACCTTTATGGAAATTGATATTTAATGGAATTAATAACTTAAGGAGACTTGGGTCGAACGTGTTAAGTTCCGCAGAGATCCAAGTCAAAACCTAAAGAACAAATAGATTAAGTTTTGGATCAAACGTGTTAAGTTCCCAGAGATCCAAAATTTAATTTAAAAGAACACATGGTAGCTAGGAAAAGGTTCGACCTTTGTACAAAATTTTTGTACAGTGGAACCTCTAGGTTTTCCGAGTAGCAACCAACAATTGGTATCAGAGCTAGGGTTTTGCCTCTGTGTATTTGGTATTTAGTTTAATTATGCACATGTCATACATAATTTAGGCAGGATAATAGTAGGATGTGCTAACTTTGTGGATGCAGGATCCAACTATTATGGCTTTTAGTTAATTATGTGTGTGATTGGACCCTTGGACATGTCAAGGGCAATTTATATGTGTGTGCATGATTGTATTAAAATACAGCAGGAGCTGTATTTAGTTTTATTAGGATTTTATTTTTGATCTAGATACATGTACATTCCTTTTATGGAATATAGGATCAAAATGTAAAATTCTATTTATGTCGCGGATCGAATCTTGCAAAGCGTGGAACCTTCTAAGGACCAGAGGCGCAGCGGAACTCGGAGCAAGATGGATGCGACAGATAGACCCGGTGGCGGTGGCCAAATATGGCAGCAGCTTCGGATGACAACACACGGAGGACAATTAAAGATAAAAGCCATAATAGTTGAAAATTAGATTTTCTATTTATTGCTTTTATATTGTGCTGTGTGTGCATGTTAGTTTACAAGTTTAGTAGGCTAGCATAGTTAAAATTCCTCATTTATAAATAACTAAGTGGGAGAGGGATTTTTTAAGTAAATCTCATGGTCTCCATTACTGGTTTGTAAGTGATGCAAACAAGCTTGCGTTGGCTCGAGTGCCTTCCTCCATAACGGATGAGCTTGTTTGCGGATCACTAGAACAGACTTCCATTTTGGATGACTATAGGAAGTTAATTAAGAGCGTGTGATCTTCCCCAACGGAAGGGGCATAATCTTATTAATGGACTTAGTGTCAAGTAATGGTGTACACTTAGACACATCTAATAGTATCCTCCCCAACGGAGTCACTGCTATTATTTGTGTGACCAAATAATACCAACTATTAATTTTATTTGTCAAAAAGTTAGGTTGACAAGATAATAAAATTAATGGGTTAAAACCCTCCTTTACGAATGTTGAATTTGTATACGTCCACACTAACGTGGCATACAAAATTCACGGTGTTTTAAGGTGTTGGTTAATTTAAAATAGTATTGTTTGAGGAATCAATATTATTCTAAATTTAGAGTTCTGACCAAAAGTTATTTGTGATTCTTAGGATGACTTTCAACCCACTGTCCATCATACTTCAACAAAATAGACTTACTGGACCAAATTACATAGATTGGAAAAGAAACCTGGATATTGTTCTTACTGCTGAAAGCTATAAATTTGTACTGACTGAGCATTGCCCTGATGCACCCACTGGTGAATCTACCCAAGAGGAGATTGAATATCATAGGAAATGGGTAAAAGCAGATGAGATGGCGCGGTGTTACATTTTGGCCTCAATGTCAAATGTATTGCAACATCAGCATAAAGATTTACCAACAGCTTATGATATTATGAACAATCTCAAGGAACTCTTTGGTCATCAGGATAGGGCTTCTAGACAAGAAGCTATGAGAAAGATAATGACAGCCACCATGCAAGAGGGTACTCCTGTAAGGGATCATATCCTAAACATGATGGCTTATCTGAACGAAATACAGATCCTTGGAGGAGAAATTGATGGGGAAACCCAGATCGATATGATCCTCCAAACCCTACCTAGAAGTTTTGAGCAGTTCCGCCTGAACTATAATATGAATAAAAGGATTTATTCATTAGGGGAACTACTGACAGAACTTCAAGCAGCAGAAGGGTTATTTCGTCACAATGCTCAAATTCACTATGTTGAAAATGGTTCTACTTCTAAACCGAAAGGTAAGAAGAAGAAGAAACAAAATGGTTCAGCAAAGAAAGTGAATAAATCTCAGAGTACGGGATTTAAAACTGGAATGAAGAAGCCGAAGGGCAAGTGCTTCATCTGCAAGCAGGCAGGACATTGGAAGGCGGACTGTCCTCGTAAGAACCAAAACAAAGGTATATCTCATACTCTAGTTGTTGAAACATGTTTAGCGGTGTTATCTACCAAAACCTGGTGTGTAGATACGGAGCCATCGATCATGTCTGCAATTCCTTGCAGGGTTCCAGGAAACCCGACTATCTGAAGGGAGATTACTGTCACATGGGCAATGCTACTAAGGTGGCGGTTATTGGGGAGACGTCTACTTATCTTTTAGTAGAAATAGAAATTTGGTTTTAAGAAATTGTCTTTATGTACCCAGTTTTAGAAAGAATTTAATTTCAGTCTAAACTGCTTTTAGATGGATATTCAGTTTCTTTCAGAAACGATGTAGTTATTAAAAGAAATAAAGTGATTATCTGTTCCGGTGCATTAGTTGGCAATTTGTATATTTTAAATCCAAATTCTTCCACAAAGCAAAACATGGAAATTTATAATTCATCTTCTAATTCTAATAAGAGAAAAGAACCTTGAAATGAATCAAGCATATCTTTGGCATCTAAGGCTTGGTCATATTAACTTAAGTAGGATTCAGAGGCTTATAGCCGATGGACTTTAAGTTCATTAGAGTGGAAAATTTTCCAACTTGTGAATCTTGCTTAGAAGGTAAATGACCAAGAGGCCGCTCAAGGCCAAGGGGTATAGAGCCAAAGAAGTGTTAGAGTTGGTTCACTCTGATTTATGTGGTCCTATGTCTGGGCAAGAGGAGGTTTTGAATATTTTGTCTCTTTCATAGACGATTATTCAAGATATGGATACATTTACCTAATGCGCCGAAGTCCGAGTGCTTTGATAAGTTCAAAGAATACAAGGTGATGTGGAGAAACGACTAGGTAAAAGTATCAAGACACTACGATCGGATCGTGGTGGCGAATACCTCTTAGGAGAGTTTAGGAATTACTTATCGAGGCCGGATTCAATCCCAATTATCTGCACCTGAAACAAGAATGGTGTAGCAGAGCGAAGGAATAGGACTCTTATGGAGATGGTTAGATCAATGATGAGTTATTCAATTACCAAAATCGTTTTGGGGATATGCTCGAAACACAGTGATATCGTTCCGAACTTAGTACCTTCTAAATCAGTTTCTTCTACTCCCATAGAATTGTGGAATGGGCGAAACCCGGTCTAAGACATATTCGGATATGGGGTAGTCCAGCACATGTGCTGAAACCAGATCTTGATAAGTTAGAATCTCGTCAGAAGTTGGCGTGTTTGTAGGATATCCCAAAGGAACGAAGGTGGTTTATTTTATAGTCCTAAGACGAAGGTCATTGTTAGCACCAATGCCCGCTTTTAGAAGAGGACTATATAATGGATCACAAGCCCAGAGTAAAATTGTTTTAGAAGAACTTAGAGAGGATATGTCTACTTCAGTACAACAGGACAAGATGAAGTACCACAAGAGACCGCAACACGTGTCACACATGATACACAACCACGCATGCCTCGTCGTAGTGGGAGGGTTGTAATGCACTGAAAGATTCATGTTTTGGGAGAGTCTTCGACTTGATCCCGGTAAACAACCTGATCCCCGGTCATATGACTAAGCACTCCAAGATATAGATGCAAGATCTTGGCAAAAGGCAATGAATTCAAATAGAGTCCATGTACTCTAATAAGGTCGGAGCTTATAGAACCACCGATGGTGTAAAAGCCGTTGGATGCAAGTGGATCTACAAAGGAAAAGAGGGATGACGGAAGGTAGAAACCTTCAAAGCTAGGCTTGTTGAAAGGGTACACTCAGAAAGAAGGAATCGATTATGAAACCTTTTCACCGGTAGCCATGCTTAAGTCTATCCGGATACTCTTATCCATTCGCTCATATGGATTATGAGATTTGGCAAATGGATGTCAAGACAGCTTTCCTTAATGGAAGTCTTGAAGAGAACATCCATATGAAGCAACGGAGGATTTATTGAAAAGGCAAAGAGCATCTAGTATGCAAGCTCAATCGGTCCATTTATGGACTAAAGCAAGCTTCAAGGTCTTGGAACATCCGGTTTAATGAAGTAATCCATCATATGGATTTATTCAAAGTCCGGATGAGTCTTGTGTATATAAGAAGTGTAACGGAAACGTGGTGGTATTTCTTGTACTATCGTAGATGATATTTTGTTAGTTGGCAACAATGTCAAGGTATTATCGACGTAAGGGTATGGTTGTCCAAACAATTTGATATGAAGGACTTAGGAGAATGTGCACACATTCTTGGGATCAAAGTTATAAGGGATCGCAAGAAAAGAATGTTGTGTCTATCCCAAGCTTCATATATAGATACAATCCTTGCTCGTTTTAGCATGCAAGACTCCAAGAAAGGTTTCTTACCTTTTAGACATGGAGTAACTCTATCTAAAGAGATGTCTCCAAAGACATCAAAAGAGATAGAGGACATGAAAGCGGTTCTGCTGTAGGAAGCCTAATGTATGCAATGCTATGTACGAGACTTGATATCTGTTTTGCCGTGGGCATGGTCAGCAGATATCGAGTAACCCTGGACAAGGACATTGGACTGCGGTAAAGCATATATTAAAGTACCGAAGGACGAGGATTATATGCTAGTTTACCAAGCGGATGATTTGCTCCCTATGGGTTACGGATTCAGATTTCCAATCAGATAGGGATAATAGAAGTCTACATCAGGCTATGTGTTTACTTTAGGAGGTGGAGCCATTTCATGGAGGAGTGTTAAGCAATGCGTTTTGGACTCAACCATGGAAGTCGAGTATGTAGCAGCCTCTCAAAGAAGCGATATGACTCAGAACTTTCTAATGGACTTAGATGTGATTCTGGTTTGCCCAAGATCATCACAATTTATTGTGATAATAGCTGTGTTGCAAACTCGAAGGAACCACGAGCTCATAAGGCGAGTAAACATATAGAGCGCAAGTACCACCGATACGAGATATCGTGAAGCGAGGAGAAGTTGTCATCGCCAAGATTGCATCGGATAACCCGGCGGATCCTTTCACTAAGGCCCTTCCGGCGAAAGCTTTCGATCGGCATGTGGAGGGAATGGGAATCAGATGTATGGTAGAAGATATGGCAGCTTAGTCATTAGTATAAGTGGGAGATTGTTGGAGTGTATACTGAGAGCCTAAGCTTTGTAAACATTCATTATGAATAAAGAATCACATTTGGTCTAATTATATACATTTGTTTGTAGTTGTTCATTTAATTTATATTGTAGATAACATAGTATGTGGTGTCACATACAGAAGATGATGTTATCGGTACCTTATAAATTATAAACAGTAGCTCACGACCAGAATGGAAAGGAACAAACCATTAGAAAGTTGTAGTGTAATTAGGTATTAGTTTATCTTAACTATATAATTACACTAGTACACTCAGAGTGTATTGAGTAGGACCATTTGAGGTCGTTCCTTTTATACTGACTTTATAAAGGAACAAAGACCTCAGTTATTATGGAAGTGTGTGCTGTTAATCCTAATATAATAACAAGCACATATGTTTGATATTTATTTCTTTAATTTATCAATGGGTGAGATTTAGTTCGATGAATCAATAAACCCGATAAATTGGGAAATGGTATCACTCATAGTGTGTGTTGTTGATTATAGAAGGAAACTGTGTCCTAGTGATACTAGGTTGATAATGTCCTCAAGAGGAGCTCATAAAGATTGTCATGTTAAACCCTGCAGGTGGACTTAGTCCGACATGATAATAAGGTTGAGTGGTACTACTCTTGGACTTAGATATTAATTAAATGAGTTGTCAGTAACTCACTTAATTAGTGGACATTCGATATCTTAAACACGGAGACTAACACACTCATAATAAGAAGGAGCCCAAAATGTAATTTGGGATTGGTGCGGTAGTTCAATGATAGTTCTCTAGTGGAATGAATTATCATTGATAAAATTAAGTTGTGTGTTCGGGGCGAACACGGGATGCTTAATTTTATCGGGAGACCAAAATCAATTCCTCCTCTCGGTCCCTATCGTAGCCTCTTATTTATAGAGTACTATACCCACCTATACCCACCTTCTACACCCACCCAAAGGGGGCCGGCCAAGCTAGCTTGGGAATCAAGCTAGGGCCGGCCTAGGTTGGCTGGCCCTAGCTTGAACCCAAGCTAGTAGTGCCGGCCAAATAAAATTAAAAAAGAAATTTAATTTTAATTTTTATTATTATGTGGAAGATATATTTTAAAGAGAATTAAAATTAAAATATCTCTCTTATAAAAGATCTACAAAAGATTAAAGAAAGAGATTAGATCTCTTTCCTTATTTGTAGATTGGAGAGATGTTTTATTTTCTCTTTAATTATTCACATGTTAATAAAATTAAAATTATAGATATTTCCTTTTATTAACCATGAAGAGATGTTAAAGAGAAATTTTATTTTTAAAATTTCCGGAAACAAATTAGGAAGTTTTAATTGTTGATTGAAACTTGTCCTATTTGCCTTCCAATGATGTGGCCGGCCATCACAAATTAATTGGGGAAATTTTATTTTATTTCTCTCAATTAAATTATGTCAAGGAAATTAAGGAAAATTTATTTCCTAATTTTCCTAGGCCAAGGAATATAAAAGAAGGGGTGAGGGTGCCTTCACAAGACACAACCTCTATTGTTTTCTCTCCCTCTTTCCTTGGTGTTGTGGCCGGCCATTACCCTCTCCCTCTCTTCCTCTTGTGGTGGCCGAACCTCTCCCTCTCCCTTGGAGTTCTTGTGGTGGCCGGATACTACTCGGAGAAGAAGAAGAAGAAGGAGAGAAAGCTAGCATCTCTTGGAGCTTGGTTAGTATTTTGTTTTTCCTCCTTGGTGAAGTTTCCCTTTGTGGCCGAACCTTGCTTGGAGGAGAAGAAGGTGGTTGGTGGTTTCTCATCTTGGAAGATCGTTGCCCACACAACGTCCGAGGTTAGAAGAGGAATACGGTAGAAGATCAAGAGGTTTTTCTACAAGGTATAACTAGTAATTTCTATTTCCGCATCATGCTAGTTATTTATGGAAATAATACCAAATACAAGAGGCTTACGTTCTAGTATTTCGAATATGGTTTTTCGAAGTTGTGTTCTTTTGTTTCTTTCTTTTCCTTGTGATTTGATTGTTCTCTTTGGTTAACCTAAAGTTATTTTAGGAAATTAAATATTAGCTTTCTATTAAAGGTTTTGTCTAGTCGGTGGTGGTTGCTCCCATATCCAAGAAGGCCATGTGCCTCGCCACGTCAGTACTGGGAACCTTTTATGGAAATTGATATTTAATGGAATTAATAACTTAAGGAGACTTGGGTCGAACGTGTTAAGTTCCGCAGGAGATCCAAGTCAAAACCTAAAAGAACAAATAGATTAAGTTTTGGATCAAACGTGTTAAGTTCCGCAGGAGATCCAAAATTTAATTTAAAAGAACACATGGTAGCTAGGAAAAGGTTTAGACCTTTGTACAAAATTTTTGTACAGTGGAACCTATAGGCTTTCCGAGTAGCAACCAACACTAGGTCCTTAAGGAAGGTAGGTAGCAAAAAAAGGTCAGGGAAGATGAAGAAGTGCAAGGTGTTGAAGAGAGTTGGAAAGGAGAATCGCCAGAAAGTAAGTTGAGGAAGACGAAGAGTAAAGAAATAAAAAAAGATTTAGGGTTTTAGGGTGGTATAAGGATCGTCGTTAATTTGAAATGGCTCGTGACAGGAGATTCGTTGATCTGCTAAGAAGAATATGTGATAGGACATTGATAAAGAATCATATTAAAAGTTGCTTCAAGAAATAGGAAAAAGTGCTATGTGGCACTCACCCATAAAGAGGAATTTATGATGGACAGGATAGACCAAATCATAAGCTAAGACTTCGTATCTTCGAGCGCCTCCAACATTCTCTTTCTGTTGAAGGAAAAATTACCAACGAGACAATTTTGAAAAATCACACAACTCTCAAGATATGGTTAAAAGAGAAGAGAAAAGGAAAACATAAAATAATGGGTTAGAAGAGTAGAGCAAACAAACAAAATTGAGACTCGTGTCTAGTCAGACGGTCATACCTCCTTTGACTAGACTTGAAGGGGAAGCTAATGATATGGGTTATGATAGATCGGCCTGGCAAATGAAGTATAAGTCATGGTCGAGAAAGATAGGAGGGGTATATAGCTCAGTGAATATATGATTAATAGGATAATGAACGAACAAATAAAAGGATTTTTACAGGCACTCGGTCAGGTGAAGCCTGACCGAGTACAAAGGTATTTAGCCTTGTAAAGTTTTTAGTATATTACCTTCCGAGTGAAGGCTGAGTGAGCACCAAGTAGGTCTTAAAAAGAACCGAAGTTATCCTCCAAGATGTATTAAAATGTATTTTTAAGATGTGATAAAATAGGCATTGAGTAAGGTTAGATGGCACCTATTTCTTGTGCATATCTTTAGAACCACCAATAAGATTATAAATAACTTCCATGCACCTTCGTCATGTAGTATACATTACGATGCATAATAAATTGGCTGAGGTAGTAACTCCGAACGGAATAGTCTAACTGAACAAATAAATTACCACTTCAAAGAAACTTGCCATAATTGATTGCCAAATTGAGTAATAAGCTTGGCCCTAACTTAATGCTGAGCAAAATAATCAGGCTGAATAAAGAAAATTCCTCTATATTATAAGCTTGCTTCTAACTTATAACCCGACCGAACAGTTCAGGAGTTTATGATATTTCGTTCTTTAAACCACTCTAGATTTATCTAAGCGACGAGAACATGCTCGCTTATAACCCGACCGAACGGTTCTAGAGTCTGGAAATAGTTCAGTCATTAAGCCACTGTGGATTTATTTGCACTGTGAGAGCATGCTTGCTTATAACCCGATCTAATGGTTCGGGGATTTATAAGATTTTGATATTTAAGTCACTATTGATTTATTTGAGTCACGAGTGAATGCTCGCTTATAACTCGACCGAATGGTTTGGGAGTCTGAAAATATTTTAGTCATTAAGCCGCTCTGGATTTATCTGAGTCACGAGCAAATGCTCGCTTATAACCCAACTAATGGCTCGGGAATTTATAAGGTTTTGGTTTTTAAGTAACTCTAGATTTATCTAAGACATGACAACATGCTTTCTTATAACTTGAAAGAATGGTTCAGGAATTTATAAGATTTCAGTCTTTAAGTCGCTCTAGATTTATTGAGTCACGATCGAATGCTCACTTATAGCCCGACCAAATAGTTTGGGGATTTATATGATTTTGGTCTTTAAGCTACTCTGAATTTATCTGAGTCACAAGCGAATGCTTGCTTATAACCTGACTGAATAATTTGGGAGCCTAGAAACATTTTGGTCACTAAGCCACTCTGGATTTATCTGAGTCACGAGCGAATGCTTGCTTATAATCTGACCAAACAGCTTGGGAATTTATAAAATTTCTATCTTTAAGTTGCTCTGCATTTATCTGAGAGGCAAGAGAATATTCTCTTATAACTCGATCAAACAGTTCAGGAATTTATAAGATTTCAGTTTTTAAGCCGCTCTGGATTTATTCGAGCCATGAGAGCATGCTTACTTATAACCCGACCAATCGGTTCGGGAGTCTAGGACTTGCCCGGTCTTTCAGCTGGGGGTTATAGTATGTAGTTTATAAGAATCTTCATATAAATTTGCCTGTATTCTCATTAAGTGTAAAAAATTTTACATAATGCACAAGTAAATTATAGCCATATTTGTTAAGCCTGATAGGGCTGAAATGATTTGGACTCCAGGGTCTATCCAATCTTTTTCCTTCTGCATCCTTAAGAAAATAGGAGCGAAAGGCAAGCTTTTGTACCACCTTAAATAGTCCTTCCCAATGTGGCTCTAGCTTGTTTACATCCCCGACCGCCTTGACCTGCTTCCAGACGAGATCACCGACCTAAAAAAATTGAGGAATAACTCTTCTATTATAATTTTATCTCATCCTTTGTTGGTACACCATTAATCAAGCTCTTGCTTTGTCTCTAACTTCCTCTATTAGATCGAGCTCCATTAAACATTAGTCATCATTATCTTCATCATACAGTCACCTTTGATTGGATTCCATGCCAATCTTGACCGGGACAATAGCTTCACCACCATAAACTAGATGAAATGAAGTTATACCTGTCGCTTCCCAAGGAGTTATACGATATGACGATAGTACACTAGGGAGCTCATCGACCCAACTTCCTCCAGTATGGTCTAATTTGGTTTTAAGACCTCAGACGATCTCCCTATTGGTTACTTATGCTTGGTCGTTACTTTGAGAGTATGCCACAGATTTAAAGGCCTGTGTAATGCCATAGCCTGAACACTAATTTTTCTACCTTAAAATTACTTTCCATTATTTGAGACTAATTTATGTGGAATCCCGAATCGGTAAATAATATACTGCCATAAGAATTCGATAATCATCTGTTCGATTATCCTTGCCAATCGCTCGACCTCCACCCATTTGGAAAAATAATTCATAGCTACTAGTAAAAATCTTTTTTTGAGCGGGTACTAAGGGAAAAGACCCTACTTTATCCATACCCCATTAATCAAATGGGCAAGAGACAATATAAGTTTTCAACAACTCCATAGGGTGATGAAGTATATTCTGATGCTTCTAACAAGATAAACAGGTTCTTACTAGCTGGACAGCGTTAGCCTATAGGGTGGCTGAAAAATATCCGGCCAAGAATACCTTCCAAGCGAGAGACCAACTGCCTGCATGACTTCCATAGGAACCTTGATGCACTTCCTATAAAATATATTGTATATCTTCTGGCCCTATGCACTTGAATAAAGGAAATGAAAAATCCCTCTTATAAAGCTAATCACCAATCAAAGTGAACTGACTGGCTCTCTTCTTAATCATACGTGCCTGCTCGCCCTCGGCTGGTAAACTGCCTTGCTGTAGAAATAATATAATTGGAGTTCTCCAATCACTCTGTAACTCTAAGTTGGTCTATCTTTCAATGCAGGCTACTAACAGCGTCTGCTCTACCGGCCTATCTAAATTCCAAGAAATGATGGCGGAAGCTAGCTTAGCCAGATCATCCGCCATTTAATCTTATGATCGGGGAACCTTCTGGATAACTACCTCTTGGAGTCCTGCTCTATGTTTCTTGAATGCTCCCGCATAGAGCTTAAGCCGCTCCTTATTAATTTTGAAATTGCTGGATAACTATTGTGCCTCTAGTTGGGAGTTAGAATAAATTAAAATTCGTGTAGCACCCATATGTCTTGTAGCTTGTAGGCCAGCTATCAATGATTCATATTCAGTCTCATTGTTGGTGGCCCGGTAATTCAACCGAATGCGCATCTGTACTCTATCTTTTTGTGGGATATCAAGAATATCTATCCCATTGCCTTGCCAAGTGGAGGACTCATCCACATAGATTTTCCAAGTCTCCTCTATCTTGGGATTTTGAATCTTTGTTAGAAAATCTGCTAAAGTTTGAGCCTTGATGGTTGTTCGGGGTTGATACTGTATATCATACTCACTGAGCTCAGTGGTCCACTTGATCAACCTGCCAAAGATCTCGGGGTTGACTAGTACTTGACCCAAAGTACTATTAGTGAGTACTATGATAGGATGAGAAAGAAAATAATGGCGTAACCTTTGGGCAGCTAACACCAATCCATAGGCCAACTTCTCGAGTGTGGTATAACGACACTCAACTCCTTTCATTAAATGGCTTAAAAAATATAAAGATTATTGTTCTTTTCCCTCTTGTCTCACTAATACTGACCCGACCATATGATTATTAACTGGTAAATACACCCACAATGTCTCACCCGCTATGGGCTTGGCGAGTATAGGCAGGGTGCATAGATAATTCTTCAGCTCCTCAAAATCTTTATCGTAGTCAGTGTCCCATTGGAACTTAGTCGCCCGGCGGAGTATCTTGAAAAAAGGTAGGTTTTGATCGGTCAAGCGAAAGATGAAATGAGAAAGGGTAGTAATTCTGCCAATCATTCTTTGAGCTTCCTTCAGATTGCGTGGAGGGGTCATATCTTGCAGTGCTCGCACCTTGCTTAGATTAGCCTCAAGCTCTCGTTCGGTCACAATATAGCCCAAGAACTTCCCACTCTTGGCTCCAAATAGCCACTTGTTGGGGTTGAGCTTCAATCCATACTGCTTTAGTGTTGGTGCAACCTTAGGTCAAGGTTGACCTGGTTGACCAGACTCGAGTTGACTTGACTCGAGTTGTGTTTTGATGTTTGACGAGTTATGATTAACAATGTTTGACGTGAACAGAAAAGTTGTATCTTGATGTTTTACAAGGATACAAGCTGGGGAGATTGTGGGTGCAACCCGTGGTCAAGGTTGACCTGGTTGACCCGAGGTGAGTTGACCTGACTCGGAAAAGTCCAAGCAGGGAGCTTGGCACGGGAAAAGTCCAAGCAGGGAGTTTGGCATGGTGAAAAGTCCAAGCAGGGAGCTTGGCACGGGAAAAGTCCAAGTATGGAGACATGGCACGGAGAAGTCCAAGTATGGAAGCTTGGCACATTGGAAGTCGGAGAGGGCTCGGTAGCTCGTTCTCCGGACTGTGGTCAGAGAGGGCTCGGGAGCTCGTTCTCTGGACCGGATGGAAGTCGGAGAGGGCTCGGTAGCTCGTTCTCCGAACTGTGGTCAAAGATGGCTCGGTAGCTCGTTCTCTAGACCAGATGTGGAAAGTCCTGGTGAGTGAAGCAAGGCAGACGGAAAAGTCCTGGTGAGTGAAGCCAGGCAGTTGGAAAGTCCTGGTGAGTGAAGCCGGGCAGATTGGAAATCCTGGTGAGTGAAGCCAAGTGAAAACCCTAGTGAGAGAAGCTAGGTGAAAGTCCTGGTGAGTGAAGCCGGGCAAGGGAAAATCCAGATGGATCAAGGGTGATCGGACATCTGGTGTTGAGAAGGTCAAGTAGGTCAAGGGAGTGACTGGATACTTGACACGAAGAGAAAAGTCCAAGTGGGTCAAAGGGATTGACCGGACACTTGGTGGAGAGTCTTAGCAGGTCAAGGGAGTGACCGGATGCTAAGTTTGATGTACCAACAGGTCAAAGTTGACCGGATGTTGGTTTGGAAGGTTTGGGAGACTTGGGAAAAACCAAGCTCTGGATCGATCTGGGGACCGATCTAGTGATACGGCTGATCGGTCTGGTGACCGATCAGTAATCAAACAGAATGCTTCTGTGGATTATCTGATCGGTCTGAAGACCGATCAGGAAGCAAACAGAAGAGAAGAAGGAGAAAGGCTGATCGGTCCAAGGGACCGATCAGACTCCTCCAAGACCGATCAGGACATAGCCTGATCGGTCCAAGCTTATCGATCAGAAGAACCCTGGACAGATCAGGTTGGAGCCTGATCGGTCCAGGACTAGCCGTTGTCACTCAACGGCTAGGTTATTTCGGGCTTCTGTGTTCTTGTCTTTTTTCTTGCAGGTTCGCAGGTTGGCTCAGGATATCAGAGGTTATAAGAAGAGATCGAGGGCTGCTGACTGGATCTTCTTCTTTTTTTCTCCGCTTCTTCTTGCTTCTGTAAGTTCTTCCTGGTTTCTTCTCTAGAGCTTTGCTGAGCTCTCATCTAAGCTTCGCGTGAGCTTCCTTTCGGCTGGGTTCCTGCTGTTGTAGGCATCGCTTGAAGCTGCTGCTTCATCCAGTCGAAGAGAAGGCAATTAAGCGAAGGTGTTTCATACATTTGTATTGTATTTTGCTTCTTGCTCTTCTTTGTATTTCCATATTGCTGTTGCAAGCTATTGTGGCGAGGTTTCTCCACCCACAAGGAGTATTTATTAGCCGGTTCTCCGGGGACTCATCCACCGACGGATTGATAGGGCTCGTCCACCTTACGGACACGCCGAGGAGTAGGAGTTTCATCTCCGAACCTCGTTACATCGTCGAGTTCGAGTTTGAGGTTTGATCTTTCCTTTTTTCGTTTCTATTTAGTTATTTTCGCTGCGCTAACCCTAATCGTAGGAAGAAACGAGCAATTTGGGGCGGCTATTCACATCTCCCCCTCTCTAGCCGCGATCATCGATCCTAACATTTAGCGTTTTGCAAGTTTCTTCCACATCTGCACATAGATCAGCTTCTCGGAGGAACTTAATGAGGATATCATCCACGTATACTTCCATATTTCACTTGATCTAATTTTGAAAGACTTTATTCATGAGTTGTTGGTAGGTAGCTCCTGCATTCTTTAGTCCGGGCAACATAATATTATAACAATAAGTGCTCTCAATAATTATGAAACTGGCCTTTTCTTGATTGTCCTTGGCGAGCGGAACCTGGTGATACCCCTGGTATGCGTCCTGTTGGATCACGACGGCCGGCTAGAAGGGGGGGGTTGAATAGCCTGCAAAAACAAAATGCACAACCCTTCTCAACTTCTTAAACTAACACTTGCATATAAACAGTAAGTAAATAAAACAGAAAGGACGAGGCTCACAATTTACTTGGTTACAACCGAGGAGGTTGTTAATCCAAGGCAGATGAAAAGCGTACTAACAAATCTTCTCTAGGCGGAGAAGCTTCTTACAGCGTTGACGTACAAAAAATAGAAGCTTACCTCTAAAAAGAAGCTCACAAGTGTCTGAAATGAATTGCTTGGAATTGTTGAAAAGCTTCTGGACCAAAGCTGTATTTATAGCCTTGGTCGGGGCGCCCCGAAGGGGTTCCGGGCGACCTAGGGGGAATAAAACTTTATCCCCCAACGTTCAGATCGCGATTGATGTGTTCTGTTCAAACAGTCAACTCCTGGCGCCTGCAAGGGTTCTGGGCGCCCCGGACGGGTCCGGGCGCCCCGGAGGGAAAGTCAACCCCGTTGACTTTTCCCAGCCCGGGTCTTCTGCTCTGGTTCCGTTTGCCTCAGACCGAGTCTTCCGCTCGCTTGGGTGATCTCTGCCATCCGGAATAGGGCTCACCCGAGCCCAACTTCCGGTCTTCTCGAGCAGGCTCCCGCTCCAGCTTCTCATCCCTCGGAATCGCCGCGTACTTCCTTCTGATCCGCCAGCGTACTCATTCGCAGTCTTCGTCCCTCGGTCGCACCTCGTGCCAACCTTCTCGCTAGCTGCGTCTCTTTCTCCTCGAGCAGTCTTCCGCTCCCACTTCTCGTCCCTCGGAACCACCACACGCTTCCTTCTCATCCGCCAGTATACTCTTCCACGGCGCCTCGTCCCTCGGACGCACCACGTGTCATCCTTCTCGCTAGCTGCGTCTTCCGCTCGACTACCTGTGCTCCTAAACTCCTGCACACTTAGACACAAGGTTAAAAACACACAGTACCTAACTTAACTTATTGATCACACCAAAACAACCTTGGCGTTCCAACAATCTCCCCCTTTTTGATGTGAGCAACCCAAGTTAAGCTAGAGAAAATAGATATAAAAAATAAACTAACTATTTTTGCAATAAAGTGCAAAATGATAGAAAAGTTAAATTTTGGTCTACCTCCCCCTAGACTTATATTTTTCCTTCTCCCCCCTTGATCACAAAAAAAATGGGGTTCCGAAAAAGTATAAGGTTAAAAAAAATTTCTAACTTTCTTAAAAAATTCTAAGTTGAATAAGTTCTAAGTGAGAGAATTTACAAAAAAATATTTTTGAAAAAAAAAATTCTAACCAAAAAAAAATTTCAAAATAATTTATAATTTTCAGAAGAATTTTTTAACTTAGGCAAAAAAATATTCTAAGTTAAACAATTTCTAAGTAAAACATTTTAGGTAAGAAAATTTTCTAAAAAAAATTCTAAGTAAAGATTTAAGTAAGAGAATTTTAAAAAAATTCTGACTTAAAAAATTTTGAAAATTTTCTAGGTAAAGATTTTAAGCAGAAATTTCAGAAAAAACTTTTAACTTTTATGTAAAAGTTTTATGCAAAAAAAATTCGAAGAGAAAAAAATTTGAAAATTTTAAAAAATGTTTAAAATCTTTTTAAAGTAGTATTAAGTTTCCACCTTAATGCTTTTATCAGAAAGTTAATTAAGTATTTTATTTCAATATTTTGGCTTTCAGGTCGTGGCGAGGCACTAGGCCTTCTTGGTTATTAGAGCAGCAACCACTTCCTTAGACAAAGTCTCATAAAGAAACTGACTGTTTAATTTTCTCACTGAAAATGCTAAGTCTAAGTTTTTAATTTAGATCAAATTCTCTAATATTATGATATTTAAATTTCCATTTTAGTTTATCATAATTTCCCAAATCACAATTTTTCAAATTTGAAGCAAAAAATATTGAGCATGCAGAAAATTGTATCATTTCCTTTATCATGTTATTTTCTATTGTTAGTTTGTCAAAATTATTTGATCGACAAGCTGTTGCATGAGTTTCCTTAGCCACTATTCTTTAATAATTTTTAGGTTTTTAATTCGAAAAATCCTTTCGATAAAATAATTTCTGATTTGCAAGAATCTTTTGATAATATATTTCCTAATTTGAAAAAGTCTTTCAATAATTTATTGATCAAATTAAGCAGTTGGTCAAGAGGTGAAGACCATACCTGACTTACTTTGTTGGCTGTTGATTCTCCCCCTGTTGGGCTGCTTTCTCCCGACGTTGCTCCCCCTTCATTGATGCTCTCGATGCTTTTTGAGGAAGAGATGATTGCGTCTTTTGGTAGATACTCGGCGGTGAGTGTTGTTCCGACAATTTCCTTCACCTCGGATTCTTCCGACGATGGTTCAGTGTTCATCGAGGAGTTGGATTCGACTTCAAGTGGTTCTTCGTAAAGCTTCAAGAACTTTTCCCAAAGTTCTTTTGCGCTTTTGTATTTTCCAACTCTGTTGAGATCCTGGGCAGGTAATACGCTCAAAAGGCAAGACTCAGCCTTACCGTTTGTTATGAATTCGTCACACTGCTTATCAGTCCATTGATGCTCCTTAAGTTCTTCTCCTTCTTTGCTTTTAGGCATATAAAAACATAGGTCATTATTAATAACAAATTAAAATCGGTTTTAAAATAAACCTCCATCCGTCGCTTCCAAAAAGTGAACTCCCCCTCGAACGTTGGTGGGTAGACATTCATTCTGGCCATCTCGTTGCTTCAGTCGATGGTTAGTCCTCCTTAGGCGTTCTGGCTCTGATACCACTTGTTGGTCACACCAAAACAACCTTGGGGTTCCAACACGTCCAACATACAAATAGACTCACACCCAGAAGTGGAGTCCACTACCGGTTGATGCAAGGAAGTGGACAATAATCTTTCAGACAGACCCTATTAAGATCTCTAAAGTCGATGCAGATTCATCATTTATTTCCTGGCTTTGACACCAAGACCACATTGGCCAGCCAGCTCAGAAATTGAACTTTTTGAATGTAGTCCGCCTCCAGCAATTTGTCCACTTCACCTTTGATAATCTTGTTTGCTTGGCTCTGAAATCCCTTTTCCTTTACTTAACCGATCGAGCCTCAGGGTATGAATGCAACACATGCTCCATGACTGTCGGTGACACCATGGTTACTTCTATAGGCAACCAGGCAAAAATATCATTATTATGTGTAAGACATGAAACCAACTCCTTTTTAAGTTCCTGGGGTAGGTGGCCACCACTTGAGTAACAGCTCCCAACTGGCCTAGTCGGATTTGAACCTCCTCTTTTTCTTCATAAACTAGGGCAGGTGGTGCCTCCTGGACGACATTGACCTCCATCGGCTATAACTTCTAAGTGGCATTGTCTTCAGTCTTTACTATATCAAAATAGCATTTATATGCTACCAATTGATCTCCTCGAACTTCCCCAACATGATCATCCACAGGGAACTTCATTTCCTAGCAGAAGATAGAGACTACTCCCCGAAACTCATTTAGGGTTGGGTGGCCCAAAATGACATTATAAGCCGAGGGCGCGTTGACCACGTTAAAGTTCGATCGACGTATCCTTACTAGGGGCTCCTCCCCAAAAGATATAGCCAATTTTATTTGGTCAAGCGGTTAAACTTCATTACCTATGAATCCATATAGAGGAGTCACCATGGGTTAGAGTTCACTCGGATCTATCTGCAGTTGATGAACTCCTGCTTGAAAATGATGTTGACAGAATTACCTGTGTCAACAAAAGTACAAGAAATATTATAATTGACTATAATAACCTTGATTATTAATGTATCATCATGGGGTATCTCCACCCCCTCTAGATCCTTGGGCCCAAAACTAATTTCATGCCCGATCGCTCATTCTGCGCTACAACCGATTGCATGAATTTCTAACTGCCGAGCGTATGACTTTCTCACTCAATTGGAATCACTATCGGTCGGGCCCTCGACTATCATATTGATGTTTCCCTGGGCGATATTACTGCGGTTCTCCTCTTGCCGAGTCAAGAGCTCCGATTGGTTTCAAGTGGGAGTGGGCTTTCAGTCCACTGGTGGTGATGGAGTCCTTTGTTGTTGTTCGGCCTCGCGTTGATCTCTTCTGGGTAATCCATTTGGTCTTGGTAGGGTTAGCGGTTGGGTGACAGAGTGCACCGGTGAAATCTCTGATTGTCGCCCTAGCGATTTATCCAGTCTGTGGCAATCCCGTGTGTCATGGGTGGTCGACCAGTGAAGAGTGTACCACCGTCTTGGTGCTTCTTGAGGAGGCCTTGGGTATCTTTCTTGCTCGACCCCTATATGTTGCACAGCTTGTAGTTGTGGTTCGTGATGAGCTGGTTGAGGGGCTGCTCTGGGTCTTCTGGGTGGAGGTGTGGGCAGTGCTCGATGCTCGGACGCCGAAGTCAGTGTTGGTGTGGGAGTATCTTTCCTCTGGGAGGCTTGCGCCTCTTCAACATTAATTAACTCGGTCGCCCGATTCAATAGATGATCAAAATTCTTCGGAGATCTCCTGACTAAGAAATTAAAGAAATCATTATTGACAAGCCCTTGGGAGAAGACACTCATCAAGATTTCGGTAGTGGCGGAAGGAACACCCATAGCCACTTGGTTAAATTTTTTAATGTAGGACTTCAGTGACTCCTTAGGCCTTTGTTTTAGTGAGAAAAGACTTAGGGGAGTCTTTTGCTAGCGTCGGCTACTTGCAAAGTGGTGAAGGAAAACCTTACGAAAATTCTTAAAACATCGAATAAATCCAGTGGGTAATCGCCTAAACCACATTTGCACAGAACCACCGAAGGTGGTGAGGAACACTTGGTATTTCACCCCATAAGTAAATTGGTGAAGGAGGGCGGCGTGCTCAAACTTGACAAGATGATCCTCAGGATCAGTTAACCCTGAGTATTCCCCTATGGCCAGGTTCTGATAATGCTTTGACAGCTTATCCTCTAACACCCTCTGAGAGAACGGGATGCTAATGTCTTTAGGGGAGTTGTAGCATGCCGTAGCTTTTCCCCTTCACCTTTTAGGTACTTCTCCAGAAGACTCTCGGTGAGGTTCTTCTTGGTCTATATGCTCAGGTGGCGTAAAAAAAAGAACTCGGTGGTATAGAGCTGGTGAACGAGATGCCCTAGGCAAATGGCCCGGACCTTCCTCTTGTACTCCTCTTTCCCCCTGGTGAACCATCTTTGAAGCAATAGGATTAGATGGAACAAAACATCGCCAAGAGCTTCTTGCTATTGTTGTTGTTGTTGCATTAATTTTTGCGCTTTTGCGATGATGAGTAGATCTAGGTCCTCTTGCGTCAAAGTGATTGTGGTGAGTTTTCCAACCTCTTCCATCTTCGATTCTCATATTCAGGCAAAAGTTCCCACAGATGATGTCAAATTTGACCCTGTTTAAGACCTATGGAGATGATGCGCTAGGCACAGTGGATAAATGATTGACAATTAAAAGACCTTTCTCTCTAAAAGAAGCTTCTCCTTCGATCTTGCACACACAGAGACGATCCAACAAAACGTCAATGCCTTGAAACTAGGGGGGAGTCCTAACAAAGGCCCCCCCCCCCCCCCCCCCCCCGGCGTCTCTCAAGTAAGAAGAACATTAAGAACGTGCACGCAAGAGTAGAGTTGTAGATGTTAGTGAGCGTACCTTTATTATGGAGAGAGCTCCCATTTTGTATCCTATCTCACATAATCTCCACAATCATGAGGTGGCGAGGTGTATCAGAGGTTATTAGGTAAAGAAGAGGGTACAACTGTAGTCATCCAAGGAATCTTTTGCTGACCTAGGTGTATATCCCTTTTGTCATTTATAATTTCTATTATCACTGGAGTGACCTAAGGAATATGCTATTATAATTGGTCTGCTGATGGGGGAATGATGGTCCCTAAAAAAAGTTTTAGAAGAATATTCTCTGTCACACAATCATTACTATACCAGGTTGTTAGGATGTTATCTGCTGAACATGTCTCGGCTGGTTGTTAAGTCGATCACTCTGTTGAGATGGTGTTATCAATTGAATATAGGACAGTCCTTAAGTTGGCCACCTCGTTAGGATGATGTTGTTGACTGAATAAGTCTCGACCGATATTTAAGTCAGCTACCCTGTTGGACTGATGTTATTTGATAAGTATATCGATAAGTTCTTAAGTCAGCCGCTTGATTAGAATACCTGCTGAATATATCTCTGTCGATCCTTAAGCCAACCGCTTGATCGAAATATCTGCTGAATATAACTTGGTCGGTCCTTAAGATGGCCACCCTGTTGAGATGTTCAGTTGCATTCTGTATAAGTGACTTTGTCGTATACTATACTGCATGTATCTTGGTCAGTCTTTAATATGACCTTCTTGTTATGTTGTTATTCGCTGAGTACATTTTGGCGGGTCTTTGAGTCGGTCACCTTATTAGAATACTGTCTACTAAGTATATCTCGGTCGGTCTTTAAGCCACTCAGTTAGAATGTACAGTTGAGCTCTCGATCATTAAGCTACTCTATTATATTTTGCATAACTCTATACTTTACTAGGATCCCGTCCAGGTGGAAATATAATGATAAGTGCTGCAGATTCGGTCGTCCTTCTATCCGGCCAGGCCTATAATGGGTCACTAAGAGAGATGCAACCACACTGTGTTATTTCACGATCAGATATTTGTATAGTCAGATATTTGTACGATCAAATCATACATGTTCGTTCGGCTTTAAGACTGGGTGAATACACGTGCATGCTGCAGCCACATTGTGTCACTTCCCGGCTGAATATTTGTATGGGCAGATATTTATACGATCAGAGCATATATGTTCACTCGGCTTTAATGTTGGTGCAACCTTAGGTCAAGGTTGACCTGGTTAACCTGACTCGAGTTGACCTGACTCGAGTTGTATTTTGATATTTGACATAGGAAGAGTGTTGGTGCAACCTTAGGTCAAGGTTGACCTAGTTGAGTTATATTTTGATGTTTGACACTCGTGGAAGAGTTGTATTCTTGATATGAGACAAGAATAGATGTTTGGGAGATTATTGGTGCAACCGTAGGTCAAGGTTGACCTGGTTGACCTGATTCGGGAAAGAGTCCAAGTATGGAGACTTGGCAACGGAAAAAGTCCAAGCAGGGAACTTGGCACTGGAAAAGTCCAAGTGTGGAGACTTGGCACGGGAAAAGTCCAAGTATGGAGACTTGGCACTGGAAAAGTCCAAGTATGGAGACTTGGCACGGAGAAGTCCAAGCAGGGAGCTTGGCACGAGGGAAAGTCCTAACTGGGATGTTAGGCAGTTGGAAAGTCCTGGTGAGTGAAGCCAGGCAGTGGGAAAGTCCTAACTGGGATGTTAGGCAGTTGGAAAGTCCTGGTGAGTGAAGCCAGGCAGTGGGAAAGTCCTAACTGGGATGTTAGGCAGTTGGAAAGTCCTGGTGAGTGAAGCCAGGCAGTGAGAAAGTCCTAACTGGGATGTTAGGCAGTGTGGAAATCCTGGTGAGTGAAGCCAGGTGAAAGTCCGGGTGAGTGAAGCCAGGCAAGGGAAAATCCAGATGGATCAGGGATGATCGGACATCTGGTGTTGAGGAAAGTCCAAGTAGGTCAAAGGGATTGACCGGACACTTGGCGGGGAATTCTAGCAGGTCAAGGGAGTGACCAGATGCTAGGAATGAAGTACCAACAGGTCGAGGTTGACCAAATGTTGGTTTGGAAGGCTTGAGACTTGGTTTGGGCAAAAACCAAGTCACTAGTTATCTGATCGGTCTGGTGACCGATCAGTAACCGATCAGTGTGCTACTGATCTGTATCTGATCGGTCTACAGACCGATCAGAAGGTGATCGAGATGCGAAAAGATGATTTGTAGGCTGGACATCGCTTTGTCGTTGGCGACATAAACTTTCAAAAGAGTCAAAAAGACATGTATGGGTCTCGCCATAGTTCGATCGGTCGTGGACCGATCGAGGATGCCTGTTCGGTCTCATGGGGTCAACACCTAATTCGGTGCTCACTCGACACATTCCTGATCAGAGTGGAGGCAAATTGAGCTCGATTGACCTTAGGTCCGAACGATTCTGACCGCGGATCAGGGAAATTCTTCTTTACGTGAAAAAGCTTGTCGTCCTCTTGCTCTGCCAACTCCAATCGTGCTTGAGGCCCAGGTTGGTTCTCGACGTCTAGCTTTTCCTTACCTGCTGCTGTGGTTGGCGTCTGAGAAGCTGTTGCTTCTTCAATAGTCGACAAGAAGGCAAGGGCTGTTTACATTTGCTGTGTATTTACTTCTTGCTTCTCTTGTATTTGTACTTCTTATCTTGCTGTTGCAAGAAGTAGTTGTGGCGAGGTTTCTCCACCCATAAGGAGCTCATATTTAGCCGGTTCTCCGGGGACTCATCCACCGATGGATTGGTAGGCTTCGTCCACCTTACGGACACGCCGAGGAGTAGGAGTTCATCTCCGAACCTCGATACATTGGTTTGTTTTTCTTCTCCTTAGTTTCTTCCTTGTATTTCCGCTGCGACTAACCCTAACTGTAGGAAGAACGCGAGAATTTGGGGCGGCTATTCACACCCCCCTCTCTAGCCTCCGTACGAAGGATCCTAACAAGTGGTATCAGAGCGAGGCCGCTCTTCGACGGATCAACACCCGGGGGAGCACGGGCTAGAGATGGATCTCTATGGAAAAGATGTCACGATTCAACCCTTCTACGAGTCTCACGACAACTTCACATATTGGAAGGTAAGGATGATGTATTTTCTTAGGACTAATATGTTAAATTGGTTTTGTGTACAAGAAGGGTTTCCCCTCCGATGGATGAGGAAGGAAAACCTATCAAGAAGAAGGAATGGACGAAAGAGCAAATCCGACAATCCGAAATCAATGACGAGGTAACAAAAATTATTGAATTTGCTCTACCTAATAATGTTTTGTGCATGATAGATAGGTACAACAACGCCAAGGAATTGTGGAACAATTTGGCAAAATTCCATGAAGAGGAGCCTAGTGAGCCAAGTAACTCACATCATGGAGGAAGCGAATTGGGAGTTGAGGGCTACTCAACATCCAAGGAAGAAGAGGAGGAGAGCTCTTGTTCAAGATCGGAGCAAGAAGAGGCATCTACCTCCGGAAGGGATGAAGAAGAAAGCTCATCTACATCCACAACCCTAAGTAACTCAAACACTGTGATTTCAAGCAAATTACACATAATGTGTTTTTAGTGTAGGAAGTTTGGGCACTACAAGAGTAAGTGTCCAAAGAGGGTTAGAAAGACTCCACCGGCACCAAAGGTCAAGGAAGCCGGAGTCCCGACATGCAAGAGCAAGAAGCACGTGGTGTGCTTCCAATGCAAGCAACGGAGACACTATAGGAGTCAATGTCCAAGGGGGAGGCAACCTCACAAGGACAAGAGGCCAAACACATGTAAAGGGGGAGCTAAGGCAAACCCTAAGGTAACATTTAAAGCTCATTCTTGCAATTCTAGTAGGATGCATGCTAGTAGTCTTATTGCCATTGTCAATAATGATAAGCATGTTAACACTAGAAATCGATACATGTGCTTAGGAGCCAAGCATGTTAGCCTAGATAAGAACAATTCTAGAAATGCTAACCCTAGAATTAACTTATCTAAGGCTAAGGAAAATCTAGATAGAAATCTCAAATCATCTAGACACATGCCTAGGAATACCTCAAAGAAAAATGATAAATCAAAACTTGAGATATTAGAGAAAGAAAATCAAGTCTTGAGGTCAAGACTTGACTCTCTAGAAAAGGCTCTTAAGGATTTGACTCTAGGGTCTAGGGGTCAAAAACCCAAGTCCTAGGACAAGAAAGGTTTGGGTCACAAACCTAAGTCCCAATTGGTCAAGCCCACTTATCATAATGTTTCATTCGATTATGGAACAAAACCTAGGGCTAGGAAGACCATTACCAAGGTCACAAGGGGAGTCACCCCTATAGTTGACCTTGATGAGACCCAAATGATCAAGGCTTTAAAGCCTAAGAGGGTCATTAGGAGGGTTGCTAGGGAAGTTATCCCTAGTGAATATTTAGTAAACCCAATGAGCTCTAATAGGTATTGGGTTCCTAGGAGCATCTTCTCTACCCCATAGATGGGTTAGAGAGTGTCAACTCCGATTAGAAGGGTAGTTAACCCAACTTTGAGGAAATTGACACTCAAGGAGCATTTTCAAGGTTTTGAGAACTTTTGAAAATGAAATGGAATTATCCTTTACTCCTTTGAAGAGTTAAATGTGCCTAAAGATTGGAAATTTCATTTTTAATCTCAATTGGCACAATTTGGGAAAATCTAGAGAACTCTCGAGGAAAAATGAAACATGCCAAGTTTTGAGGATAAATTTGATCTTTAAGTGGCATGAATTAATCTAGAGTTCAAGAAGTGTCAAAATTAGGAGTTTGGCATTTTGGGGCAATCTAGGATTAAATTTGAAGTTAGCCAAGTGGTTAAGGATACTTAGATAGGTAATCTAGGTATATTTATTTATGCTAAATCTTGCCATGATTGTTTGCCCTCACATGTCATGACATCATGTTTAGTTTTATTATCATTTGAAATGTCATGATAATACTTAGGCTAGTTTTTATGTCATGTTTATTTAAGTTTCAAACTTTATGCCATGACATCATGACATTGGCACATGTTTTCATTTATGATACCATTTTATGCCATGTCATCATCTCTTGCATTAATAATCAATTGAATTGATTTAAGGATGAATAACACATTTTGATATTGAGATCAAATTTGTGTTTAGAAAATGCATGAGACCTTAGTCTAAGATACCTAAACCCATATCTCACATCAAAATTGCCATGGATGTGTTTGATACACTTTAGATGTGTGTGAGATATTAGGATCATGAATTAGGATCAAGGTGCATAGTTCTTGTACCTAGATGAGCCTAATTCAAGAAATGGAGGATCATAGGGAAAGCTTGTGTACAAGTCATGTACATTTAGCCCTAAGATTATGGTCCTAAATTAAAAGGTTTAAAATCATTTTGAAATTGATTTGGAAAACTTTGATGAAGCCATCTTAGTGATTGCATTCATCATTGAACATTGTGATACAAAGTTGAGTTAAACTTGAACTATTTCAAAGTTTTTGAACTTTGTATCAAAATTGAAAAATGGAAGTTATTTTCATAGAAAACTATTTTTCCATGATAGTATATGTTATGAGGAATGTATCCTCAAAATTTCACAATTTTTTGAATTTTCTGGAATTTTCTAGGAGCTTCTGAATTTCGGGAAGGAAATTTCAGAAATCTCCTGTCAGAGTCTGGATCGGTCTGGGGACCGATCCAGGGAAGTCCTGATCGGTCTGCGGACCGATCCAGTGAAGCATGGATCGGTCTGCAGACCGATCCAGTAAGATCCAGAGAGCTTGGTGCGATCTGGTGAAGGCCTGATCGGTCTGGTGACCGATCAGTGACGATCCAGTGCGATCAATGAAGCATGGATCGGTCTGGGGACCGATCCAGGGGGCTTTTGATCGGTCTGAGGACCGATCAGTGCGTGCCAGTTTCTGATTTTCAGCATGTGTCTGAAATTTCAGTTTTTGGGAGTTGAGTTTCGGGTTTCTAAAGGTTTGAAACTCTCCAAGACATTGTTGGTGCAATGGTCAAGGGGGAGTTGACCTTTAGGGGGAGTTTTTACCTAATTGTCAAGGGGAGTTGACTCTTAGGGGGAGTTTTTACTCCTTAAGACTTTTGAGGATTAGTGACATAGGATTGTCACTAAGTTGATTGTTGAGTTTAG
This sequence comes from Zingiber officinale, assembly GCF_018446385.1. Lineage (NCBI taxonomy): Eukaryota > Viridiplantae > Streptophyta > Magnoliopsida > Zingiberales > Zingiberaceae > Zingiber > Zingiber officinale. The sequence goes on along the minus strand of NC_055995.1, from coordinate 104,343,408 downwards.
TATCAAGGGGGAAATTAAGAGTTTCAATGAAAGGTATGGGACTTTCATTAGGAGGAAACTCTTGACCTTAATTCTCTCTTTTTTATGTGTGTCAAAAAGGGGGAGAGTGTTGGAGAATGGGAGAATGTTCTAGATAATGTTCAAGGAAGAACATTGAAGAACATTGGGAAACCTAAGTTAGGTTATCGGATTAACCTAACTTGATTATGGTTTTGTCAAACATCAAAAAGGGGGAGATTATTGGTGCAACCTTAGGTCAAGGTTGACCTGGTTAACCTGACTCGAGTTGACCTGACTCGAGTTGTATTTTGATGTTTGACTTAGGAAGAGTGTTGGTGCAACCTTAGGTCAAGGTTGACCTAGTTGAGTTGTATTTTGATGTTTGACACTCGTGGAAGAGTTGTATTCTTGATATGGGACAAGAATAGATGTTTGGGAGATTATTGGTGCAACCGTAGGTCAAGGTTGACCTGGTTGACCTGGTTGACCTGATTCGGGAAAGAGTCCAAGTATGGAGACTTGGCAACGGAAAAAGTCCAAGCAGGGAACTTGGCACTGGAAAAGTCCAAGTGTGGAGACTTGGCACGGGAAAAGTCCAAGTATGGAGACTTGGCACTGGAAAAGTCCAAGTATGGAGACTTGGCAGTGGGAAAGTCCTAACTGGGATGTTAGGCAGTGTGGAAAGTCCTGGTGAGTGAAGCCAGGCAGGGGAAAGACCTGGTGAGTGAAACCAGGCAGTGGGAAAGTCCTAACTGGGATGTTAGGCAGTGTGGAAAGTCCTGGTGAGTGAAGCCAGGCAGTGGGAAAGTCCTAACTGGGATGTTAGGCAGTTGGAAAGTCCTGGTGAGTGAAGCCAGGCAGTGAGAAAGTCCTAACTGGGATGTTAGGCAGTGTGGAAATCCTGGTGAGTGAAGCCAGGTGAAAGTCCGGGTGAGTGAAGCCAGACAAGGGAAAATCCAGATGGATCAGGGATGATCGGACATCTGGTGTTGAGGAAAGTCCAAGTAGGTCAAAGGGATTGACCGGACACTTGGCGGGGAATTCTAGCAGGTCAAGGGAGTGACCAGATGCTAGGAATGAAGTACCAACAGGTCGAGGTTGACCGAATGTTGGTTTGGAAGGATTGGGACTTGGTTTGGGCAAAAACCAAGTCACTAGTTATCTGATCGGTCTGGTGACCGATCAGTAACCGATAACCGATCAGTGTGCTACTGATCGGTATCTGATCGGTCTGCAGACCGATCAGAAGGTGATCAGTAGCCGCGAGAAAGACGCCTGATCGGTCTGTGGACCGATCAGGAGCTTCCCTGATCGGTCGTGGCGACCGATCAGGAGACGATGTCGCGGAAGGAAAAGCTTCAAAGCCAAGAGTTGGGATCGGTCTATGGACCGATCCAGTTGTGGCCTGATCGGTCCACAGACCGATCAGAGTACACACAGAAGTTTCTGTGCACTGACTGATCGGTCTGGGGACCGATCAGCGCAGGGCCTGATTGGTCCACAGACCGATCAGGGTTCTAGCCGTTGCAACGCAACGGCTAGTTTTTTCGCTGTTTCTTCTTCGCAGGTATAAAGGAGACGAGGGCATCTTCTGTGCAATAGCTTCTTCCTCTTCTCTTCTGCTACAGAGCTGCTGTTCTGGTGCTTGAGCTTTGTTGAGCTCTTCTTCGCAAGCTTCGCGTGAGCTTCTTCCTTCGGCTGGGACTCCGACTGAGCTGCTGCTGTGGTTGGCGTCTGAGAAGCTGTTGCTTCTTCAACAGTCGACAAGAAGGCAAGGGCTGTTTACATTTGCTGTGTATTTACTTCTTGCTTCTCTTGTATTTGTACTTCTTATCTTGCTGTTGCAAGAAGTAGTTGTGGCGAGGTTTCTCCACCCATAAGGAGCTCATATTTAGCCGGTTCTCCGGGGACTCATCCACCGACGGATTGGTAGGCTTCGTCCACCTTACGGACACGCCGAGGAGTAGGAGTTCATCTCCGAACCTCGTTAATTACATCGGTTTGTTTTTCTTCTCCTTAGTTTTTTCCTTATATTTCCGCTACGACTAACCCTAACTGTAGGAAGAACGCGAGAATTTGGGGCGGCTATTCACACCCCCCTCTCTAGCCTCCGTACGAAGGATCCTAACATTTAAGACTGAGCAGATACACTTACGTGCTACTCTCTATAATTGGTCTATTATAGAGCGAGCCAATCATTCTGGTCAATGTGTAAGGCTAGTCGGCCTTAATCTTGGTTGTCCTAAGGTCTGACCATCCTTAAGACAATAAGTTCCCTGATTCGCTCGGCCTAAGAGATGGTCATCTTTCCCCGATTGACTTAAACCCCAGTCTGGTCAACCTAAGAACCTTAACACTAGGCAACTGACCCAAGCTAAAGGAGGGAATGTTACTTCTTTTAGAGTAGGACTGTCACATCATTTTGACTTTGACCGCCATGTACTTTCTGGATCCATCCATTATAATCCGTATCAACGAAGTTTCTTATTTTAACTTATAAGTATTATGACATCTACATAGTATTTCAAGTGATATATATAAAGAGAACAATATGACAAATCGAGTATCTCAAATATGAATAATTAACTAATATGATATCTCAGCAAGAATAACCAACATGATAATATCTTACAACAATAATGAACTAACTTTGTGTCTCAAAAGAGAATATTATCTGAAACAATAATAACTTAGTATCTCTTATAAGAATAACTAACAATGTATCTCAAACACGAATAATAACACATAGTATCTCAAATAATAATAATTAGCCTAGCTAACATCTCAATAAGCATAACTAATAGAGTGTCTCAAAAAAGAACTAAAATAGTATCTTAAAACATGAACAACTAACATAACATCTCGCACATTAATAACTAACTTAGTGTTTCAAACAATAATGACTAACTGAATATCTCAAAGTAACTATCTAATGTCATATCTCATTATTATACATTGCACAAAAATAAATGTCATGGTAACTCATCAAATTAGCCAACACAGTGTGTCATTATGTAATAAGAGAGGCTCATTGTTTAATTATCGTGTTAATATTATGTACTCATGCTCATTTTCTCATTATGTTGATAATTTACATTATGTTTTCTATCCCTGTTTTCTTTTCAACTTATAAATACATCAACCACTCGTACAAATTATGTTCATGAATGCAAGTGAAGGATTACTTTAATGTACATATCCCTTACTTTCCATACTCCCTAATTAATACCCTTTAATGCAAGCATTATATCGTTAAACAACTCAGCCAAGGGTTCTATGTTCAACTTATAGGAAACTTAATTACCCGAAAGACCATGAAGCTAGGGACAACTCCATGTTCTTCAAGTTGAATTTCATCAATGGGAATTGAAGCCATGCATCTTCTCATAAAGAAACGGTCTAGGACTTGTGTGGCTGAAACGCATGGATTATATTCAGTGACATTCCTCATTGGACAGGCCTGTAGGACTTCACGTGATGCTTCAAATGTTGGAAATCACAACAAAACACACAACATGTGCATGAGCAGTACGAGTTGTAGTTGCTGTTTGATGAAATTATGCAAAATTCTGAGTGCTCAATGTGTGGCCAGTAGAAGCATGAGTATTGTAGTCATCGGTCATCGGTCATCGGTCATCGGTCATCGGAGACTCGTATGCTCGAATCTGGTGGATATATACATGCAACCTTCATGCAGCTATTGTTTGCCATTCTTCAAAGAGCAACTAGTCCGACTTCACTGGCAGGATGGGGACAGCAAGGACTCTTTTGCAGGGCAAAATATCAAGTGGAGGAATTAAGAGAGCATCAATGCATCTTGGGAGGGGCCAACAACTAGCTACGTTACAAGGTGAAGTGCTCAACTTAAACCAAAGTTAACTTAGTCCATGCAGTTCATTTCGGTTATATTTAGAGATGTTCAATGTCAATGTCCTTTGACTTGCAGCCTATTGGTGGCATTTAAAAATCTAGTCCTTCGGCCAACTCTTCTAAACCGTTTACTTTTCAAGATGACCATTTAATTTTATGAAAAAATTTTATCTACTATTAAAATAAATTCGGTCAATATTTTTAGGGTTATCGTCCCACTAAATAAAAATCTTTATAGTCCGTCACAATTGAGATTGGAATTCGACTCTTAAATATTTAATTAATTATTTAAAAGACCTAATCGTTGCATCATTATTGGCGGCAAGCTAAGTAGTCCTCTTTGTTCTTTTTATGTGCAATTGCATTAATAAATATTTTGATTTTGAGAAAATTTAAGTAATTATATTCTAACAGAAAATAAATGTCAAATTCCACATTCTCTTTTTCTCTGTGGCAATTGACACATGCATATATGCTTCTCGATCATTACTGAATATAATTAAATCAGTCCCACATTTCTTCGTAATAATTAATCTTTTGACATTTACTAGCATCTACTCAGACACTGACCAGAGCTCAGCCTCTACTGTGCATGGAATAGACTGAGAAATAAATAGGAGACCTGTATCACCAGCAAGGGAATTAATATGTAGGTGCGATGGTCTCCACCACGCCACAATGTAAATAAATACAATCTCGATATTCAATATTTAATATACGATCGAGTGGCATGGCATTATATGCACCCTTTGTTTAAATAAAATTAATTTAAATAAAAATAATTTCTATGAGATTGTTTTGTTCATGTGTCATGCCATCATCATCATAAATAGACACTTCTTATCATTTTTTTTTCAACCATGGAATTATTCAACTTGCATTTATTACGCGTGTCTCTCGGAAGAAAGTTATACAGTAATATGATAATGATATTGAACTTTTTGATGATCCATTTATCCAAAATTAAGTATATATATACATCAAGGCGTTAATGTTGCAATCCGCCATTAAATCGAGCTAAAAGATGGCTGATGTGTCAATGTGCTTGTTGATTTAGAAGAGTTTGATTTGGTTGTTCCCATTTTGAATAAATAATAAGTTCATATTCAATAGGAAATGGGGTTAAGATCATAAATAAATAAATAAACAATGTCCAAAAGCATTTGGACTATGAGAGAGAGGGGAGATATTTACTTGAATTGATATTCAAAATATAAAATGACGCTAATAGGATAATGATTATCTCTGGGTTGATGAAAAGGAAGATTTGAAAAGAATATAAAAAAAGATAATTGTTGTCCTCTAAATTTTTTTAAAAATAAAATTTTATTTAATATTAAAGATAAATTCTTCAACAATTAAACACATATTTATATAGACTTTAAATCTTAAGAAATAAAAAGAAAAAAATCATAACATATAAATTCAAATTTCTAACTTATAAAGAAAGAAAAGGAATTCTAATAAAAAAAAGACTTATAATCCTAAAATTAAAATTCAAAAATACAAAAGATGAAAATTATCAAAAATACTTTAAATATAAAATAAAAATAAAAATTATGAAAAATAATAATAAAAATCTTCGAATCCTCCTGTATCAATCCCCAGATTAAAAAGAATTCGTTCTCAAATTTAGAATAGTGTCGGATATTAGCTTAGGAAGAAGATCATATGATATCAACTCGATAAAATCTATTAACAAATATTGAACTTTGAAAATCCTCATTGATGATGCGGCTCTTGTCCATCTTTGAATAAACTTAGTTGGTCATCTTACTCCCCACTAAAGAATTTTTCGCCTTTGTCGGTCTAGTTGATGATATGAACTGCTGCTTAACAAAACCTGAGAAATTAGAAAAGGAGAGGCTGAACTGCTGCTTAACAAAACCTGAGAAATTAGAAAAGGAGAGGCTAGATGACTTTTGTATCATTTGAAACAACCATCCGAACTCATTTAGGAAGTGCAAAGTATCCTTCTTTGAACTATAACAGCAACTCTTAGTAACTTTTTCCTCTGTGATGACATTTGATGGAGAGCATCCTCAAAATCTGCTCAAGGGTTCTCAACTCCTGACAAATTCTAACATTGGCAATAATGAAAAGAAATTTGTTCCCTTTGAAACCATTTTCCACCTCAATGAAACATCGACCAAATCCCTCAGAAGATCTCTCAGGGTTCTCAACTGCTGGGAAGTCAAACCTCTCGATGCAAGAATCATCACATTGGTGCCAAGATATGTTGACCAGAGAATTTCTTTCGACATGTATCTTGGTTCTAGGAACAATCAAATTGTGACCTTTCAGAAGAAGGGATGTTTTCTCTCCACCTACAACAGCAACCAGTGATACAGATGTCAACTCAGGTGCACTCCATGCCTTCCATGTCCTAGATATGACGATCTTCCCATCCTCGTGTGACATTAATTGTCGATTTGTACGAACTAAAAACCTTCCATTTCGCCAGAAATCATGAATCTTGGTTCCAGGAACAATCAAATTGCGACCTTTTAGAAGAAGGGATGTTTTCTCCCACCTACAATAGCAACCGGTGATACAGATGTCAACTCCGGTGTACACCATTCCTTCCAAGTCCTAGATATGTGGATCTTCCTGTCCTTGTGTGACATTAATTGTCAATATATATGAACTAAAAACCATCCATTTCGCCAGAAATAAGTTTTAGGAAATTGAACTAGCGACACAACATGTTCAAGAAGATCATCTTCAAGTTCTTCCCATGCAACTGATGGCATTAATAAGTAGATAGATAGGATTATGCAGCCAAGATTGATGTAATTGTTGGATCGAGAAAGCACTATAGGAGAGTGAATAGTACACTTCGTACGCATTCAGAATTCGCTCGAAAAGTCAAAGTCATGTAGCAAAAAGTAAATACAAAAGACAAAGACATAAGATTTTTACTTGATTTACAGCGTCGTGGCAACTACTCCAAGAGTCATAGTCAATTTGACTACTTGTATTGGGCAATCACTAACAATATATTTCTTTTATAATTAAAATCGGTTCGGTAACAATCTTATCAACCCTCAAGATAAAGCATATAAAGAATATGAATACAAAAAGTAGGCAAACAACTAGTGTTACCATGATACTAGGCTCTTTTGAACTCGTAGCGATGTCGTGGCGTTATTGCAAAATTGTAGCTTGAGTACGGCAGCTTTTCATAGTAGTAGAACTTTAGCATTGAGTGAGAATCTGTGGTCCAAAGCCTCTAATCATGATCTTCTTTTAGCACCGTCCGAGCACCTAGATCGGCATAGGGTGACTCCAACCAACCCCTATCCGATCCTACTTCAATGCTAACTTGGCCAATGTAGGCGCTTAGCCAGCTGACGTGGTAGCATTTGCTTGAAGCTCTATCCATGTCGTGTTTATCCTTACCTAGGCGCCTAGATCTGATAGGGGCGCTCGGACCTTGGGTCACCTGGATATACTCCTAGCACCTAGAGTCTCTTTTTCTGGACAACTTACATTTTAAACTTCCTGCATCATAGTATTAGCATAGGTGTAATAAGATTATGATTAACAACTCTCCAAGTTCTTCGATCTCAACTTTAGGTTTCTCGTGAAACTCTTACGTTGGATCAACACTTATTGCTCTCTTTCCAAGACTACGCCCTCACCACTCCATTTGGGGGGAGTTTACCTAATGCAAAACCTTCGTCCACCCGACATGTTTGGACTTTTGCTTAGTTGATCTTAACCCTCGAGACTTTCCGCTAGACCTCCGGTCCTCAACCCGTCTAGACTTCCATCTAGTGTCCTCGACTCCCAAGGCTTTTTGCTTGATGTCCTCAACCCCCAAGGCTTCTTGCCAATGTCATCAATACATCAAGTCTTCCTGCATAATCCCTTTGACTAGGACTTTCTTGTCAAGTCCCTCCAACTAGGACTTCCTTTCCTAGCCTCAGCTAGGATTTTCCTTGTCTATCCTCAACTTAGACTTTCCTGCAAGCTTGATCAACATGTTAGAATACCACAAGACTTAACTTTGACTCTTTTATAACATCAAAATTTAGATTCGATGATATGGTGTTTCTTGCACAAACAGTCTTTTTTTTTTTTATTACTGATAATATGGTTAAAGTTTAATTTAAAATATAACATACCAATAATTTAGGGAGTTTAAGAGTAACATAAACAATTTATAAATGAAGTTCATAATTCAAATGAGTGCAAAAAGTAAGTGCATTTTGTTATTCCCCATTAATTTGACCTCTCCCCCTAAATCTTTACATAGGGTATTTTATAATATTTACTCCCTAATTTGACCTCTCCCTCTAAATTTTTACATGGGGGATTTTATAATTTTTACTTAACTTGTCCTTTTTCTCACCCTTTGCCAATTATCAAAATACAATGAATACTTAGTTAAAATAAAATTTTAAAACATTTGTAACTAAGAGAAAACTTAGGTGATAGACAATTAAAGAATGGAAAAAATTATGTAAGGAGATTTTTTTAAAAAAAATATATTTAAGAAAGAAAAACTTTAAGAAAAAGAGAAATGTTTAAAAAATATTTTTAAGAATTTTTTTTCAAAAATATGATTAAGGAAGGAGATTTTTTAAAAAAAAAAAAATTAAGCAAAGAGATTTTTCAAGAATAGTTTTCAGTAAAATATTTTAGATAAAAGATTTTTTCTAAAATATTTTTAAGTAAAATATTTTTTGGTAAATTAGAGTTTTAAAAAAATATGTTGAAGTAAAGAGAGTTTTTCAAAAATTTGAAGTAAAGAGATATTTAAAAAAAATAATAGAAATAAAAAAAAATGTTAAGTGTAGTAAGGAGAAATTTTCTTTTAAGAAAGAAGGAAAATGAAAAATATTTATATTTATTTGTCCTTGTGATCTAAGAATGTGGAAAATATAAGAAACTATAAGTGGTATGCATGAAAACCCTATTCTACCAAGCATAGTCCTAATTGATTTGGTTAAGTCAAGAAATGTTAATTAGATTAGTGCTTATTAATTAAGTTTGTACTTTTTAATTCTATTATTAAGTTAATTTAGTTAGGTTTAGGCTTATTAATTAACGTAGATTTAAAATTAAAATTTATTTATATAATTAAGGTTAGATTAATAATTAAGTGTAAGATTCAATTTATTTAAGTTTAGTGTAGATTAATAATTAAGTGTTTAAAATTTAAGTTAAGTTTTACATTTTAATTAGAAATTTAGTTTAATTTAGAATTATTTAATACACGTTCACTTAACTAAATGGACTGATTAAGTTTAAGTAATTAGTTTAGGTTTAATTAATTAAATTAGATTAATAATATGAATTTTGGATTATAATTATTAAATTTATTTTGTACTAATTAAGTTAGAGTTTATATTAAGTTTGGATTGAATTAGATTTAGGTTATTTTGGATTAAAAATTTCAAGTTAAGTTAAGTTTTTAACTTTAAGTCTAACTTAATAATTAGGTTTTTTAATTTGATTTAATTTATTGGTTTATTAAATTAATTTTTTTAAAAAGATAAGTTAAGATTAATTAGGTTCGATTTTTAAGTTAAGTTAGATTATTTCATTTAGAACTTTATTTAATTTTTATTATTTAATTTATAATTTTATTTAAGTTTAATCTAGATTTATTAAGTTAAGCTTAATTATGAATTAATTTCACTTAAGTTAGAACTTTAGATTTAATTTTTAATTGAGAGTAAGTTGGAATTAAGTTAAAATAGATTTTAAATTAATTTCAGATTGATTAAAATTAAATTGATTAATTAATTTCTAATTAGATTGTATTTTTAATTTTAATTATTAATACTAGTTTGAGTTTATTAAATAAAATTTAAGTTTATTAAATTAGATTTAAATTTATTAAAATATATTTAAGTTTTAAAAGTAATTAATTCTGTTTAGTTTAATTTGAAGTTTAAGTTTAAGTTAGAACTAATAAATTTAGATTTATTAATTAAGTTTAGAAAAATATTAAGTTTAATAATTAGGTTTATTACTTTAATTAATTTTAATTAAGTTGAATTAAGTTTTATTTATTTAAATTAAGTTTTATTTATTTAAATTAAGTTTTATTATTAATTCGGTTAAATTAATAATTAGGTTTATTAGTTTAATTCATGTTAAGTTAGAATTATTTAATTTTAGTTTATACTTGAGTAGAAATTATTTAGTTAAGTTAATAATTAAATTTTTTATTTAATTAACTTAGATTGTTTTAATTTCAATAATTTATTTAAATTAATTAAGTTTAGGTTTAATCTTTAATTATGAATTAAGTTTGAATTAAATTTATTTTATTTTATTAATTAAGTTAAGTTTAATTAAATTAATTAGATGCGTATTTTGTTTTAACTAAATGTGGTTAAATTAGATTAATTGGACTAATTAACCTTAGATTAAATTAATTCAATTGAGTTATTAAATTTATATTTAATTTTAATTATGAAATAATTTCGACTTAATTAAGTAGATTTATTGGATTATTTGGTTTAGATTAATTAGATTCAGATTTATATTAATTAGTTAATGTTTATTTAAGTTTAATTTTAATTAAGGATTATTTCAGATTTATTGATCTTTAATCAAATTAATTAAGTTATACTTTTAAATTAAAGTTTGGATTAAGTTAGTTAATTAGTTTATATTTATTAATTAGAATAATTAGTTAAATTTGACCATATTAGTACAATTGATTAAGTTGATTAAGTACCAGGGGTTATGGTGTCGCGGTAGGATATTCAGGTTATCGCCCAGGCATCCGCGGTTTGAACCTCAGCTATGACATATTTGCAGAAATATTTTCTCCAAATGGGGGCGTAACCAATAATTAAATTAATTAATTAGATAATATTGATTAATTAGTTAAATCTAAGATCCATCTAACTCATTTCTAGGTTTTCAATCAAGTAAGTGCACAATTCAACCATGAAATCAAAGTAGGTGATAAAGTAGTCGGAAGACATGGGAATAAAGGTATCATTTCCAAAATATTGCCTAGACAAGATATGCCTTATTTGCAAGATGGAACACCTGTTGATATGGTCTTCAACCCATTAGGAGTACCATCACGAATGAATGTGGGACAGATATTTGAATGTTCACTCGGGTTAGCGGGAGATCTATTAAAAAGACATTATAGAATAACATCTTTTGATGAGAGATATGAGCAAAAGGCTTTAAGAAAACTAGTTGATGTGCATAGATTGTATACACTTATTTAGCATGTTTTGACACACATTCACATATTTTGCGCATGCTTTATCTATGCATTTTCGTACATCCAGCTTTGCTTTTAGCATATTTACTCTTTCTGTTCGAAGATATGCTTTTGTGTATTTTCTGTACACAGGAGTCAATTTTGGAGAAGAATTGATGTTCGAGGCAAAATCTACAATTGAACGATGGAGGAAGGTATCATCCCTAAGTGCCACACGGCTCTGTCATGGGGAGTTGCCCAGACCGTGTGGTGATCCTCACCCTTGCAGCACTGGCAGAATGAAGAAGTGTCCAGGCTATGTGGTGGTGCTCACCCGTGCGGCCTCAGCAGGAAGGAGGAAGGGCATGACCGTGTGAGTATCACACGGCCGTGTCAACTTTTGAAGACAAGCATATCACGACCGTGTAGATCTACACGGCCGTGCAAACTTTCCAGAGCCAAAGAAATGCATGGCCATGTGTGTCACACGACCGTGCAACATTTTCAGAAGCCAAGAAAGCCCTAACCGTGTCCCAGACACGGTCGTGCAGGAGTTTTAGAGCCAGAGGCAGCACAGGTCGTGTAGATCTACACGGTCGTGCAAAGGAGGGTAGTGGTAAAATATGTCATGGTCGTGTGTATCACATGGCCGTGTGAGATGGGCAGTGAAGGAAATGGTCTAGGTCGTGTCTCACACACGGTCGGGTCTCGGGGTCGTGTGGCGCCTAAAAACTCTGCTCTATATAAGGGTTTCTTCCACCATTTGAAGGGGGAGTTCTCCCTCTTGGGAGAGGACGAGATTTGGGTGATTCCTCACCTTCTTGGAGGGATTTTCCGGTGATCTAAGGGCAGATCTTCAATGAATCGACTCCAGGAACAAGGATTGAATCTGAAAACCATTCTTCATCGTAGATAAGCTTTTCTTCCCTTTCTCTTCGTAGATTTTGGGATCAAGATGCTTGTAATATCCTTGTCTTTGGGTTTCTTTTCTTGTTCTATGGATTAGATCTCTTTGTTCTAGGATGGAGGGAGTATTTGTAATGTGATTTGATGTAAACTCTTGTGGATTTGTCAATTTCCTATTTCTATGATGTTGTCTTGTTTTGTATCTATTTGAGCTTGTGTGGAATGTTGTGATTGGGCTTAATTACCATACTTGATTGAATGTTTGAATGTCTTGTGGATCTTGTAGAGGTAATTCCTTATTCGATTATTCTAAGGACGTACATGACAGACAAGCCCGTGTAAGGATGATTGAGGGATAATCTTGAGAGGGAAATAAGGTCATTCAAGGGGATAGGATAGATTATATGCATTAATCTTTTATATCTTGATGTGGTTGAAAAGTAATGAATTTCTATGTTGATTATCCGAGGGACGCACGTGACAGGCAAGCCCGTGTAAGGACATCATAGGAATCATTCCTAATTGATCACATTAGATATTGATTTTAGTCCTAGGCCGGTTGTCTATTGCAAGAGAGAATCAACAATCTTCTACAAATGAGGGACAATTGAGGAATAAGATTTGGTTGATCATTTGCATTGAATAACATTACAAATAAACCAAAACTCCTAGAACATCCTTTATCATAGCTCTTATCCCTATTTTTTATGCTTTTACTTTCTATAGTTGCTCCTAGCTTTTATAATTCAATTGATTAGTTGTTTAGCTAATTCGTGTTGAGATATCTTTAGTGGTTAATACCAGTCCCTGTGGATATGATATCTTTCTTTATTACTGATGACCTATCCGTACACTTGCGGATCGTTAACAAGTTTTTGGCGCCGTTGCCGGGGACTGGATTATAACATTAGAGATAATCAATTGAGTTAGACTAAACATAACTTTACTTTTCTTTTCATTAGCATAATTGTAACTAATCTTTAGAATTCTATTTTCATCTTGTATGCCTTACTACTTCTTAATAATTCTTTTTGATCTTTGTAATTACATTTGTATCTCCTAATTTTCTTCTTTTGAAAGTTAAACATGGTATTTAGATCATTAGAAGATTATGGAGCTCCAAAGTCTGCAAAGGAATTAGGGCCAATTGTTTACCCTGAAATTCAAGCAAGAAATTTTATGATTAAACCATCCTTTATCTCAATGATTCAGCAACATCAGTTTGGGGGGCTGGAAATTAAGAACCCTTATTCACATCTCATGGAATTCTATAGATATTGTTATACTCAGAAATATGAGGAAGCTCCATTTGATGTTATACAACTATTGGTTTTTCCTTTTAGTCTAAAATATGCTGCAAAGAGATGGTTTAATTCTCTGAAATCTCAAAGTATCAAAACCTGGGATGAGTTAGAGCAGAGGTTCCTGGACAAATATTTTCCTCCACAGAAGACTATTTACTTTAGAAGTCGAATCCTGAATTTTAAGAAACTTATTGGGGAAGAACTGCATCAAGCCTGGGAAAGATATTCATCTCTTTTACAGTTATGTCCGCATCATGGTATTGAGAGATGATTAACAATGCATTTATTCTATGTTGGGCTCTCTTTCTTAAACAAAAATCAATTAGATGTAGCATCTGGAGGATCATTTATGAAGAAGAGCTTAGGGGAAGCTTATGAGATAATTTGCAGGATTACATCAAATTTTAATGATTGGTTAGGGCAGAATAATACAACCCTAACAGTTAACGCATTTGAGGGAAAGGAGAAGAATGAGAAAGGAATTACTCTGGATCAAAATGCTCTTCAAGTATTGTTTCCTTGGTGTTGTGAGTCCCTCTCAAAGATATTTGATGAAGAGGTATTTTCAATCAAAAATGAGAAATCTCTAAATGATTATAAAAAGGATGATATGTTTCTAGAAGATGAAGAGGATTTAGAAAATAAATGTTTAAAGGAAGAAGTTAAGTTGATAGGGCAAGAGCCTACTATGCTAGAAATAGTGCCACCTCAACTTGAGCTTAAGTCATTACCACCAAACTTAAAATATGTATTCCTTGGGCTGAATTCCACTTTCCCAGTTATAATCAATGCCAATTTAACTGAGTTTGAGACACAGAGACTGATTGAAGAGTTGAAGTTGCACAGAAAAGCAATTGGATACACAATTGATGATATTAAAGGAATTAGTCCTTCTCTCTGCATACATAGAATCTTACTTGAAGAGGGTTATAAAAATTCAATTGAACATTAAAGGAGGTTAAACCCAAATCTAAAGGAGGTGATGAAGGAGGTGCTTAAACTTCTTAATGTCGGGATCATTTATCTAATTTCGGATAGCGAATGGGTGAGTCTGGTACATGTGGTTCCGAAAAAAGGGGGAATGACTGTTATAAAAAATGAGGATAATATAATGATTCCAACACGAACAGTAACAGGGTGGCGAATGTGCATTGACTATCAGAAGTTGAATAAAGAAACTAGAAAGGATCATTTCCCCTTACCTTTTGTTGATGAAATGCTTGAGAGATTGGCTAAGCACTCATACTTCTGCTATTTAGATGGGTATTCAGGATTTTTCCAAATTCCAATTCATCCTAAAGATCAAAAGAAGACTACTTTCACATGTCCCTACGGTACCTTTTCTTACCGTTGTATGTCGTTTGGGCTTTGTAATGCTCCAGCTACTTTTCAGAGATGTATGATGGCTAATTTTTTAGATTTAATAGAGAAAAGCATGGAGGTGTTTATGGATGATTTCTCAATTTATGATAATGATTTTGATACTTGTTTGTCAAATCTTTCCACAGTTCTTCAAAGATGTAAAGATGTGAAGATGTGAATTTAGTATTAAACTAGGAGAAATGCCATTTCATGGTTAAAGAGAGAATTGTTTTGGGACATAAAATATCAAAACATGGGATTGAAGTGGATCAGGCAAAAGTGGAAGTAATAGAGAAGTTACCCTCACCGATTAATGTGTTGGTGCGGTTAGCACTAACAGTCTAACTCAGGTTTTGATGAATGACAAATCAGGTTAAGTTAGGTTTGTCGTGATCTAACACTCTGACCGAGTGTGCAGGCGAAGTCTAGACAGGTCGACGGGCTGACCGGATGTCTGGCACGAAGTCCAAGCGGGTCGACGGGCTGACCGGACGCTTGGCGAGAAGTCCAGCTAGGTCGACGGGCTGACCGGATAGCTGGCGAGAAGTCCAAGCGGGTCGACGGGCTGACCGGATGCTTGGCGAGAAGTCCAACATGTTGGAACCCCAACGTTATTTTGGTGTGATCAACAAGTTAAGGTAGGTCCTGTTTGTTTTAACCTTGTGTCTAAGTGTGCAGGAGCTTAGGAACACAGGTAGTCGAGCGGAAGACGCAGCTAGCGAGAAGGACGGTAGTCCGAGGGACGAGATGCTGCGGAAGAGTACATCGGTGGACGAGAAGGAAGCGTGTAGTGGTTCCGAGGGACGAAAGCCGGAGAGGAAGATTGCTCGGGGAGCAAGAGACACAGCTAGCGAGAAGGACGGCACGCGGTGCGTCCAAGGTATGAAGACTGCGGATGAGTACGCCGGCGGACGAGAAGGAAACACGTGGCGATTCCGAGGGACGAAAAGCCGGAGGGAAGCCCGCTCGAGAAGACCGGAAGTTGGGTTCGGGTGAGCCCTATTCCGGATGTCAGAGATCACCCAAGCAAGCGGAGCCGGAGCAGAAAGACCCGGACCAGAGGCGAGCTGAACTGGAGAAGAGAGCACGAACCAAAAGTCAACTAGGTTGACTTTTGGCTCCGGGGCGCCCGGAACTGTCCGGGGCGCCCGGAGCTGTCCGGGGCGCCCGGAACCCTTCCGGGCGCCCGGAAGTGACTTTTTCATAGGATCGAGCTTTGACTCGATCCAACCGTTGGGGGATAAATTTTATCCCCCCAGGGCGCCCGGAACCCTTCCAGGCGCCCCGACCAAGGCTATAAATATAACCTTGGTCTAGAAGCTTTTCAACAAGAACGATCATTCTATTTCCAAACACTTGTATGCTTTAGTTGTAGTTAAACTTCTGTTTTCTGTGCCTAAACACTGTAAGAGGCTTCTCCGCCTGAAGGAGTTTTTGAGCTTAATCTTCCTTGGATTAACAACCATATCGGTTGTAACCAAGTAAACATCTGGTGCCTCATCTTTTCTTTTATGCTTTTATTTATCTGCTTAACTCATTTTACAAGTGTTAGCTTAATCGTTCGAGGAAGGGTTGTCTGTTTTTAATTGACAGGTTATTTACCAACCTTTATAGCCGGCCCAACGGTCCTACAAGTCGTATCAGAGCCGAGGCGCCTCAGAAGGACTAACCGCCGTCTGAAGCAACAATGGCCGGAACTAGCGACTACCCACCAACATTCGAGGGGGAGCTTTCTTCATGGAAGCAACAAATGAAGGTATTTCTTAACTCTGATATTGGTATTTCTCTAATAATGAAAACAGGTTATGAAGCACCGAAAGACTCGAACGGAGAGAAAATCGGCATACGCCTCTGGAACGAGAAGCAACGTGAAGAGTCCATGGCGAATGCTCGGGCAGAGTTTCACATTCTAAGCGCAATACCAACTAAAGATTTCGACAGAGTCGGAGAGTGCAAAAGCGCGAAAGAACTTTGGAAAAAGTTCTTAATGCTCTATGAAGAACCGGTTGAAGTCGTCTCCTCAATAGACATCGAGCCGTCATCAGAAGAATCCGAGACGGAAGAAATTACCAAGACAACCCCAACAGTCGAAGTACATCCCGAGATCGATGAAGGGGGAGAATCTTCGGAAGAAATTAATTCAACAGGGGAAGAACCAACGGCCGACGAGGTAAGTAAGGTATGGCCTCTACCCTCTGAACAACTGGTTCAATTAATCAAATTACCTGAAGCTTTTTGTGAACCAAAATTTGAATTATCGAAAGAACTTTTCGGATTAGAAAATCTTCGGTCGAATAATTGTTGCAAATTACAAAATATTTTTACGAAAGAATTCGCAACTTAGAAATATTATCGAAAACTTTTTCCGGATCTAAATTTTTTTTCGAATTACAAAATATTTTGACGAAAGATTCCTGCGAATCACAAAGTATTTTTTCAAAAATCTTTTCCGGATCTAAAAATCTCGAATTACAAATTACTTTACTGAAAAAGTCTTGTGAATTAGAAATTGATTCATCAAATAAAATTTTCAGATTAAGAAATCTATTATTAATAGATTCCTGCAAACTCTTATTGTTAAAAAATTCTTGCAAATTACAAAATAGTCTTTCGAACGAATTTTGCACATTTCCGAAAGAACTTCTTATATTGTCAAAAAATTTTATCAAGTTAAAATTTATGCTATTCAAATATTTTTGTGAAGTAGAAATTCAAAAAATAGAAATTAACATGATACAAATTTTTACATGTTTAATACTTGCGGTTTTAAATATGAAAAAGATTGATTTAAGAAATTATGATAAGTTAAAATGGAAATTTAAAACTTTCTGATAAATAGAATTAAGAACTAATAAATGCATAGAAATTTTTTTTTGTTTAAATTTTCTTGCATAAAAGTCTTTTGGGCTTAGAAAGTTTTTTTTTAACTTAGAAACTTTTCAAAAAGCTATTGTTGACTTAGAAATATTTTAACAGATAACTTTTCAAAATTTTCTAAGTCTTTAAACCCTTATAATTTTAAACCCCATTTTATTGTGATCAAAGGGGGAGAAGGAAAGTATAAGTCTTGGGGGAGGTACAAATTGAAAATTAAAAATTTTTGAAATTTAATTTTTTTTTATCTTGTTGCATATTATTGCAATAAATTGTTTAATTTCATATCTATTTTTGACCCTAGCTTAACTTGGGTTGATCACACCAAATAGGGGGAGATTGTTGGAACACCAAGGTTGTTTTGGTGTGATCAACAAGTTAAGGTAGGTCATGTTTATTTTAACCTTGTGTCTAAGTGTGCAGGAGCTTAGGAACACAGGTAGTCGAGCGGAAGATGCAGCTAGCGAGAAGGACGACAGTCCAAGGGACGAGATGCTGCGGAAGAGTACATCGGTGGACGAGAAGGAAGCGTGCAGTGGTTCCGAGGGACGAAAGCCGGAGCGGAAGATTGCTCGGGGAGCAAAAGACGCAGCTAGCGAGAAGGACGGCATGCGGTGCGTCCAAGGGACGAAGACTGCGGATGAGTACGCCGGCGGACAAGAAGGAAACACGTGGCGATTCCGAGGGACGAGAAGCCGGAGGGAAGCCCGCTCGAGAAGACCGGAAGTTGGGTTCGGGTGAGCCCTATTCCGGATGTCAGAGATCACCCAAGCAAGAGGAGCCAGAGCAGAAAGACCCGGACCAGAGGCGAGCTGAACTGGAGAAGAGAGCACGGACCAAAAGTCAACTAGGTTGACTTTTGGCTCTGGGGCGCCCGGAACTGTCCGGGGCACCCGGAGCTGTTCGGGGCGCCCGGAACCCTTCCGTGCGCCCGGAAGTGACTTTTTCACAGGATCGAGCTTTGACTCAATCCAACCGTTGGGGGATAAATTTTATCCCCCCAGGGCGCCCGGAACCCTTCCAGGCACCCCGACCAAGGCTATAAATATAGCCTTGGTCTAGAAGCTTTTCAACAAGAACGATCATTCTATTTCCAAACACTTGTATGCTTTAGTTGTAGTTAAGCTTCTGTTTTCTGTGCCTAAACGCTGTAAGAGGCTTCTCCGCCTGAAGGAGTTTTTGAGCTTAATCTTCCTTGGATTACAACCATATCGGTTGTAACCACGTAAACATCTGGTGCCTCATCTTTTCTTTTATGCTTTTATTTATCTGCTTAACTCATTTTACAAGTGTTAGCTTAATCGTTCGAGGAAGGGTTGTCTGTTTTTAATTGACAGGTTATTTACCAACCCTTATAGCCGACCCAATGGTCCTACACAACTAGGTCGACGGGCTTACCGGATAACTGGCGAGAATTCCAGATGGATCGAAGGACTGACCGGACGTCTGGCAGGTGAGTAAAGGTAAGTCACTGGAAGGGAGTGACTGTGAGGACTCGTTCCTGGGAAGGGAACATTAGGCGTCGATCCGGCTTAGATCTATTTCGAATATCTAAGTCGAGATCGTGACTAGATTCCGGTCTCGGAAAGACGGAATCTAAGTCATACTCTTTTTGTTAAACTATAAACTGAGCTAACACTATGTTTTGCAGGAAATTCATTATATTTGCCTCGGACTAACCTTGTCTTGCAAGAAAAGGACCTGTTCTAGAGAAAGGTGGTTCGGGCGCCCGGAGGGGATCCGGGCGCCCGGAGGTCCGAGCGCCCGGGAGGCAAGTTTCATCCTATCGCGTCGTCGCCACGTGGAGCTCGCTGGTTGGACCTGCCACATCTCACCAGGGCACTCGGAAGGGATCCGGGGTGCCCTGAGCCTCATATAAAAGGAGGGTCATGGGTGGAGCTCAATACAACAACTCGGAATTGAAGATCTGCTCTCCTGCGCTCCTACGACTTTGCTACGCCACTCCGACAAAGCTTTGATTTCTTTATTTTTGCTCTATTGTCGGTATTTTACCTCTATCAATTCTTGTACTTAACTCTTTTGTAATTATTATTCGAATTGATACTGATTGCCCAACAAAAGTACTCAACGAGTACGGGCCTTGGAGTAGGAGTCGACACAGGCTCCGAACCAAGTAAAAAGGTTCTGTGTTAGCATTGTTTTAATTTTCCGCTGCGTTTACTCGACGAATTTTTGTAATCTATATTCACCCCCCCCCCCCTCTATCGAACGATCACGATCCAACATAATTAAATAGGAGTAAGAAGTTTTTTGGGCCATGCTAGATTTTATAAACGTTTTATCAAGGTATTTTCAAATATTTCTAAGCTATTAACAAATTTATTGATTAAAGATGTTGAATTTTGCTTTGATAATGATTGCATGGAGGCTTTTAATAAAATCAAGAATGCTCTTACTTCAGCTCCAGTAATTCAAGCCCCAAATTGGAGTCTTCCATTTGAGATAATATGTGATGCTAGTGACTTTGCAGTAGGAGTAGTTTTAGGATAAAGAAAGAATAAGATTCTACATGCAATCCATTATACAAGCAAAACACTTGATGCAGCTCAAGTGAATTATTCCACTACAGAGAAAGAACTTCTAGCAGTAGTGTTTGCTTTTGATAAGTTTAGATCTTATCTAGTGGGTTCAAAGGTAATAGTTTATACTGATCATGCAGTCATCCGATATTTACTAGAAAAGAAAGATGCTAAACCTCGGCTTATCAGATGGATTTTATTGCTACAAGAGTTCAACCTTGAGATTAGAGATAAGAAAGGAGCAGAAAATGTAGTGGCAGATCATCTATCTAGAGTATGGCAAAATAAAGAAAAGGATGCAGACTTTGATTTACCTATTGATGATGTTTTTCCAGATGAGCACCTTTTAGCTTTGTCAATTGTAAAAGTACCTTGGTATGCAGATTTTGTCAATTTTCTGGCGAGTGGAGTTTTACCCCCAAATTTCTCTAATCAACAAAAGAATTTTTTTTTTTTTCAGATGTCAAGAATTATATTTGGGATGAACCTCTCCTTTATAAGAAATGCAATAATGTGATTTATCGAAGATGTGTGCCTGAAGAAGAAGTTAGAGATATCTTATTTCATTGTCATTCTTCATCTTATGGAGAACATTTGGGGAGTTCTAAGACAATTGCAAAAATTCTTCAAGCAGGTTTTTATTGGCCAACTTTATTCAAAGATACTAAGAAATTTGTACAGTCTTGTGATCAATGTCAGAGGACTGGAAACATCACCAAGAGGAATGAAACGCCACTAATTACATACTTGAAGTTGAATTATTTTATGTATGGGGAATAGATTTCATGGGGTCATTCCCTCTTTCACATGGGAATAGATTTATTCTTGTGGCAGTGGATTACGTATCCAAATGGGTAGAAGCTATAGCTTCGCCTACAAGTGATGTGAAAATAGTTATCAAATTATTTAGAAGTATAATTTTTCCAAGATTTGGTATGCCTAAAGCAATCATTAGTGATGATGGATCGTATTTTATAGAAAGACAGTTTGAAATTTTACTTAGAAAGTATGGAGTAAGCCACAAAGTAGCAACACCATATCATCCACAAACTAATGGGTAAGCTGAGATCTCTAACCGTGAAATTAAAGCCATATTGGAGAAAACAGTATCTACTTCATGAAAGATTTATTCTTGTGGCAGTGGATTACGTATCCAAATGGGTAGAAGCTATAGCTTCGCCTACAAGTGATGTGAAAATAGTTATCAAATTATTTAGAAGTATAATTTTTCCAAGATTTGGTATGCCTAAAGCAATCATTAGTGATGATGGATCGTATTTTATAGAAAGACAGTTTGAAATTTTACTTAGAAAGTATGGAGTAAGCCACAAAGTAGCAACACCATATCATCCACAAACTAATGGGTAAGCTGAGATCTCTAACCGTGAAATTAAAGCCATATTGGAGAAAACAGTATCTACTTCATGAAAGGATTGGTCATTAAAGCTAGATGATGCTTTATGGGCATATCGTACTACCTACAAGAATCCTATTGGAATGACTCCATTTCGGCTAGTTTATAGAAAGTCTTGCCATCTTCCAGTGGAATTAGAACATAAGGCTTATTGGGAAATTACAAATCTAAATATGAACCTGAAGGAAGCGGGAGAGAAAAGGAAGCTCCAATTAAATGAGCTTGATGAATTAAGATTGGATGCCTATGAGCATGCTAGATCTTACAAGGAGAGGGCAAAGAAGTGGCATGATCAACACATTCTCCGCAAAAATTTCAATGAAGGAGATCTAGTTTTATTATTTAATTCAAAACTAAAGTTTTTTCCAAGGAAGGTTAAATCAAGGTGGACGGGTCCATTCGAAGTTAAAAAGGTATATCCTTTTGAAGCTGTAGATATTTAGAATAAAGATTTTGGGATGATTAAGGTAAATAGCCAACGGTTGAAAGAGTATGTGCATGATATGAATTTAGAGGAGAAACAAAGGTTGTATTTTTCTGAACCTTGCCCTCCGGATTGATTATTTAATTAGTTCCATTTTATGTTTCTATTTTTCATTAATTAGTACTTGTAAACTTATTTTTGCTTTGTTTTCAGGTTGAAATTTTGCTTCCATGAGCTGGCCATGATTTCTTCATGGGCATGGAAGTGTTGGAGAAGCAAGGAAGGAGTGATATTACCTTTTGGGAGCAGAACAGAGCTTGGTCGTGTGTCATACACGGCTAGGTGAATCCTGCAGAGAAGGGGGACGCTTGGGTCGTGTCTATAAGACACGGCGGTGTGGTGAGTCCAGAGGAGGAAAGAGTCTCGGTCGTGTCCCACACACGGCCGTGTGACGATCCAGAAGAAAATCTGCACTACCCGTGTCATCCAACATGGTCGTGCAAGATAAACCGAGAAGAAGAAGGAAGAAGCCGTGTCCTATACACGGTCGTGCGAGCTGGACCGAGGAGAAGATGGCTGAGGCCGTGCATATTTGCACGCCCGTGTGAACTAACCCGACAAGGAGAAGGATGCGGTCGTGTCTCATACATGGGTCGTGTAAAATTTATCCGAGGAGGAGACGGAAGTGGCCATTTCTCGGACACGGCCGGGCGAATAAGTAGTGATAATGCAAGGCCAGTTCATGCCCTTAAAAGGGGTTAGGGAACGGGGGTGTGGGCAACACACGGTCGTGTCCGCCGCACACCCCTTTCTTCTTCCTCTTCCTTTCTCATTTCCTTTTCTCTAGGGTTTTAAACTACCTCTTCTAATCTATTCCTCTTATTTTTTTTCCCTTAAGGGCTCAATCTTTTCTATCATGGCAAATTTGATCAAGGAGATTTCACCCACAAGAAAAGGGAAGGAAAAGATGGTTGCAACAAAAGAAAGAAACTCTTGCTTCAAAGGTATCTCTAACAACTTTGGTATCATTTTTTCTAGCAATGAACAACAACTTAGATATTTTTCTTTATGTAAACGTTCTCTTTTAAGCACTAAATTTATGGATGATACAACTTTGGAAACATTGGGGTTTAAGGATGATACAGATTGGTTATTTGGAAGAATAGGTTGGAATGAGTTAATAAATATGAAATACCTTACTTACCCTAGAATTGTTTTTAAATTTTTAAGCTCTATAATAGTTGATAATGTGCAAGGTGGGGGAAAACTAAAATTTCGACTACTTAATGAAGATTATGAATGGACATTAAGTGATTTTAATATTTGTTATGAATTGCCAAAGGATGGTGTGTGTATGATCTTACCTAAATTTGTGAATTCATGTTTTTGGAAACAAATTTCTGAACAATCACATTTTAACCCTCATAATTCTAGAGATCCTCATATTATTAATCCCATTTTTAAATATATATGTTTATTTAGTTATGAAAAATACTATATTTGGGAGAGAGGATAAAGAGGGGTTAGTAAGACTTGTGGACTTGTATTGTTTGTGGGTAATGGTTGAAAATGCTGCAATTAATTCTGGTTATTTCTTTCTTAATCATTTGGTAAAATTGGAAAAATTAGATTCTACTACACCTATTGTTTTAGGAGGATTGTTAACTCAAATAGCTTTGGTATTAGGGTGTGATTTAAGTGAATTAGAAATGATTGATAATTCTTATAGATTAGACTTGAATTCATGTTTAACAACAAAGATGATAAGGCATGAAGAACATGAATATAGTCTTCTTATTAAGAACAATTTCCCTTTAAGATTGTCTAATCGTGATCTCACTACTATTCATAATAAGGAAAATTGGCGGTTAAAATTAGCAAGTCAACAATCTAAATTGTTGTCAAATTTTGTTTCAAGAAATGTTCCTTCGGTTAGTCGTGATGTTGATGGTTTTAATTTCAAAGAACTTCATTCTATTTTGGATAATATTCATAATGATTTGGATTTGACTAGCGATTTTATTACAAGTAAAGAACGCATGGAAGAGGAATAATTTAAAAAATTGCAAGAATGTTTTAAAAGTGAGAGAGAATTGTGTGAAAAGATTTCTAGAATTATGAATTCTTATAGAGCTCAAATGGAACTTAATGAAGATTTTAGAGACTTTATGAAATTTTTGCAGGATGATATAGATAAATTGTTTGAATATCATAAGTTTTTTAAAGATGAAGTAAAGTGGTTTATTAAGGCCTTTCCTTTTCCACTTCCTAAATTCCCTGATTTACCACCTCCTCCACCATATTGATTTCATCGGGACGATGAAAAGTTTAAGTCTGGGGGGGGGGGTGGTGGTTTGAAAACCTAAAAATTTTTACATTTTCTGTTTTGTTCTGCAGTTTATTCTGTTTTACATTTGTTCTTGTTTTGCTTGGATGTTTTGATAGTCACTTAACTGTCTTTTGAAAAACCTTGTGGCATACATCTTGAGAACATCAAACTTCACTTATATGATTTCTTGTCTTTTTAGTAAAAATGTTAGCACATTTATTATCTTGATTCATGATGTTGTAAATGATGCTAGTAGTATGCTTAGTGTATTTCTGTTCTCTATCTTGGGTAGCATGAAATAAGCTAAGTATCATATGGAAATAAGTTTGAGATTTGGCTTGACCTTAAGGATCTTACCTTCACTATACTTGAGATTGGATAGTTGATATCATTGAAATAGTCATGATTCATCTTGTTTGTTTAGTACTTGGTTTCCATGGTGATTTCTCAAATTTCATTTTAGTTACTGGATGATGCTCAAATCATGTAAGCTCATTTAGAAAAATCAAAATATCACAACATTTGTGCTAAAAGTACATTTGTAAATAAGTTTTACACAATGCAAGTACTTATGTAAAAAAAAAGTGAAAAAAGTGAATAAGGGATATAAAAAAATAGTTGTCGTGAGTGGAATCTAGTAAGTCACCCCTTTGAGACCGAGTTAAGTTACTGGAGAAATGACTGTTTAGCTTCACTTGAGATTGAGCACACCTTTGAGACCTTGGGTTGATTGAAAAATATGAACCAAGTGTGTGGCAGGTAAGTGCCTATCACCGGAAATATTAGGAACTCATTTGGATGACGACTTGACTAGGACATAGATTGAAACTTGAAAGTTCGGGTCACTTTTTGCACTGTGCACAAGAAACTTATGCTTGAGCCATACTTGACTTATTTCCATGATCATGCTTGTTAATGAAACTTTTTGATAGAGTTAGGAAAGTACATTAGGGATTATGAATGCATTGTAGAGCATATGAATTAAGATTGCGGTATTTTTTGCTTGAGGACAAGCAAAAGTTTAAGTCTGGGGGTGTGATGTGCATAGATTGTATACACTTGTTTAGCATATGTTGATGCACATTCACATATTTTGCACATGCTTTATTTATGCATTTTCGTACTTCCAGCTTTACTTTTAGCATATTTACTCTTTCTGTTCGGAGATCTGCTTTTGTGCATTTTCTGTACGCAGGAGTCGATTTTGGAGAAGAATTGATGTTCGAGGTAAAATCTACAATTGAACAAAGGAGGAAGGTACCATCCCTGAGTGTCACAAGGCCCTGTCATGGGGAGTTGCCCAGGCCGTGTGGTGATCCTCACCCCTACAGCACTGGCAGAATGAAGGAGTGTCTAGGGTGTGTGGTGGTGCTCACCCGTGCAGCCTCAGCAGGAAGGAGGAAGGGCACAGTCGTGTGAGTATCACACGGTCGTGTCAATTTTTGAAGACAAGCATATCACGGCCGTGTAGATCTACACAGTCGTGCAATCCTTCCAGAGCCAAAGCAGTGCATGGTCGTGTGTGTCACACGACCGTGCAACATTTCTAGAAGCCAAGAAAGCCCTAGCCGTGTCCCAAACACGGTCGTGCAGGTGTTTTAGAGCCAGAGGCATCACATGCCGTGTAGATCTACACGGTCGTGCAAAGGAGGGCAGTGGTAGAGTATGTCACGGCCGTGTGTATCACACGACCGTGTGAGATGGGCAGTGAAAGAAATGGTCTAGGTCGTGTCTCACACACGGCCGGGTCTCGGGGTCGCGTGGCGCCTAAAAACTCTGCTTTATATAAGGGTTTCTTCCACCATTTGAAGGGGGAGTTGTCCCTCTTGGGAGAGGACGAGTTTTGGGTGATTCCTCACCTTCTTGGAGGGATTTTCCGGTGATCTAAGGGCAGATCTTCAATGAATCGACTCCAGGAACAAGGATTGAATCCGAAAACCATTTTCATCGTAGATAAGCTTTTCTTCCCTTTCTCTTCTTAGATTTTGGGATCAAGATGCTTGTAATCACCTTGTCTTTGGGTTTCTTTTCTTGTTCTATGGATTAGATCTATTTGTTCTAGGATGGAGGGAGTATTTGTAATGTGATTTGATGTAAACTCTTGTGGATTTGCCAATTTCTTATTTCTATGATGTTGTCTTGTTTTGTCTCTATTTGATCTTGTGTGAATTATTGTGATTGGACTTAATTATCATACTTGATTGAATGTTTGAATGTCTTGTGAATCTTGTTGAGGTAATTCCTCATTCGATTATCCGAGGGGCGTACGTGACAGAAAAGCTCGTGTAAGGACGATTGAGGGATAATCTTGAAAGAGAAATAAGGTTATTCAAGGGGATAGGATAGATTCTATGTATTAATCTTTTATATCTTGATGTGGTTGAGAAGTAATGAATTTCTATGTTGACTATCTGAGGGACGCACGTGACAGGCAAACCCGTGTAAGGGCATCATAGGAATCATTCCTGATTAATCACATTAGATATAGATTTTAGTCCTAGGCCGGTTATCTATTGCAAGAGAGAATCAAAAATCTTCTACAAATGAGGAACAATTGAGGAATAAGATTTGGTTGATCATTTACATTGAATAACATTACAAAGAAACCAAAACTCCTATAACATCATTTATCATAGCCTTTATCCCTGTTTTTTATGCTTTTACTTCTAGGTTTTACTTTCTATAGTTGCTCCTAGCTTTTATAATTCAATTGATTGGTTGTTTAGCTAATTCATGTTGAGATATCTTTAGTGGTTAATACCAGTCCCTGTGGATACGATATCTTTCTTTATTACTGACGACTTATCCGTACACTTGCGGATCGTTAACACTAGTTTTTTCTGAATTATATGAAGCTAAAGAAATATTTTCTATCCAGAAATAAATAAACTTGCAGTTGTTTTTTCATCCTCAACATACCATTTAGTTCTACATCTCCATCTTGACAAATTTAGTTCGTATAGGCATTTTGGACACAACTAGTGAAATAGCTGTTCTGGCTACAATTTCATATACTCCACTCATTTCATAAAGTATTCGACCTGGTTTAACAACAGATACCCAATATTCGGGGAATCCCTTACCCGAACCCATATGTGTTTCTGCGGGTCTTACTGTAACAGACCTTCTTGGATATCAGAATAATTCAACTAGTCTAGGATGTCATGAACTAGCTTCAGTTGGTTTCACTTAGCTAAGTAGACCAAGTAGTGTACATCTTACCCTATTTGACTTCCTAAATCAAGATTCTCTAACATACTATCATCTTCCCCCATCATGGTATAGGTTGGGCAAGTGTCAAGCAAGTCTATTGTCCTTATCTAACCGTTCTAAGTTAAACAAAAAAAACATGCATTAAAGAAAAAACAAGTAATCAATCTATCTAATAATAAAAATATTTTTCCAATTCCCTTCCCCTTGAACACGGCTTATATAAGGTCTATCCAAAATATATACCTAATCTCGAGGGACACAATACTTGTTCATTTCGACTTGATTTATCAAATTGATTTTTTTTTAACCCATGCTTGGATTCTAGGTTTATTCTGATTAAGTAGAGACCTGAAAGTTTTGTTCTGACTAGTTTTTGCTTTATATCCAAGTTTGGTTCAGTTGTATAGGCCTTGCTGAGACCCAATAAGCATGTCAAGGCCCTTGGATCCGATAGCAAACTTTTCTAGTGAAGCTTTAAATTTAGTTACGAAATAAACCTTTCAGATTAGAATTCTCTTCCTCAAGTTTTTGAACTTGAGTTGAGGTTCCAACCTGAACCTGATCGATTACTAAACTTAGGTTAGTCTATTCCTTGAAGAGTATAACCTCCTTTAGAAGTGAATTAACCCGGTCATTGGATTTTTCTAATTTATGATTCATGTAAGAAATTATGCTAAACAAATTAGAGTGTTCAGTTGAACTTACATTGTGGTTAGGCCCTTTAGAAATGGATATGGATCCGTAGAATCTCTTAGACTCAACTTTAGATTCAGACTCGGTCTCCGACTTAGTCATGTGATCTTTGTCGTTAGTTCTAGGAAGCTTGCTTGAGCTTGTTCATCTTCATCTGATTCTTTTGATGAAGAGACTCATCGTCCTACATATTAATGTTAGCAAATTTATTCAAACTGAGGTCGTGTTTTGTTACCTTTGTATCTGTGGTTTCCTCGTGGAGTTCTACCAGTTTATCCTAGAGGTCATTTGCACTGATAAAAGGGTCGATACGGTTGAGTTTATTTTTGGTCAGACCACATTGTAGTGTCTAAGTTGTCTTGGCATCATCTTCAATTTGCCTGTTTATTACAAGAGTCCAGCTCTCATATCCTTCTTTGTTGATCGATAGGGTGAACCTAGTCTTGATTATAATCCATGAGTCTATGTGGATCTTTAGGAAATAGTCCATCTGCCTCATCTAATAGAAGAAATCATTGCCACTAAATAGAGGGGGGAGGATAGTATTATAGTCTTCTTGGAGGACCATCACAAAGAAATCTTGCACAGAAAAAAAATGTACCAAGAGTAGTGCAGAAAATGAAATAAGTAGACAAATAAATATAAATAAATTGCTTGAATGGTGGTTGTACTAATTTAGAGCGACTCTATTCTGATACCAATTGTTAAATCGAGAAAGCGCTAAAGGGGTGAATATCATGCTTTGTACGTGATCAGAATTCACTCGAAAAACCAAAGTTGTGCAGTGGAAATTAAATAGAAAAAATAAAGGCGTGATGGTTTTTTACTTGGTTTGCAACCTCATGCCTACTACTCTAAGGCTCGTAGTCAGTTTGACTACTTTCATTGGATAATCACTATCAAACCATTTCTTTTACAAATATTGGGTTTAGTAACAATCTTACCAACCCTCAAGATAAAGCGTATAAAGAACATGAATACAGAAGTAGGCAAACAACTAGTGATACCAAGATGCTAGACTCGTTTGAGTAGATAGTGGTTTTACGACATTTTTGCGTCGTTGTAGCTTGAGCATAGTAGCTTTTTGCAGTAGTAGAAGTGTAGAATTGAGCAAGAATTAGTTGTTTGAAGCCTCTGGTTATGACCTTCTTTTATAGCACCATTTGGGTGGCTAGATCGGCATAGGGCACCTCCAACAACTCCTATCCGATCCTACTTCGATGTTGATTTTGCCAATCCAGGCGTCTAGATCCCTTCCAGGTGCCTAGCTAGCTGATGTGGTAGTATATGGTCAAAGCTCTATCTGTGCTATGTTCATCCTTACTCAAGTGCCTAGTTCTGATAGGGGCATCCGAACCTCCAGTCACCTAAATCCACTCTGGGTGCCTAGAGTCCCTTTTTCAGGCCAGCTTACATTTATGATTGATAGCTCTCCGAGCTATCGGTCTCAACTTTAGTCTTCCCATGAAACCTTAGGTTGCATCAATGCCTACTGCTCTCTTTTCAAGAGTGTGTCCTCACCATTCCACTCGAGAGAGTTTACATGATGTCAAACCTTGGCCCACCCAACCTGTTTGGATTTTTGCTCAACTGATCTTGACCCTCATTACTTTTCATTAAACCTCTGGTCCTTGAACAGTCTAGACTTCCACTTGGTATCTTTGGCCTCCAGGGCTTTTTAGCTAGTGTCCTTGACTCTCAGGGCTTCTCGTCCTATGTCTTCAATCTGCCAAGTCTTCCTATCTAATCCTTCTAACTAGGACTTCCTTGCCTAGTCTCTCCAATTATGACTTCCTTGCTTAGTCTCAACTAGAACTTTTCTTGTTTAGACTTTGTGTGGATAAATAGCAAGTGTACGATCATATCATCAAGTAATAAAGATTGAATCCACGGGGACTGACAACTAAATACCAGCTTACTAGTCAGACTTAATTGTTCAGACCAAATTAGTTATGTAAAGTGTCATGAACATGAAAATTGACAGCTAAAGCAAAAAGAGAAAATAGAGAGAAAGACAACTAGCTTAGAAAGACAGGAAGGGTAGTAGTAGTCCAATTAGAGGAACCCACATAGTAGCATAAATGTATTAAAGAAATAATAGCAAAGTAGAAATGGATGTAGTCAAAGAGAGAGAGAGAGAGAGAGAGAGAGAGAGAGAGAGAGATTCTAGGACTTTGGTTTCACTTCTATGTAAGTAAACACTTTATCTTCATTTGACTTCCTATCCTTAATGTTGACTCGTGTAGATAGACTATCCTATGTATTTGGTGTAAACTTTTGGATCAACATTGGCGTACTAATCTCAATTATCGCCTACTTTCAGAGCAAGATAAATTAAGGGTTGTAACCTAAGTAGGGTATTGTCACAAGACCCCATGCCCCCTAAATGACTATTCTTTTACTATGTGACGATAAATTAAGATTAATTCATTAAATTATATGATAGTCTAGGGTTCCTCATGGCATACTGATCTACTCTCATAGCATATTCTCCTCATCTCGATTGTCTATAGATCGAAGGATTGGGTTCACCTCTCGGTCCATTACCAAATTCTCGTGGGATATGAATCTAGTACTTTTAGCATTGAAATCATGTTAACATAGTAGATCCATACCACAAATCACATATCATAGAATAAGAAGGATCAAATATGCATAGATCAAAAGAAATAGCGTGTACTTCACATGAAGCTACTCTTTATTCCTAGAATCCAGATTTTACCCTATAAACACGAGATTACAATCCCTACTCATGATCAAAATTCAAAAATTCAATTACAAGTTCATAAAATCAGAGAAACGAGAGAAAATGCTTAAGCTTGATTGAAGAATCTTCCTCCTCACTATTCCTGATCTCCCCTTGTAGCATAGATGCCATTTGATCCACCCAAGATCATCTCTTGAAGCTTCTTAGGGGTCCTTGGATGCCCTTAGATCGAGATCCCCTTTCAAAATGGAGGGATCAACTTAAATAGGTGTTGGAGAGGAAACTCGACACATGTCATGCCGACGACACCGGCCATGCCCTGCGGCATGGGCCCTTATACCCGTGTCAGGGTGGTTGCTTTAGAGCATGGGTGAACACAAGTCGTGTCACTGGGCACAAGCACCCATGTTCACTGTTGGATGTTGAGCACGACCCGTGTCACTAGCCATGAGCACTCTAGATCAGAAGCCAAAGGGAACACGGGTCGTTCCGCTAGGCATGAGCCCCCGTTTTCGCTGCTAGATGTTAAGCATAGCCCATGCCACTGGGCACAAACACTCTGGATCAGAAGCTGAAGAGAAGATGGGTCGATCCACTAGATACAAGTGCCAATGTTCCATGCTGGAAGCCTCTCAACTTGATCTTCAATCTTTATTTTGGCTCCATTCTGCACCCTAACACAAGAAATACACAATAGCAGTACCCCAAAATGGAAATATATTGGAATGAAGAATATAGAGTTGAAATCATGAGATATTTGCATGCAAAGTAGGTCAAGAAAAGCATCAAAACTAATCAAAATCCCTATGTAAAATAGATGCATCAAGCCTCAACTAAGACTTTCTTTGCCTAGCCTCAACTAGGACTTTCTTGCAAGTTTGATCAACATGTTAGAATACCTCAAGACTTAATTTTGACCCTTTGCCAACATCAAAATTTAAGTTCAATTGTATGGTGCTTCTTGCACCAACAGTAACTCTCCATATCTGAAGGGTTGTGTGAGAGCCAATTAAATACCTGAGAATGTAAGGTATCAGGGAAAATACCTGGATTCTTGCCAGAAAACTTAGAATTTTTTTCATCCAATCCAATCCTAAGCATCAGAGTTGGAACTAGATGAAGTTAATTTGGACAAGAGGATCTATAACCACCTTGAGATGGCAGTCTCTAGGCTGTAGTATTTTTTATTTGCATTTCTGACACTCTAAATAGCTCAAATGACACACTTCCCGTTGGTGCTATTGGACCGACAAGGGAGGGGGGGGGGGGAGGGGGTGAATTACCCTGAAAATAAGTTAGAATAATCTCGAGCTAGTTTTAATAGGGACACAATATTAGTTAACCAAATACAACATTAACATAAAAAAATAAATAAGAGACTAGGATTTTTACTTGGTTACAACCTAGGTGGTTGTTAATCTAAGGCGGTTGCAAAGCTCCATTATAAATATCTCCTTTGATGAAGGCTGAGAAGTCTTTTACACTCTTTGAAAAGCTTAGAAAGTTACTAGGAGATTAATACAGAAGTTATTGAATATTTTCTAGCTGTAGGGTTTTTTTAATAGCCCCTGAAAAGCTCTATCTGAAGCTGAAAAGGCGCCTTCAATAGAGTTCAAGATACCTTTAATGAGAGAAATTTTATCGCCAAAGATAAAACTTTATCTTCGGCTAATAGTCACTGGAATGCGCCTTCGACACTGTTCATCAAAGGTGCCTTCCAAGCTATAAAAGGCGCCTTCCATGAGGTAGATTAACTCCTTAGCTGATCTCTTCACGTGAGTGATGCTCCGGCTAACCAGAGTTGAGTTCACCTGAATCCAACTCCAACCTTCTCCTCAAGTAAGCTTCCTCCCCGACTTCTCATTCCTTGAACATCACACACTTCCTTCACATCTACCGGTATACTCTGCCGCAACACCTCGTCCCTCTAATGCACTGATTTCGTCAGCTCCTTTCCCGTACCATCCTTCTCGCTACATTCATCTTTCGCTCAACTTCATGTGTTCCTAAGCTCCTGCACACTTAGACATAAGGATCAAATATAATAGGACCTAACTTAACTTAGTTGATCATATTAAAACCAACCTACGATACTTACAATCTCTCCCTTTTTAATATACATCAACCTAAGTTAAGTTAGGGTTAAACTAACATGAATTAAAGTATAACAATCAAAATTACAATAGATATCATATTATTACAAATATGAAATGTACTAAAATTAATGCAATTTAAAATTAAAAGCAATAAAACTTCCAACTAAACTTAACATATATGTATTCTCCCCTTTTGATTACATAAAAAAATAACTAGGAAAAAAATAGTAGGTATAATTAAAAAAAAAAATTATTAGGGGTTTGAAAATAAGATTACATGAAATTTGTATTTTCATCAAAATTATTTCATTGAAAAATTAATTTTTAAGAATTAAGTTTCAAATTTCTCAAATTTAATTTTAAAAATTAATGTAACTTTTTTAAAAGTAGTAAAAATTTTGTCAATGTCAAAGATAAGGTTTCGGATTAGTAAAAAATTTTCATAAGCACATGATTTTATTTTATTTTCAAGATTAATATTTTGAGGCGGACATGTATTTTTTGAAAATATAATAATTACAAATAGTTTTATATGTTAAAAAATCATGCTAATTTTACTAAGCATATAAAATATGATGTTTATCTTTAAAAAAATAAATTTTACAAAAAATAAAAAATTAATAAATTTTAATAATAAAAATATTATTTTTGGTAAAAAAATTAAAAATAATTTAGATAATGATAAAAAAATCTTGAAAAAAATTGTTGTGATAGGAAACATCATGTTTTATCACAAAAATAAAATTTCCAAAAATCGATCCGCAAAACATTTTTTAATTTTAACAATATAAATTTTGGTAAAAAACTTTAAAATAAATAATATAACAGTTAAATATTTTTAAATAATTTTTGGTTAGTAGATCAAATTATCAAATAGCATGATAAAAATTTCTAACTTGAAATATGAATAGTGGGCATGCTAAATAATTAATTTGTTTAAACAATGTGGAAGATAAAAACACATTTAATTTTAAAGCATGCATAAAATTTATTTAAATTATACTAAGTATGATTTGATAATCCAATACAAATTTTTACCGGATTTATCAAAAAAAATTTAGGAATATAAGTTATGGCTATTTTATAATTTAGCCCTTGTAAAATCGTAAATAATAATTAAGTCTACTGTTATATCTAACATTTGAATATCGAGAGGTATTTGAGCATGTAGAATTTTGTTTGAGTAATTCTACTTTTTTAAAAAAAATTATTTTCATTTTTTATTTTATCAAATAATTCTAGTGAACATGCACTAGCTAATTTTCTTTTCAAATCAACATTTTTCCTTTTAATCTATTATTCTTAAATTTTAGCTTACATAAGGATTTAGACATTAATGTTATTCTAGAATAAAGTTAATTAAGAGGTAGAAGACATACCTCACTTACCATATCATGTTTGAAGTTGGATGCTCCCCCTTTGCTGCTGCTTTCCTAAGATATAGCTTCTCCTTCATCGATGCTTTATTATTGGTGACTCGCCATGAGTGCTAGTTCGACATACTCCTCTAGTTCGGACTTCGATGATGACTAGTCCCACGTTGCCTTCAGATTTGTGTGCTTTGGTTTGCTTGACCCTTTATTTTTCTCCTTGTTTTTTAGTTTCGGACAATCATCCTTGACATGCCCTTCTTCTTGACAGTTAAGCATCTTACTTTCCATTTCCTCATAACAAACTTCTTGGCCCGCCACTTGTTAAATTGGTTATATTTAAAATACTTAGAGAATTTTTGTACCATGAAGGCTACTTCGTCTTTGTCAATCGATGAATCTGAATCTAGTCCGTTCTTCTGAGCTTGCAGTGCTAGATTCTGATTTGGTCTCTTTCTTTGTCTTGTACATCGAGACTTGTGTAATTCAAAAGTAGAAAAAAGATTTTCTAGTGTACTTATCTCGAGATCTTTGGAGATATAGTCGGAGTCTACTATAGATGTCCATTTCGGTGTTCTCATGAACATATTTAAAGCTTACCTTTGTGAGTTCCAATTAGTTACTATTTCTCCATGGTTCATTAATTCGGTGATTAGTGTTGGTGCAATATCCCTGGGTCAAGGTTGCCCAAGTTGACTAAACTTGAGTTGGCTCAAGTTTGAGTCTTGATGTTTGAGTTTCGATGTTTGACAATATATGGAGATTGCAGGTGCAATCGCCCGATTGGGGAGATTGTTGGTAAAATTCCCCTCTGGTCAAGGTTTGACCAGTTTTATGTGAGAAAGAGTCAAGTAGGTCAAGGTTGACCGGATACTTGGCTGGGAAAGTCCTAACTGGAGGTTAGGCAAGGGGAAGTCCTGGTGAGTGAAGCCAGGTGAAAGACCTAGTGAGTGAAGCTAGGCAGTTGGGAAATCCTAGTGAGTGAAGACAGGTGAAAGACTTAGTGAGTGAAGCTAGGCAGGTGAAAGTCCTGGTGAGTGAAGCCAGATAGATGGAAAGTCCTAGTAAGTGAAGTCAGGTGAAAGTCCTGGTGAGTGAAACAAGGTAACTAGAAGTCCAGATGAGTGAAGCCGGGCAGTCGAAAATCCTGGTGATAAAGCCAGGTGAAAGACATAGTGAGTGAAGCTAGGCAGATGGACAGTCTTAGTGAGTGAAGCCAGGCAGATGGAAAATCCTAGTGAGTGAAGCTAGGTGAAAGTCCTGGTGAGTGAAGTCAGGCAGATGGAAAGTCCTGGTGAGTAAAGCTAGACAGATGGAAAATCCTAGTGAGTAAAGCTAGGTGAAAGTTCTGGTGAGTAAAGCACCTGGTGAGTGAAGCCAGGCATAAGGAAATCTAGATGGGCCAAGGATGACCGAACATCTGGTGGAAGGAAGTCCAAGTGGCCATGGAGGACCGGACACTTGGCACAAGACGATAAGTCCAAGTGGATCAAGGTTGACCGGACACTTGGCATGAGGAGAAAAGTCCAAGTGGGGCAAAGGATTGACCGAACACTTGATGAAGAAGTCCAAGCAGGTCAAGGGTGACCGAATGCTAGGCATGAATAAGTCCCAACAGGTCACGGTTGACAAGATGTTGGGTTTGGGAACCTTAGACTTGAGTTAAGCAAGTCAAAGGGAGGTCAATCGATCAACCGATCGATTGGAGGTGTGCTGCGAGTGAAGGCTTGCCCAATCGATCGGTCGATTGATTGGGAAGCAATGTCGCGAGCACAGAAGGGCTCCCAATCAATCAGCCGATCGATTGGGCGCCACCAATTGATCAGGGGGTCAATTAGGGTTGGAATTCTCATCCGACGCGAGAAAGGATGAATCGATCGTGCGATTGATTTAGGCCCTTTCCAGAAGAGCACAAATGCGCTATAAATCGATCAGTTGATCTATTCAAGCCTCCCCAATCGATTGGTCAATCAATTGGGATGTGACCGTTGCACAGAATGTAAATTTTCGATGGTTGAGATCGCTTGGATCTGACGTGGCAATCGATTAGGAGAATTCCCAATCGATTGAGAGCCCTAGAAGTGCAAATATAAAGGTGACGACGAGTTCAAACGCTGTAACATTTTTCTTGATTCTTCTCCACCAAGCTCCCGACTTTTCCGTCAGTTCTTGGAAGCTATTGGGGACAAATGATGTTGCACTTTCAAGGTTCAAGAGGCATCTACAAGCTACAAGAGTTCAAGCAAGAAGGTTTTTAATTTGTATTATCTTGTATTTACTTCTTGTTTTTAGTTGTATGCTTGTGTGAGTATGTACGAGGTTTCTCCACCTCCGGTAGTTACCGAGAAGGAGTGTATTTGATAGTGGAGAGTGTGTCATGTGTGGATCCTTGGATTAGTCACCTCTTTTTGAGGTAGATACCAAGTAAATCCTTGTGTTAGCATTGTAAGTGTTGCTTTGACTTCTATCCGCTACAAATCATCATCATGAAGCAACCAAACGAAGCGCGATCAGCTATTCACCCCCCCTAACTACAAATTGACCCTAACAATTAGCTCCTTGATTCTTCCGTGTAGATGAGCAACCAATTTGCCTTCTTCTATCCGAAGGTTACTGATTTGGTTTTGGAGTAGGTCCTGTCTCGCGAGCTTTGCATCGGGTGTTCCTTCGTGTAGCTCCAGGAACTTCTCCCAAAGTTCCTTTGCTGATTTGTAAGCTCTAATTTTGTAACGCCCGAAAAATTCTCAAAACTATTTTAGAAATATTCTATGATTTTTCTGGAATTTTAGGATATTTTTTACAGAATTTTTAGAATAGCGGAAGTAGCAAAAATAAATAGAATCGTAAAATATCCTACGCGGGAATTGAACCCGGGACCTAGCGAACTCTATGTCTTATAGGGTGACTCTAGTAACCGAGTGAACCCAGCAGGGCCGTGCTAAAAGGAAAGTGAATCAATTTTATTTAAGTTGGAGTTGGGGCGAATTAGATCACTTAATATAAATAAGAAATAATTAAGTGAAGGGTTATTTGGATCGTGGTTTTTCCTCTCCCTAAAACCTCACCGCCGCCCACCTCTCTTTTCTTCCTCTCTCGGCGCCAACCACAAGGAAGGCTAGGGTTCCGCCCAAGGGCACCTTCCGGCGACGACTTCGACACGAGGACGCTCCCCTCCGCGAGAGGAACGAGTGGACGCGAGAAGATCGTCGAAAGGATCGTCTCCTCCGGAGATCTAGCGATTAGAATCGTAAGAAAATCCGAACAGGAGGTAAGAAACCCCTCACCTGCAGTATAAGGAGCTTTTCGGATGATTGTATGCTTTTAATTTAGGGATATGCAGTTTTCCGACACAAAGGATGCGAACTAGCGCATACCAAGTGTTCGCTAAAATTAATAGCACAGTTAAAATGCAACTTAGGCATTTTAGTAGCCTAGATAAATGCAATAGAAGCATTTTACAGCTTATTTAGTCTTGCTACAGTTATGATGGACAACGGGTGGGCTCCCACAGTCGCCTCTAGGTTCAGATAACCTAGTTCTGGGTTTAGACAACCTAGTAGAAGCAAGACAATAGTTATTAGCTTATGTTCAGTATTTTACTTTCTCAGTGGCACTGTACTGGATTAGATATCCATTGGGTTGGACTCCCATAGTCGTCCCTAGGTTCAGCTAACATAGCAAACCCTACTAGATTCAGAATTTGCAACCCCAGGTT
This sequence comes from Zingiber officinale, assembly GCF_018446385.1. Classification (NCBI taxonomy): domain Eukaryota; kingdom Viridiplantae; phylum Streptophyta; class Magnoliopsida; order Zingiberales; family Zingiberaceae; genus Zingiber; species Zingiber officinale. Next base: position 104,305,405 of record NC_055995.1, on the reverse strand, counting down.
TAGTTAGGGATGCGCGCACAGCAAGTACAGTCGCCGGGCCCAAACAATAGCATGATTATTATTTTAATCTATTATGTTATTAGCTTCTCAAAATTCACAAATATCAGTTATATTAGTTGAGTTTGAATTCAGCTTCAGTCTAGCTCAGTTCATGTTTCAGCTCAGTTCTTTCTTATTGATACACATGATAGTTTATGATTAGCTTTGTATGCCATGCTTTAGTGTTCATGTTCAATGATTTCAGTATGCCATGTTTCTCAAGTTCAGCATATGATTTTAATAGCATTCTTTCAAAAGCATATTGCATCGAATGCATATTTTAGTGAGGTAGATGGTTTCTTACTAAGCTCTCAAGCTTACAGATACTATTTTCCTTATACTGCAAATAAAGGTAAAGGGAAGATGGACTAGCGGAGGCTGGAGGGCAATGCTACGAAGATGTGTGTGGGCAGGAACTTGGAATAAAGATCTTAGGAAATTTCAGCAAGCTTGTTTAAAGCATTAGAATCTTTTAGCATTTTATTACTTGCACCTTAGTATGTTAATTGCTATGAATTAGCTAGTCATGCACCCTATAATGCTTAAAATACTATTTGTGTGATGTTAGAATGTTTTACATTTAGTTTAGAATTGATATGAGTAATTTTGGCACGAACAAGTGCTGAAATCAGAGCTAGCTGCAAAATCAGAAACTCCAATCGATCGGTGGATCGATTGGGGGTTCCCAATCGATCAGTTAATCGATTGGGCAACTTGTTCCGCGAACAGTAGGCTTCTGGATCGATCAGCCGATCGATCCAGCAGTTTCTGTCGCGAACAGAAGGCTCTGGGATCGATCACTGGATCGATTAGCCAGTCTGGATCGATCAGCCGATCGATCCAGAATATTGTCCCGAGCACAGTAGCGTGCTGGATCGATCACTGGATCGATCCAACCCAAGTTCCGCATACAATAGCCGGCTGAATCGATCACTGGATTGATTCAACTGTTCCAATCGATCTGTGGATCGATTGGGAGGCTCGAAAGGTGCTAGGAAGCCTCCAGTTCAGTTCCTTGACCATGGGGGAAGTATAATGTGTCATGAATAGTTAGATTACACCCCTGAGCATGTATAGAATCAAGAAATGTCAGTAGTTTAGCAAAATTTTAATTAGTACAGCTTCCGCATCTAGATTTAGTAATGGTCAGGGAATAGTTTAGCACAGATTAATGTAACGATCGGCCTCACAGCCTAGTCAGTATAAGGCGGGTCGTTACAGAGTGGTATCAGAGCAGCTTCCATGCTTCCTACACACACATCAGCATTGAACCTGCAGCTTCCAAGTAAGAAATGTCTCTCACTTTATTATGTTCTTTCTTTCATGTTTATAGATATTGTAGCATGTTGATTGATGATAACACCTAACATGATAATGATAGTAGATATATAAACATGATTGCCTTAGTTATGTATGTCCTCTATGTCTTTAGAAATGGCACGAGGACGGCCAGCTAGAAGGGCACTAGCTACTGAGCCCCAACATGAGGTAGGCAGTCCAGTGCCTCCCCCAGACCTTACAACATTAGTGGCTCAGTTACAGCAGCAGTTAGCTGAACAGCAACAAGAGATAGCCACCTTAAAGGCTAACCAGCATAATACTCCCACAGTCACCCCGGAACCAAACTTGGCAACGCCAGTAGTCTTAGAGGTTCGACCAGTCTAGCCTACAGCACCAGTAGCCCCAGCAGCAGAGGCAAAAAGAGAGGCCTATCTGATCCAGTGGCAGAGAGTTAAGCCCGAGAACTTCTCAGGCACCAGTGAACCATGGGATGCTCAAGTCTGGTTCAAAACACTGGAGAGTACGATGGAGCTCTTGGACTGGCCAGAACATGAGAATGTGAAGTGTGCCTCCTTCTGCCTGACAGGAGATGCACGCATGTGGTGGGAGAGAATTAGAGCAAAGCGCCCAGTGAACCAGATGACATGGGCGGACTTCGAGAAAGAATTCTTCAAGGAGTTCTTTCACATGCGGGTCACAAACCGCCACTACGACGAGTTCACTGAGTTTCGTCAGGGCAACCTATCAGTTGAGGAAGCCGTGAAGAAATTCAACAGGTTGGCTCGTCTATGCCCTGAATTAGTCAGCACAGAAAAAGAGCGAGTTCGGTTGATTCTCAAGATGCTGAGGCCGGAAATAGCGATGAACGTGGCTGGCGGCGTTCACAGGCCGCAAACCACCGAGGAACTAGTCAGCAGTGCTCTGACCACCGAGCACTACCAGAACAATATCAAGCAGCAGAAACAAGCTCTTTCAGAATCCAAAGGTCAAGGAGGTTCAGGCACTAAGAAACAACAGGGCCACAGCTCCAACTGGAAAGGGAACTTTAGCAATAAGCGCAAGCCAGGGAGTTACCCAAAAGGAGGGCCAGCTAGCAAACAACCCAATTATCCAAAGTGTGCTACTTGTGGGAAATTCCACCCTGGAGTTTGTCGTAAAGGCACACGAGGATGCTTTGAGTGTGGACAGGAAGGGCATATGGCTAAGCAGTGCCCGAACAAGACTAGTCTTCCTCCACCACAGCCGATTCAGTATGGAGGCCAGCCGGCTTAGTTACATCAGATGCAGGCCGCTCTAGATGGCCCACACATCAGCCAGGGCAGACTAGAAGCCCCTCCAGCTATGAGGAATGCAAGGATCTACTCCTTAACCAGAGAAGACGTAGCAAATGCCTCGACAGTTGTTACAGGTCAGATTAGTATTTTACAGCAAAGTACAACTGTCTTATTCGATACTGGGCAACCCATTCTTATATATCCAGGGTATTTGCTGAGAAGTTAGCAAGACCTCTAGAGGTACTCAGTAGTCAGTTTCTGACGACGTTACCTTCAGGAGAAATTATGGCATTCACGCACTGGCTCAGAGCAGTGCCAGTCATTATAGCAGACAGAGAACTCTTTTGTGACATGATAGTGCTAAATATGACTGACTACGATGTCATCCTCGGAATGGACTTCTTGATCAGATACGGTGCCTCCATCGAGTGTCGTAAGCAGAAAGTCATATTCCAACCCGAGGCAGAAGCACAGTTCGAGTTCATCGGAGAACCCAAGAGAAAGGCCAAGAAGTTTCTCTCAGCTATGAAGGCACAGAGGTTAATGGATTCAGGATGTACGGGATTTCTAGCACACGTAGTCAGTACCAGTCAGGACAAGGACCAGCAGCTAGCAGAGGTTCTCGTATGTGACTACCCAGTCGTTTTCCCCGAAGAGTTACCAGGCTTAGCACCAGACAGGGAGATCGAATTTGAGATAGAGCTCATTCCCAGTACAAATCCTATCTCCAAAGCGCCTTACCGCATAGCTCCAGCAGAACTGAAAGAACTTCATGAGCAACTACAGGAGCTGCTTGACAAGGGCTTCATACGTCCGAGTCACTCACCATGGGGAGCGCCTGTATTGTTCGTGAAGAAGAAGGACGGGAGCATGCGCCTGTGCATAGATTACAGAGCACTGAACCAAGTCACGATCAAGAATAGATATCCTCTTGCCAGAATCGATGACCTGTTCGATCAGCTGAAGGGAGCAGCAGTGTTCTCTAAAATAGACCTCAGATCAAGTTATCATCAGGTGAAAGTTAAAGAAGGGGATATACCCAAGACAGCATTCAGGACTAGATACGGACATTACGAGTTCATAGTCATGCCCTTTGGCGTGACAAATGCTCCAGCTACTTTCATGGACCTCATGAACAGAGTATTCAGAGAGTACTTAGATAAGTTCGTTATCGTATTCATCGATGACATTCTTATCTATTCAGGAACTCAGGAAGAACACGCAGAGCACCTGAAAATAGTACTGCAGACCCTTCAGCAAAACCAGTTGTACGCCAAGTTCACAAAATGTGAATTTTGGTTAGATCAGGTGTCCTTCCTGGGTCACATCATCTCAAAGGATGGTATCATGGTAGACCCCAGTAAGATAGAAGCTGTGAGTAACTGGAAAAGACCCAAGAACGCCAGTGAGATCAGGAGCTTTTTGGGACTAGCAGGTTATTACAGAAAATTCGTAGAGGACTTCTCCAGGATAGCCTCCCCACTGACAGCTCTTACCAGAAAGAACAGAAAATTTCAGTGGACAGAGGACTGTGAGAACAACTTCAGTGAGTTAAAAAGAAGATTGACCAGTGCACCTATTCTAGCTCTACTCGAGAACACAGACAGCCTTGATATATATAGTGATGCCTCTAAGTTGGGACTAGGAGCAGTGCTGATGCAAGACGGCAAGGTAATCGCCTACGCCTCCAGACAACTCAAGGATTATGAGAAGAACTATCCTACTCATAACCTTGAGCTTGCAGCAGTGGTGTTCGCTCTCAAAATTTGGAGACATTACTTATATGGAGCTCAGTGCAGAGTGTATACAGATCATCAGAGTCTGAAGTACTTCTTCACTCAGAAGGATCTGAATATGCGACAGCGCAGATGGCTATAACTGGTTAAATACTACGACATAGACATCCTCTACCACCCAGGAAAAGCAAATAGGGTAGCAGATGCACTTAGCAGAAAGTCTAGTGCTACCTTGTTATCTCTAGCAGCCATGTCACCGCCCCTACAGAAAGAGATCACAGATTTCAGTCTCGAACTCATAGTCGGACAGCTCTCTACTATGACATTAGAGTCTACCTTGCTTGGTGACATCCAGACAGCTCAGGAGCAGGATCCTGAAATTCAGAAAATCAAGCAAGGATTAGCAAGAACAGAAAGTGGAGAATTCAGAGTGTCTGCCAACGGGGTGTTGTATTTTGGTGACAGATTATGTTTTCCAGATCAGGGAGAACTCAGAAGGAAGATTCTAGATGAGGCTCACAAGACTCCCTATGCGATGCATCTAGGCTCCACCAAAATGTACCAGGACTTGAAGAAGCGTTTTTGGTGGCCTGGGATGAAGAGAGACATCGCTCGATATGTCAGCATCTGCCTAACCTGTCAGAGGGTTAAGGCAGAACATCAGAGACCAGGAGGAGTCTTGCAGCCCATTCAGATACCCGAATGGAAGTGGGAAGACATTTCCATGGATTTCATAGTGGGACTACCCAGAACCACGAATGGTTTTGATACCATCTGGGTAATAGTCGACAGGTTGACTAAATCAGCCCACTTCTTAGCTATCAGGATATCCTACTCCATGGAACAGCTAACACAGTTGTATCTCAAGGAGATCGTTAGACTACATGGAGTCCCACGAACCAATATATCAGACAGAGACAGCAGATTCACATCACACTTCTGGGAGTGTGTACAGTCAGCATTGGGCACGAAGTTAAAGTTCAGCACAGCTTTCCATCCTCAGACAGATGGTCAGACGGAGCGAGTAAATCAGGTACTCGAAGATATGCTCCGAGCATGTGCCCTAGACTTCAGGGGAAGTTGGTGCAAATATCTGAGCTTAGCAGAATTTGCATACAACAACAACTATCAAGCCACCATCGGCATGGCACCTTACGAGGCTCTCTATGGGCGGAGGTGTAGATCTCCAATTTGCTGGTATGAGAGTGGTGAACAGAAAGAACTAGAGCTTCAGACAGATCTAGTAGCAGATACCACAGCAGCTATACAGCAGATCAGCCAGAGGATAGAGACAGCTCAGAGTCGCCAGAAAAGCTATGCTGATACACGGCGCAGACCTTTAGAGTTCTCAGTTGGGGATTCAGTGTTCCTCAGAGTAGCTCCCATGAAGGGAGTAATGCGTTTTGGGAAAAAGGGCAAACTAAGTCCTAGATATGTGGGACCATACCTTATCAGCAGAAGAGTGGGCAAGGTAGCATATCAGTTAGAGCTACCCCAGGAAATGTCAGCTGCCCACAAGGTATTTCATGTCTCTATGCTGAAGAAGCATATCCCAGATGCCACCCAGGTGATTGAGCCCCAGTCGGTACAAGTCTGCGAAGACCTCAGCTATGACAGTTGGCCTATTCAGATAATAGACCGAGCAGTTAAGAAATTGCGGAACAAGGAAGTACCATTAGTCAAAGTTATTTGGCACAGTCACACAGCAGAAGAGACAACTTGGGAGACAGAAGCCAGTATGAGACAGAAGTACCCAGAGTTATTCTAAGTTCAAGGACGAACTTTTTATAAGGTATGGGGGATTGTAACGCCCGAAAAATTCTCAAAACTATTTTAGAAATATTCTATGATTTTTCTGGAATTTTAGGATATTTTTTACAGAATTTTTAGAATAGCGGAAGTAGCAAAAATAAATAGAATCGTAAAATAGCCTACGCGGGAATTGAACCCGGGACCTAGCGAACTCTATGTCTTATAGGGTGACTCTAGTAACCGAGTGAACCCAGCAGGGCCGTGCTGAAAGGAAAGTGAATCAATTTTATTTAAGTTGGAGTTGGGGCGAATTAGATCACTTAATATAAATAAGAAATAATTAAGTGAAGGGTTATTTGGATCGTGGTTTTTCCTCTCCCTAAAACCTCACCGCCGCCCACCTCTCTTTTCTTCCTCTCTCGGCGCCAACCACAAGGAAGGCTAGGGTTCGGCCCAAGGGCACCTTCCGGCGACGACTTCGACACGAGGACGCTCCCCTCCGCGAGAGGAACGCGTGGACGCGAGAAGATCGTCGAAAGTATCGTCTCCTCCGGAGATCTAACGATTAGAATCGTAAGAAAATCCGAACAAGAGGTAAGAAACCCCTCACCTGCAATATAAGTAGCTTTTCGGATGATTGTATGCTTTTAATTTAGGGATTTGCAGTTTTCCGACACAAAGGATGCGAACTAGCGCATACCAAGTGTTCGATAAAATTAATAGCACAGTTAAAATGCAACTTAGACATTTTAGTAGCCTAGATAAATGCAATAGAAGCATTTTACAGCTTATTTATTCTTGCTACAGTTATGATGGACTAGATGTTCAACGGGTGGGCTCCCACAGTCGCCTCTAGGTTCAGATAACCTAGTTCTGGGTTTAGACAACCTAGTAGAAGCAAGACAATAGTTATTAGCTTATGTTCAGTATTTTACTTTCTCAGTGGCACTGTACTGGATTAGATATCCACTGGGTTGGATTCCCATAGCCGTCCCTAGGTTCAGCTAACCTAGCAAACCCTACTAGATTCGGAATTTGCAACCCCGGGTTTAGTTAGGGATACGCGCACAGCAAGTACAGTCGTCGGGCCCAAACAGCAGCATGATTATTATTTTAATCTATTATGTTATTAGCTTCTCAAAATTCACAAAGATCAGTTATATTAGTTGAGTTTGAATTCAGCTTCAGTCTAGCTCAGTTCATGTTTCAGCTCAGTTCTTTCTTATTGATACACATGATAGTTTATGATTAGCTTTGTATGCCATGCTTTAGTGTTCATGTTCAATGATTTCAGTATGCCATGTTTCTCAAGTTCATCATATGATTTTAATAGCATTCTTTCAAAATCATATTGCATCGAATGCATGTTTTAGTGAGGTAGATGGTTTCTTACTAAGCTCTCAAGCTTACAGATACTATTTTCCTTATACTGCAGATAAAGGTAAAGGGAAGATGGACTAGCGGAGGCTGGAGGGCAATGCTACGAAGATGTGTGTGGGCAGGAACTTGGAATAAAGATCTTAGGGAATTTCAGCAAGCTTGTTTAAAGCATTAGAATCTTTTAGCATTTTATTACTTGCACCTTAGTATGTTAATTGCTATGAATTAGCTAGTCATGCACCCTATAATGCTTAAAATACTATTTGTGTGATGTTAGAATGTTTTACATTTAGTTTAGAATTGATATGAGTAATTTTGGCACGAACAAGTGCTGAAATCAGAGCTAGCTGCAAAATCAGAAACTCCAATCGATCGGTGGATCGATTGGGGGTTCCTAATCGATCAGCTAATCGATTGGACAACTTGTTCCGCGAACAGTAGGCTTCTGGATTGATCAGCCGATCGATCCAGCAGTTTCTGTCGCGAACAGAAGGCTCTGGGATCGATCACTGGATCGATTGGCCAGTCTGGATCGATCAGCCGATCGATCCAGAATATTGTCCCGAGCACAGTAGCGTGCTGGATCGATCACTGGATCGATCCAACCCAAGTTCCGCATACAGTAGCCGGCTGAATCGATCACTGGATCGATTCAACTGTTCCAATCGATCTGTGGATTGATTGGGAGGCTCGAAAGGTGCTAGGAAGCCTCCAGTTCAGTTCCTTGACCATGGGGGAAGTATAATGTGTCATGAATAGTTAGATTACACCCCTGAGCATGTATAGAATCAAGAAATGTCAGTAGTTTAGCAAAATTTTAATTAGTGCAGCTTCCGCATCTAGATTTAGTAATGGTTAGGGAATAGTTTAGCACAGCATAATGTGACGGTCCAGCCTTACAGCTTAGTTAGTAGAAGGCGGGTCGTTACAAATTTGATTGACTTCCTAGGGTGGAAGTACGCTCAGCAAGTGTAACTCGGCTCGTCCGTTCGCTACGAAGTCGGCTTGTTCCTTTTTGGTCCATTGGTATTCCTCTTTTTCAGTTCCTTGTTGGTCCTTAGAGGCTATAAAATCATATTTAATTATTAAAACTAATTCAAAATTAGTTTTAAAAAAATAACTCCTATGTTGTTTTTCTATATCATGAACTCTCACTCTTGAAGTTAGGTTGGTAGATGTTGGGTTCGACCATCTTCTTTGTACTTTAATCGACGGTTCGTTCTTCTGAAGTAGTTGGACTTTGATACCACTTGTTAGTGTTGTTGGACCGACAAGAGGGGTGGGGGGGCTGAATTTCCTTGAAAATAAGTTAGAATAATCTTGAGCTAGTTTTAGCAGGACACAATATTAGTTAACCAAATACAACATTAACATAAATAATAACTTAAAAAGAAATAAATAAGTGACTAGAATTTTTTACTTAGTTACAACTTATGTGGTTGTTAATCTAAGGTGGTTGTAAAGCTCCACTAAAAATATCTCCTTTGATGAAGGCAGAAAAGCCTCTTACACTCTTTGAAAAACTTAGAAAGTTGCTAGGAGATTTATATAAAAGTTGTTGAATATTCCCTATCTCTAGGAGTCTTTTTATAGCCCCTAAAAAACTCTATCCGAAGTTAGAAGGCACTTTCAATAGGGCTCAAGGCGCCTTCAATTAGAGAAATTTTATTACTGAAGATAAAACTTTATATTCGGCTAATGACCACTGGAAGATGCCTTTTATAAGCTAGAAGGTTCCTTTGACAATGTTCATCGAAGGTGCATTCCAAGCCATGAAAGGTGTCTTCCATGAGGTAGATCAGCTCCTTACCTGATCTCTTCGCATGGGTGATGCTCTGACTAATCGGAGTTGAGCTCACCCGAACCCAACTCCGACCTTTTCCTCAAGCAAGCTTCCTCCCCGATTTCTTGTCCCTCGAACGTCATGCATATCTTTCTCGTCCACCAATGTATTCTTCCATAGTATCTCATCTCTCGGATGCACTAAGCTTATCAGCTCCTTTCTCGTGTCATCTTTCTTGCTAGTTATGTCTTCCTCTCAACTTCTTATGTTCCTAAGCTTTTGCACACTTAGATACAATGATCAAATATAACAGGATCTAACTTAACTTGGTTGATCACATCAAAATCAACCTGGGGTACTTACACTGTAGGATCGAAAAGAATTTAGATATCTCCACAATGATATGATATTATCCACTTTGGGCCTAAGCCCTCATGGTTTTGCTATTGGGCTCTACCCAAAAGCCCTCATATCTTTCCCATGTGTTTTCAATGTGGGACTATGTTTGTAACCTTGCAACACCAACAATTCCTCCCCTCAAACAAAAGACCACAGGTTTCCCATGTCCGATCCTCGACCCACCAGATCTTTCTGCCCCTCGGTCCACCCGACCTACTAGGACTTCCTTGTCTAGCCGCAACTAGGACTTCCTGCCTGGTGTTTGGTCCTCTTGATCCGAACATAGGAGCCCCCACTTTCTTTGTTCAAAGTCAATATTATACTCACATGACTCAATCAGACCATAGCTCTTGTGCACAGTCTGTGGTTAAACCTTCTAGCAGTCCAGGCTCTGATACTAATTGTAGGATTGAAAAGAATTTAGATATCTCCACAATGATATGATATTGTCCACTTTGGACCTAAGCCCTCATGGTTTTGCTCTTGAGCTCTACCCAAAATATCTCATACCAATGGAGATATTTTTCTCTTTATAAACCTATGATCTTTCCCATGTATTTTCAACGTAGAACTATATTTACAATCTTACAACATCAACATACACTTCTACCATTAATACTACTCAGTTCACCAGTTGCATTTTCTTCCCTACATTCTAGTGCTAGTGCATATTTTTGTGGCATCCAATGTTGAATACAAAGTGAACAACTTCTTTGTAATGGGCGGATCAAATGATGGAGATCTCTCTTACAAAGGGTTGCTACTTTCATATGATAGATATTTAATTTCAAAACCAAGTTCAGGAGGATTATCATACTCAACAATTCCAAGAAGTTGCAAATTAAAGGTAAGCTTTGACGGGTTTGTTGAACTAGCTGGTGACATGCACCAACTGTAAATTTACCGATGAGATTGTTTGGCAAGACAGCAACTACGGATGCATATGGGTTGATTGATTGTGAGAATTAGCATCCCCAAAGGATTCAACATTTTGAACCTTAGCCTTATCATTGCCACTACTTTTGTTGGTCCTTTGGGAAAGAGTTGTCACGACACCAATAGTACTAGTTGTTGTTGCTACTGATAAAATTATCAATAGTCTATGGTGGTAGATAATTAAAGACTTTATCTCCCCAATCTCCTTAATTGACTTCTCAAGTGAGACAAGTGGTGCATCTTGAGATATGTTCAAATCAAAACCTCCAGGCTCCAAAGATCTGGCAGAAGGGTTTCCACTATTTGAAGCGCTTAATTTATTGATAAACTGGATGGGGTTGTCCCTTTTAAATAGAGGGATGCTTGTCTGTTGTCTTGAGAGTTACTTGTTAAATCTTCTTGGTTCTTAGGTTGTAGCTTAGGAGAAGCAACTTCTAGTTGTGTCTTCCTTCTACATCAATTGTGTCCTGCAAGTCACCTTTTATAGCTACTCTTTGCCACATCAACTCTTTTGCCAATGGTGCTTCCATAGGGGGAATTCTCAGTGTTCAAAATCTACATCATGCCATCATCAACTTCACCAACAACTTCTTCTATTTCATCATCATCATAAATTGGATCACTAATCGTATCGGTCTCATTTTCCTCATTCAACTAGTAAAACTCATTAGTGTAATCATCGACCGATCTTACAACCCACCTCAACGTATGAAGTCTTTGAGTTAAGGTTAGAGTGTCATAGAAGGGGAGAAAGTGACTCTTCAACTTCTTTTTCATTTTCTCTCAATCTTTGATTTTGGCCTTGTTTTGCTGATCTCGCGAGTGTCACAAGTGCTCCCACTATGTTGATGTTAGACCTCTGAGTTTAAAGGCAGCAAATTTTACTTTCATCTGAATAGGTATTTCCTCATAATAAAAAATATGCTCCACTTCATTAAGCCAATCAACAAACCCTTAGTTGGTGATGTATTAGAAAACGTGGGAAGATCAACTGGAAACCCGATATCTCTATATCATTCCTCTTGACCACGACTTTCTCAAAACTGAGCATGACTGTGAAATGGAATTTTACAAGCGGAACCAGAATTAGGATAAGAGAACTTATGACCTTTAAGATCTTGGGCATTACGATCACAATGTGAAGTTTCCTCATCCATAACTTGTCTCTTACGACCACGACCACATACCTCACAATCTTCAAGATCTTGCGCCTCTGCCCCTTGGGCATAGCACAGACGGTGGGCGCATGACATCTCTGGCTTAATGGCCAAGGGTCGATTTTCAAGAACTGACTGTTGATTAATCCTAGGAAAACGTACCGGTTCCACTGTACAAAATTTTTTTTTACAAGTATCGAGCCTTTCCTTAAATAACCTATTGTGTTCTTTAGAAGTTAAATTAGGAATCGCAAACGGAACTTAACATCATTGATTCCAAATTTAACTTATCTGTTCTTAATGGTTTAGATTTGAATTGCAAACGGAACTTAACACTATTGATTCAAATCTACCTAAGTTATTAATTCCATAAATATTAATTTCTAAAATTGGCTTCCAGGACTGCATGGCGAGGCACATGACCTTCTTGGATATGGGAGCAACCACCACCGCCTAGGCAAAGTCTTTTAAGGAAAACTAATATTTATTTCCTTAAATAACTCTAGGTTAACCAAAAAGAACAATCGAATAACAAATTCGAAAAAAAAAAACACAAAATCAAAAAATAAATTTGATAAACTAGATCTAATTGCCTCTTGTATTTAGAATTCTTACAAAGAAAATATCTAGTATGATGTGGAAGAAAATTACTAGTTATACCTTCTCTTTGTAATCTAATGACCTCGAGATCTTCTGTCGTATTCCTCGCCTCGCCTTGGATGTCGTGTGGGCGATGATCCTCCAAGATGAACACCACCCAAAAGAGTCATTCCTCTTCCTCTAAGATTCGGCCACCACCACCACCAAGGAGAAGAGAGCAAAGGGAAAGGGAGAAGGGAGAGGGCCGGCTACCAAAAGACCTCCAAACAATAGAATAAGAGTTATTGTCATGAAGCCCCCTCACCCCTTCTTTTATATTACTTGCTCAAGGCAAATAAGGAAAAACTTTTTACAAAAAATAAAATCATTCAAGAGTTTTTCCTTTTCCCTTTTAATTTTTCCTTTTCTTTCCTCTTGATTGAATCAATTACCAATTTTAATTTGTGATGATTTTAATTAATTTTATGATGGTCGGCCACTTGCTTGGGCACCAAGCAAGGTGGCCGGCCACCTCATCAAGAGAATAAAAGAAATATATTTTTATAAAATTTTACAAGAAAAACTCTTATAAAATTTTACAAGCTCTCTTTCCTAAAGTAGGAGTTAAAAAAGGAAAGTTTCAAAAAATTAAAACCATGTTTTAAAATTTAAAAACTCTCTTAAAATTTCCTTTTTTGACATGATGATAGAAAATTTTAATTTTAAAACTTATCTCCCTTTTTTTTTTCTTAAACCATGAGGATGGTTAAAAAAGGAAAGTTTTAAAACTCTCTATTAAAACATGTGGCCAAATTCAAATAAGGAAAGTTTTTAAAAAATTAAAATCTCCCTTTTAAAACTTATAGTTTTCTACAAAGAGAAGATTTTAAAAATTCAAAAATAACCCTCCTTGTTTGAATATTGTAGCCGACCCCTTCATGCTTGGTCACCAAGCAAAGGGCCGGCCCCTATAGGAGAGGATGTGGTCGGCCCTTGCTTGGTCACCAAGCATTGGACCGGCTCACTTCTTGGACACCAAGAAGAGCCTTACATTTGGATGGACTTGAGGCTATAATGAGGCTACGATAGGGACCTAGAGGAGAAATTGGTTTTGGCCTTCCGATGAGCTTGAGTATCCCGTGTTCGCCCCGAACACACAACTCAAGTTCATCGATAATAACTCATTCCACTAGAGAGTTATTACCGCACTACCGCACCAATCCCAAATTATATTATGGGCTCCTTCTTATCATGAGTGTGTTAGTCTCACTGTGTTTAAGATTACGAATGTCCACTAATTAAGTAAGTTACTGACAACTCACTTAATTAATATCTAGCTCCAAGAGTAGTACCGCTCAACTTTATTGTCATGTCGGACTAGGTCCACCTATAGGTTTTATCATGGTAATCCTTATGAGCTCCTCTTGGGGACATTCTCAACCTAGATAACTAGGACACAGATTCCTTCTATAATCAACATCACACACTATAAGTAATATCATTTCCCAACTTATCGGGCATATTAATTTATCGAGCTAAACCTCACCCTTTGATAAGTCAAAAAAATAAATATTAAATATATGTGCTTGTTATTATATTAGGATTAAGAGCACACACTTCCATAATAACTAAGGTCTAGTTCTTTTACTAAGTCAGTACAAAAAGAACTTACCTAAATAATCCTACTCAATACACTTAAAGTGTATCAGTGTAATTTATTAGTCAAGATAAACTAATACTTAATTACACTACGACTATTCTAATGGTTTGTTCCTTTCCATCTTAGTCGCAAGCAACTGTTTATAATTTATAGAGAACCGACAACATGATCTTCTGAGTGTGACACCACACTCCATGTTGTCTACTATATAAATTAATTGAACAATTACATTTAATAAATAAATGCAGATATTGACCAATGTGATTCTTTTATTTCACCAAATAAATGTTTACAAAAGCTAGGCTTTTAGTATACACTCTAACAATCTCCCAATTATACTAAAAGACTAAGCTGACATATCTATTGCCTTACATCTAATTCTCATCCCCTCCACATGCCGATCAAAAGCTTTCGCCGGAAGGGCCTTTGTGAAAGGATCTGCTAGGTTATCTTCTGATGCAATCTTGGCGACGACAACTTCTCCTCGCTTGACGATGTCTCGTGTCAGGTGGTACTTGCGCTCTATATGTTTACTTGCCTTATAAGCTCGTGGTTCCTTCAAGTTTGCAACTGCACCGCTATTATCACAATAAATTGTGATGATCTTGGGCAAACCAGGAATCACATCTAAGTCCATTAGAAAGTTCCAGAGTCATACAGCTTCTTTGGCTGCCTCAGAGGCTGCCACATACTCAGCTTTCATGGTTGAGTCTGAGACGCATTTCTACTTAACACTCCTCCATGCAATGGCTCCACCTCCTAAAGTAAACACATAGCCTGACATAGACTTAATATTATCCCTATCTGATTGGAAATCTGAATCCGTGTAGCCCACAGGGAGCAAATCGTCTGCTTGGTAGACTAGCATATAATCTCTAGTCCTTCTCAGGTACTTTAAAATATACTTCACAACAGTCCAATGTCCTTGTCCAAGGTTACTTTGATATCTGCTAACCATGCCCACGGTAAAACAGATATCAGGTCTCGTACACAGCATTGCATGCATAAGGCTTCCTACTACCGAAGCATAAGGAACTGCCTTCATGTCCTCAATCTCCTTTGATGTCTTCGGGGACATCTCTTTAGATAAGGCTATTCCATGCCTAAAAGGTAAGAAACCTTTCTTGGAGTTTTGCATGCTAAAACGAGCAAGGATTGTATCTATATATAAGGCTTGGTATAGGCACAACATTCATTTCTTGCAATCCCTTATAACTTTGATCCCAAGAATGTGTGCACATTCTCCTAAGTCCTTCATATCAAATTGTTTGGACAACCATACCCTTACGTCCGATAATACCTTGACATTGTTGTCAATTAATAAAATATCATCTACGTATAGTACAAGAAATACCACCATGTTTCCGTTACACTTCTTGTATACACAAAACTCATCCGGACACTGAATAAATTCATATGACTGGATTACTTCATTAAACCGGATGTTCCAAGATCTTGAAGCTTGCTTCAGTCCATAAATGAACCGATTGAGCTTACACACTAGATGCTCTTTGACATTTTCAATAAACCCTTCTGGTTGCTTCATATGGATGTTTTCTTCAAGACTTCCATTAAGGAAAGCTGTCTTGACATCCATTTGCCAAATCTCATAATCCATATGAGCGGCAATGGATAAGAGTATCCGGATAGACTTAAGCATAGATACCGGCGAAAAAGTCTCCTCATAATTGATTCCCTCTTTCTGAGTATACCCTTTCGCAACAAGTCTTGCTTTGAAGGTTTCTACCTTCCCATCTGTCCCTCTTTTCTTTTTATAGATCCACTTGCATCCAATGACTTTTACACCATCAGGTGGTTCTACAAGCTCCCAGACCTTATTAGAATGCATAGATTCTATTTTGGAATTCATTGCCTTTTGCCAAGATACTGCATCTATATCTTGGAGTGCTTCGTCATATGTCCGGGGATCAGGTTCATGTTTACCCGGGATCAAGTCCGAAGACTCTCCCAAAAACATGAATCTCTCAGGCTGCCTTACAACCCTCCCACTACGACGAGGCACCGTCTGTGGTTGTGTATCATGTGTGACACGTGTTGCAGTCTCTTGTGGTACTTCATCTTGTACTGTTGGTACTGAAGTAGACGTGCCCTCTCTAAGTTCTTCTAGAACAATTTTGCTACTAGGCTTGTGGTCCATTATATAGTCTTCTTCTAAAAACTGGGCATTGGTGCTAACAATGATCTTCTGGTCTTTAGGACTATAAAATAAACCACCTTTCGTTCATTTGGGATATCCTACAAACACATGAACTTTTGTACGAGATTCTAACTTATCAGCATCTGGTTTCAGCACATGTGCTGGACTACCCCAAATCCGAATATATCTTAGACTAGGCTTTCGCCCATTCCACAATTCTGTGGGAGTAGAAGATACTGATTTAGAAGGTACTAAGTTCAGAATGTGCGCTGTCATTTCCAGAGCGTATCCCCAAAACGAATTTGGTAATTCTGAATAACTCATCATCGATCTAACCATCTCCATAAGAGTCCTATTCCTTCGTTCTGCCACACCATTCTGTTGGGGTGTACCAGGTGCGGACAATTGGGATTGAATCTCGGCCTCTGATAAGTAATTCCTAAACTCTCCTAAGAGGTATTCGCCACCACGATCAGACCGTAGTGTCTTGATACTTTTACCTAGACGTTTCTCCACATCAGCCTTGTATTCTTTGAACTTATCAAAGCACTCAGACTTGCGGCGCATTAGGTAAATGTATCCATATCTTGAATAATCGTCTATAAAAGAGACAAAATATTCAAAACCACCTCTAGCCTTGATAGACATAGGACTACACAAATCAGAATGAACCAATTCTAACGCTTCTTTGGCTCTATACCCCTTGGCCTTAAAAGGTCTCTTGGTCATTTTACCTTCCAAGCAGGATTCACATGTTGGAAAGTTTTTCAACTCTAATGGACCTAAGAGTCCATCGGCTACAAGCCTTTGAATCCTACTTAAGTTAATATGACCAAGCCTTAGATGCCAAAGATGCGTTTGGTTCATTTCCGAAGGTTCTTTTCTCTTATTAGAGTTAGAAGATGTGTTATTAATTTCCATATTTTGCTTTATGGGAGAAATTAGATTTAAAGTATATAAATTGCCAACCAATGCACCAGAACAGATAATCACCTTATTTCTCTTTATAACCACATTGTTACTAAAAGAAATTGAATATCCATCCAAATACAGTTTAGAAACTGAAATTAAATTCTTTCTAAATCTGGGTACATAAACACAATTTCTTAAAACCAAATTTCTATTCCTATTTAAAGATAAGTAGACGTCTCTCGCTGCAACAGCCGCCACCTTAGTAGCATTGCCCATGTAGACGGTAATCTCTCCTTCAGTTAGTCGTCGGGTTTCCTGGAACCCCTGCAAGAAATTGCAGACATGATCAGTGGCTCCCGTATCTACACACCAGGTGCTGGTAGATATCACCGCTAAACATGTTTCAAAAACTAGAGTATGAGATATACCTTTATTGTTCTGATTCCTACGAGGACAGTCCGCCTTCCAATGCCCTGTCTGCTTGCAAATGAAACACTTGCCTTTCGGCTTCTTCATTCTAGCTTTTTGTCCCTGAGGTTTATTCACTCTCTTCGCTGAAAAGACCTGTTTCTTCTTCTTCTTGACTTTCGGCTTAGAAGTAGAACCATTTTCAGCATAGTGAATCTGAGAACTTTGACGAAATATACCTTCTGCTGCCTGTAGTTCTGTCAGAAGTTCCGCCAACGTATACTCTCTTTTGTTCATGTTATAGTTTAGTCAGAACTGCTCAAAACTTCTGGGTAGCGTTTGGAGAATTATATCGACCTGGGTTTCCCCATCGATTTCTCCTCCAAGGACTTGTATTTCATTCAGATAAGCCATCATTTTGAGGATATGATCCCTTACGGGTGTCCCCTCAGACATGGTGGCTGTCATTAGCTTTCTCATTGCCTCTTGCCTAGCAGTCCGACTCTAGTGCCCAAAGAGTTCTTTGAGATTGTTCATTATATCATAAGTTGTTGGTAAATCTTAATGCTGATGTTGCAATACATTTGACATAGATGTCAAAATGTAACACCGCGTCATCTCATCAGCTTTTACCCATTTCTTATGATACTCAATCTCCTCTGGTGTAGAGTCACCATCAGGTGCATCAGGGCAAGCCTTAGTGAGTACAAACTTATAGCTTTCTGCAGTAAGGACAATGTCCAGGTTTCTTTTCCAATCAATATAGTTGGGTCCAGTAAGTTTATTCTCTTTCAGTATAAGGGCCAGTGGGTTGAAAGTCATCCTAAGAATCACAAAAATAACTTTGGTCAGGACTCTAAATTTAGAATAATATTGATTCCTCAAACAATACTATTTTAAATTAACCAACATCTCAAAACACCGTGAATTTTGTATGCCACGATAGTGTGGACGTATACAAATTCATCATTTGTAAAAGGAGGGTGTAACCCATTAATTTTATTATCTTGTCAACCTAACTTTTTGACAAATAAAATTAATAGTTGGTTTCCTTCGGCCACACAAATAATAGCAGTGATTCCGATGGGGAGGATACTATTAGACGTGCCTAAGTGTATACCATTACTTGACACTAAGTCCATTAATAAGATTGTGCCCCTTCCGATGGGGAAGATCACACTCTCTTAATTAATTTCCTATAGTCATTCTAAATGGAAGTTTGATCTAGTGATCCGCAAACAAACTCATCCGATATGGAGGAAGGCACTCAGAGCCAACGCGCAAGTTTGCTTACATCACTTACAAACCAGTAATGGAGATCGTGAAATTTATTAAAATAAATCTCTCTCCCACTTAGTTATTTAAAATGAGGAATTTTAAACTATCCTAGCATATATTACATGCATATAAACATCACAGTAAATAAAAGCAATAAATTTGGAAATTAATTTTCCAACTATTATGGTCTTTTCCATCACTGTCTTTAGTATGCTCCAACCCTAGCTGCTGCCATCTTTAGCCACCGCCATCGGGTTGAGTTGTCGCATCCATCTTGCTTCTTATTCCGCTGCGCCTCTAGTGCTCCAAAAGTACCACGCCTCGCAAGAATCCGATCCGCAACAAAAATAGAATTTTACATATATCGATCCTATATTCCACGAGGGAATGTACATGTATTCTAGATCGAAAAAATAAAATTCTAAAAATAATACAGCTCCTGCTATATTTTATACATACAATCATGCACACAAATAATGCCCTTGACATGTCCAAGGGTCCAATCACACACAATATCAATAAGCCATAATAGTTGGAGCCTGCAACCAAAGAGTTAGTACATCCTACTATTTTCCTGCCTAAATTATGTATGACATGTGCATAACCTATTTGAATTCTAAACACACAGAGGCAAACCCTAGCTCTGATACCAATTGTTGGTTAATCCTAGGAAAACATACCGGTTCCACTGTATAAAAATTTTTTGTACAAGTGTCGAACCTTTCCTTAAATAACCTATTGTGTTCTTTAGAAGTTAAATTAGGAATCGCAGACGGAACTTAACATCATTGATTCCAAATTTAACTTATCTGTTCTTAATGGTTTAGATTTGAATCGCAAGCGGAACTTAACACTATTGATTCAAATCTACCTAAGTTATTAATTCCATAAATATTAATTTCCAAAATTGGCTTCCAGGACTACATGGCGAGGCACATGGCCTTCTTGGATATGGGAGCAACCACCACCGCCTAGGCAAAGCCTTTTAAGGAAAGCTAATATTTATTTTCTTAAATAACTCTATGTTAACCAAAAAGAACAATCGAATCACAAATTCGAAAAAGAAGAAAACACAAAATCGAAAAATAAATTCGATAAACTAGATCTAATTGCCTCTTGTATTTAAATTCTTACAAAGAAAATAACTAGTATAATGCGGAAGAAAATTACTAGTTATACCTTCTCTTTGTAAGCTAATGACCTCGAGATCTTCTGCCATATTCCTCGCCTCGCCTTGGACGTCGTGTGGGCGACGATCCTCCAAGATGAACACCACCCAAAAGAGTCCTTCCTCTTCCTCTAAGATTCGACCACCACCATCACCAAGGAAAAGAGAGCAAAGGGAAAGGGAGAAGGGAGAGGGTAGGCCACCAAAAGACCTCCAAGCAATAGAATAAGAGTTGTTGTCATGAAGCACCCTCACCCCTTCTTTTATATTACTTGCCTAAGGCAAATAAGGAAAAACTTTTTACAGAAAATAAAATCATCCAATAGTTTTTCCTTTTCCCTTTTAATTTTTCCTTTTCTTTCCTCTTGATTGAATCAATCACCAATTTTAATTTGTGATGATTTTAATTAATTTTATGATGGCCAGCCACTTTCTTGGGCACCAAGCAAGGTGGTCGGCCACCTCATCAAGAGAATAAAGGAAATATATTTTTATAAAATTTTACAAGAAAAACTATTATAAAATTTTACAAGCTCTCTTTCCTAAAGTAGGAGTTAAAAAAGGAAAGTTTCTAAAAATTAAAACCATGTTTTAAAATTTAAAAACTCTCTTAAAATTTCATTTTTTAACATGATGATAGAAAATTTTAATTTTAAAACTTATCTCCCTTTTTTTTTCTTAAACCATGAGGATGGTTAAAAAAGGAAAGTTTTAAAACTTTTAAAACTCTCTATTAAACCATGTGGCCAAATTCAAATAAGGAAAGTTTTTAAAAAATTAAAATCTCTCTTATAAAACTTATAGTTTTCTACAAAGAGAAGATTTTAAAAATTCAAAAACAACCCTCCTTGTTTGAATATTGTGGCCAGCCCCTTCATGCTTGGTCACCAAGCAAAGGGTCGGCCCCTATAGGAGAGGATGTGGTCGGCCCTTGCTTGGTCACCAAGCATTGGATCGACCCACTTCTTGGACACCAAGAAGAGCCTTACATTTGGATGGACTTGAGGCTATAATGAGGCTACGACAGGGACCTAGAGGAGAAATTGGTTTTGGCCTTCCGATGAGCTTGAGTATCCCGTGTTCGCCCTGAACACACAACTCAAGTTCATCGATAATAACTCATTCCACTAGAGAGTTATTACCGCACTACCGCACCAATCCCAAATTACATTATGGGCTCCTTCTTATCATGAGTGTGTTAGTCTCCCTGTGTTTAAGATTACGAATGTCCACTAATTAAGTAAGTTACTAATAACCCACTTAATTAATATGTAGCTCCAAGAGTAGTATCACTCAACTTTATTGTCATGTCGAACTAGGTCCACCTGCAGGGTTTAACATGGCAATCCTTATGAGCTCCTCTTGGGGACATTCTCAACCTAGATAACTATGACACAGATTCCTTCTATAATCAACAACACACACTATAAGTAATATCATTTCCCAACTTATCGGGCATATTAATTTATCGAGCTAAACCTCACCCTTTGATAAGTCAAAGAAATAAATATTAAATATATGTGCTTGTTATTATATTAGGATTAAGAGCACACACTTCCATAATAACTAAGGTCTAGTTCTTTTACTAAGTCAGTACAAAAAGAACTTACCTAAGTGATCCTACTCAATACACTTAAAGTGTATCAGTGTAATTTATTAGTCAAGATAAACTAATACTTAATTACACTACGACTATTCTGATGGTTTGTTCCTTTCCATCTTAGTCGCGATCAACTGTTTATAATTTATAGAAAACCGACAACATGATCTTCTGAGTGTGACACCACACTCCATGTTGTCTACTATATAAATTAATTGAATAATTACATTTAATAAATAAATGCAGATATTGACCAATGTGATTCTTTTATTTCAACAAATAAATGTTTACAAAAGCTAGGCTTTTAGTATACACTCTAACACTAACGACCTGGGGTTTATCCCACCATGCGTCTATGGCCCGTGTACCTACATTTACCTCTCTCCATATCCATGGGGCCGACACTAGGGGGCCGCTAAGGTAGCGGATCTACCTCTTTTTTTAAGATTTGGCGCCTCTGCTACTAGACACTAGGTTAAATCTATAACTTGCCTCTGTAAATCCTCAATCTTGTCCTGGGTGCTAAGACCACGGTGCAAGGGTTCCTCAGTCGGAACATGCCTAGCACAACCAAGATCACAACCACGATGCCCTTTCATTGGATCTGATACTCAGCTTCCTCAATTGAAACTTGCAAGCTATGATACAAACTAACGTTGAGTAGGATAACGATTATCCTGCAAGCTGACAAGAAGGGGGGGTTTGAGGAGAAAACAAGAAGAGATAATCGTTGTCCTCTAATTTTTTATTTAATATTTGAGGATAAACCTTCGAACAACTAAGTACATATTTATATAAACTTTAAACCTTAAGATACAAAGAAATGAAAAAAGTCCTAATATATAGACTCTAATTTTTTTTACTTGTAAAGAAAGGAAAAAAAATTCTAACAAAAAAAGGAAAAGGACCCACAATTCTAAAATATCTAAATGGACTCATTATCCAAAATTATACGCAAGACAAAGATTAACAAAAATATCCTAAATATAAAAATACCTTAAATATAAAAATACCTTAAATATAAAAAAATATTAAAATAATAATAAAAATATTTGAATCCTCATGTATCAAAAGGTCAGTTGTCAATTACTAAATATCTTTGATCGCTTAACATTTGTCCCCAATCATCTTGGATTACTCAACTAGGTATTGTGGATCGTTAGCCATTGCGCACTTTATTATCTTTTCACTTCGGCTACGTTTGATTGGGTGTAATATAATCAAACTTGTAATATAATTAAATTTGTAATATAATGTAATATAATCTTGATTACATTACTACGTTTGGTAATATAATGTATGTAATCTTTGATTACAAGGATGATTACATTCTTTTGTTTGATATCCATTATTATTTATAAGGAATGTAATTCGTATTATTATAAAATGACAAAAATATCTTGCGACTTCTACCGACAACCGCCACACCTCTATCGGAGCTTGCGACCGATAACCGGTGGTGACTGGCGGCGGCCGGCCGGCGGCGACCGGCGGCGGCCGGCGGCGACCGGCGGCGGCCGGCGGCGACCGGCGGCGGCCGGCGGCGACCGGCGGCGACCGGCGGCGGCCGACGATCGACAGTTGCCGACAATCGGCTGCGGCCGACGACCAACGACGGTCGATGACCGACAGTGGCCGATGACTGGCGACGGCCGGCGAGCGACGGCCGACGGCGGTCAGGGCCGACCAACGGTGGTCAGCAGCCAGCGGTGGCGGCTGGCAAGCGGTCGATGGGCGACGGTTGACTAGGGGTATATTCGATATTCAAATTTTGGTTAAACAGTGACCTCTTAATGTAATCGGATTACATAGTATTTGCTTTGTAATCTAGATTACAAAACTTCACTACCTTTTTTAATCGAGATTACATTATATTACAAATTTAAAGTTAAACCAAACAAAACAATCAGCCTTGTAATGTAATCCTAATTACATTACAAGGCAGATTACACCCTACCAAATGTAGCCTTGTAATGTATATTCGTGTTATGAGAAAATTGAATAAAAGGAGTATGGTAAATTTTCATCCTTCTGCGTCTACATTCAATTAAATATGATTATTGATCCTGTCCGAATAAAGGAAGCTAGAAAGTCAGAAATGGGGTGATCGCTGACGGGATGAAGACCTCAATCCTATAAAACAAAATCAAAACTAGAGAAGGGGTTCCTGACGTTGGCCCTCCGATACTCAAGTCAAAATCAGGAAGAGAATGAGTAATCCAGAAAATAGAAAATCTTGCCTTCCTCATACCTGGCGTACCCTTTTATACCTTTTTATGTGATCGTTTATCTGCCTTTATTTAATGATATTAATTGTCAGAGGAAGACTTATTTGTCTTGACTTTCGTGTATTGATGATAAATGTAGTGTTCTTCTTTATCTTGACTTCCTCATTTAATGATAGACAGTGTGTTTTCTTTTACTTTCTTATCTCCTCCTATGTAATGTCATTGCTTGCACCGGACGGGCGGTCCGAGTAGCTCATTTTCCTACTGATCGGGCCATGATGCCCCGACCGGCCAGGTGATATCCGCTCGTCCACTCCTTTGCTAACCGAGATAACTATAAATCCGACATTAACTACCTTAACTTTAATCGATACTATGTCAAATTAATTCTCCCTTATCAATGCATCAATCATTTAACTTTTCTCTTTCGTACTTTCATTTCCTTCCATTTTTTGTTTTTTTCTTGTTTATCACTATTTCTAGTCAACAAAATCTTAGTTAGAATCCTAATTGCATAGATGTTATACTAAGTCTTCACACACCAAAATTGTCATAGAGTCCCATTCTTTAATGACTTTTCCACCTTCAAGTCGATAATCAATTGAGTTTTCAAGCTCACTATAGACCTACAGGATCATTCATCTCGAATAAATTAATTCTTGAATTGATATATTAACTGATTAGTGTACCTTTGAGTCACGTACTTGTTCTCATTTAATGTGTATAATTAATTATTAAGTAGGCACATTTGTTTTATTCGATTTTTTACCAAGCTTTCAAGACAATTGAAAATTGAAAATTTGTTTTATTCGAATTTTTACCAAGCTTTCAAGCTAATTGAAAATTTGAAGAGGTACTAGTGTGATTATAATCTCATAGTATGAGTGATTACTCAAATGCTCCATAATTTACCTCCATCCATAGAGTGTAGAGTTGTCCTAGAAGGACAGCTAAGATGACGATTTCATCTTTTGCTCTAATGACAATTATGTATAAAATAAAAATAATTTTAAATTCAGAAAGTTATATAGTTATTTAATGTATGTGATTTAGCAAACAATGATTGAATAAAAAAATTATATATTTTAGTAAATCTAATGAAAAAAGATTAAACATGTCAATGTCGGTCCCAAGTACAAATGAAAAGGGTGAGGGTTACGTGTTAGGTTGACAACCAATGTTAAATTTAAGTCAATTGTTTAATAAATGAATTCATCAAATTATTGTTCCCCAGAAGGAACATGTTATAAGATCCGACTGTAATATTTCGGCAAGCACCACTATATCTCTAAAATAACTTGGGTGTAATATTTATTAAGTATGTAAGAGTTCTCATAACATATGTTAGAGAAGAACAAATATTATAAGACAACTAATTATTTAATATTTGGAACATGAAACCAAGGAACACTCACTAGTAAAGCGATACAAGTAGTAGATACGATAATTAGGAGAAATATTAATATTTTGGATGTACAAGAGACAAAATTGATAGAAGAGAAGACAAAGATGATAGACAATTTGAATTTTAAATTATAGTACACAAGAATGAGTAAAACATAAATTGGAAGATCTACTCCATTGTAAAGGAATAACAAACCAAGAACACAAAATAAAATATTCTTACAACTCCAAACGGAAGATAGAGGAGAAAAAAATACTTATCACAGAGTTTGTCGATATCTTTGGGATGCTTCCTTGCTCCAGAGGTGGAGGGATGGTGTGGATCGGTGAAGACGGAGGATCTAGGGTTTCCCCTAGAGGGGAAAACCCTTCTTCAAGGAAGGGGTGGAGCCCTAAATGAAATATAGGTTAAAAGGGGAGAAAATCCCCTTTTGTAGGCAAAGGAGCTATGTGCCCTGGCCACCGAACCCACACGACTGTGCCATTTGCAATGGTCGGGCCTTGCACATAGGTAAGAGCTCACTTGGCCATGCCTAGCCATATTGGCTGTTGGATGAAAGGCACAGTCGTGCCTCATGGCACGGCTGGCCCAGGTTGCTGAAGAGGAGGCACGGTCATGCCAAATGGCACGACTGTTGAATCGAAAGCGCTAGAGTGGGGGGGGGTAAATAGCGCTCATGATTTTTTCACGTGTTCGCAAATCAATCGAGAGTAAACATAGTAGAAAATAAAGTAAAGAAAGAGAAACCACTAACACTTTTCTTTTACTTGATTCGGAACATATGACGACTCCAACTCCAAGACCCGCGATTGACGATCACTTTCGTTGGGTGATACACTATCAATTCAAAGTATTACAAAAAGATATTCTTGACTACAATGTAAATGCAAATGTATAAAAGTTACCGACAACTAAAGATTTGGAGACTTGAGATTTTGATTGTCGGAGCAATGTTTCAATGTCGTAGAGTAGTTTCCGGAGTAACGCACAAGAGAATGAATCGTCAGAATTGATGTCCTAAAAGTATTGGTCGAACCCTCCTTTTATAGCCCCATCCGAGCACCTGGACTCCTCCTCGAGTGCCTCCACAAGGCTAATGTGGTGTGCTCTCGTGAAAACATCATCCACCTCCGGGTGCCCATACTAGTCTGGCGCTCGTACCACTGATGTGGGTTGGCTAGTCAAAGCGTGCCACTACAGCTTATAGATGAAATTTGCCCAGTTTGAGCACTTTGTCCAATCCGAGCACTTGGACTATTCAGGTTCCCTTGGTGATGAAGGTTGGCTACTAGACGCACTCCTTCTCAGCTATTGTCTTGGGCGCTTGGAGCAACTCCGAGCGCCCGAAGGTCTGGGCACCTGGACCCAGTCCAAGTGCCTGGATACCCTATTTTCCAACCATTGATTCTCGGTAGCACAAAGTTAGTGCAACAAGTAATAATATGTAAAGCAGAGTAATATTTTAACAGTCTCTGGACTGTCCAGTCCTGACTTTGAGTTTCACTGAAACTCTAGGTCGGACTGATGTCTACTGTTCTCTTTACGGGAAACGCGTCCTCACCTACTCTTCTTAGGAGAGTTTATCTTTTACCAACCCGGCCCTCCAAATTGTTTGGACTTTTGTTCAGCATCCAAGACTTTAGAATTTTCACCTAGTGTCCTCAACCCTAGGATTTTCCACCTAGTGTTTACTACCTCTAGAACTTTCACCTAGTGCCCTCAACCCTAGGATTTTTACCGGACGTACTTGACTTGCCAAGACTTCACCCAATCCCATGAACCATGACTTCCTTTCCTAGCCATAACTAGGACTTTCCCCCTTCCTAAACTTATCTAGGACTTACCTGCACACTCAGGTAAGCTTGTTAGATAACAATTAACTTTAACTTTAAACCTTTGTCAATAATTAAAACTAGATTTGATTATCTGGTACTCCATGCACCAATAATGGCCTTCCTAATTCTTGCCTCTAGATGTGCTTTTCCTCGTGTTCTTCATCCAATTTCAATCCTTGTCGCGCCTTGTCAATGAAAAGGGAAAAAGAGCAGATCTCTAAACAAGAAAGTAGTCATACTGCAATAATAAAAAAAAGAAGTGCGATGACATGAATTATAAACAAGAAATTGATACAAATGTGCAATAATAGAAGTCTAAACACATGTATAACCCATGCACATCACGATTCACATAGCCCAGCTGTGTGTTTTCACATGATTGTGCGGCATTTCTCCTAGAGATCCACATGATCATGCACCATCTCCTGGAAAGCTCATATTTTGGCACAACCGTGATGCCCTACCATAGAATTGGTAAATTCATTATTTTTTGGAAGTTAATTCCAAATTGAATGCGAGGAAGGCTTTAAAAGGATCACCAAGGCTCATAGCCAAGAGGAGAGGACTCAGCTGGTAACAAGAAGCCCTAAGAGAGTAATTCCAAGGAGCAAGAAGAGTTCTCATAGATGTTTAGAGTTTGAGAAGCAACTTGAAGACGTCCTTTGCTTCTACAAATAAGATTTTCTCTCTTTCTATTTGATTTTGGTGTTGTAAAATCTTACTTAAACATGTCTTCTTGCTGTAACTCCATATCCATGGAGTAGTATTTTTTTTTATTTTAGAACTAGAGAGTAGCCCTTTTGACATGTAGATGTTATTTTCCATGATTTATTTACATTTACTATTCTATGAATTGATTGTTTGTGGTTCGGTTCTACTATTTATACATGAACTCGATACCAAAAGCTTGATTTTGTATCTCAAGGATGTGAGGAATGACCGAAAGGTGAACCTAATCCTTTGATCTATAGAATACCAAAACATGGGGGGTCGGCCATGAAAGTAGGCTAGGTTACCATGAGGATTCCCTAGGCTTTCACAAAACTTAATAGGTCTACCTTGATACGACATCATACAGCAAGGGAAGGCAACTTAAGAACCATAGGCATCTCGTGACAGGAGCCTTCTTAAGAAAGCGGTTTTTTAGTAATGTCACCCTAAATGTAGACGTCATGTTAGGGAAGATACACTGGAGTAGTTCCAAAAAATCACATTGAGTAAATTGGGATTGTCTACCTACATGAACCAATGAGAATTAGAAAACCAAATAAAGATTAGGGTGTCTACCGTCATTGAGGTGAAACCGAAGTCCTAGGATCTCTTCTTGAATCGGATTTCCTCCTAGATCTTTCCTCATAAGCTTTCTTAGTTTTCTTAAGATTATTCACAACTTTAAATTCACTAGATAACTGCTTTCACATCGTAGATCGGTACTCGATTTCTAGTCCACATGGGATCAATACTTTTATTACTTTATAACGATCGTGCACTTGCGATTTACGACACATCAGTCAACAATCCATTGAGCTACTCACTCATTCTAGAATCTAGAGTACTACTCCATGGATATGAAATTATAACTGAAAAACATAAAAAAAAACATCCTAGAACCCAAATAAAGAGAGAAGAGAAGAGGAAGATTAGCCGAGATGGTTCTCGATGTCTTCGAGAGAACTCCAAACTCATAGGGTGGATGGAAACTTCAACAACTCCTTGGAACGACACCCTAGGGCTCCCTGTTAGAGGAAAAACCCTCCTTTTCGAATCAAGAGCCTCCTAGGGCTTTTTATAGACTTGGAACTAACCAAAATGGTTGAAAAATACCAAATTTGTCGGGGCACCGCTGTCACTCCAAGACCATGCTGGGAGGCACGGTTGGGTCATGTAGCTCTAATGGTTGAAATTTGGGGTCGGACATGGCCATGCTAGTGGGCATGGCCAGACCTGGGGCACTACTAGGGTGTGTCGGGTGTGGTGGAGAGAAACATGGTAATGCCTTGGGGCACGACCTAGGTGTGTCAATTTCGATTACGATTGGATGGGGCACAACCATGCCTAGAGGCAAGGCCAACCCATGTCTATAGCCTCATTTTCATTCCATTCTTTATATAACTTCGGCTGGAGGACACGCTTGTGTTATGGGACATGAACAGAGCATGTTGTTTATTTTGAATCCATGTTCCAAGACTTTTAAGCTATGATTTTGCTCCAGTTCCACATTCTGTCAATCAAAAAATAGATCTTCGAACTAGAATAGTAAAAATAATGAAAAGAAGATGCAAGTATGCAAAATATGCTTATGAGATGACACAAAATATATACAAAATAATATTAAAAAGTATGCATGAAATACACACATCATGGATGGAAGGATAAAAAATGAAAATATTTGAAAGAAAGTAAGGGTTGTACCTATTGAGGAAAAACTCTGGAGACACTTTTAAGATAATATGGATATGTACTTAGACTATCAATAAATGTTCTAGTTAAGAGATGTAAAATTATGATAAATGTGCACATCAAACGAGAAAGAGGATGATAAAGAAAGACTTAGTTAGCAATAATAAAACTAGAGTACCAACTTTAGAGTCACATGCGCTCCTGAGCAGTCCAAGTTCAAGTGGTTTCCCGAGTACCAATCAAGTGACTAATAACTGATATCTAATTGATCTCAATCTACCATTATTTTTTATAACATCTTGTCATTCTTAACTTGTCAAGACTTCCTTTCCCTAACATCTGATTAATCTTGATCTATAGGGACTTTATCATTTCTTAACATTCGGTTTAACCTTATCATGCTAGAACTTCATTATTAACAGACATTCGATGAACCTTGACCTGTAAGAATTTCACCACTATCTAGCATTCAATCAATCTTTACCTGTTCAAAATTATTGTTAAGCATATGATCAACCTTGACCTATCAAGACTTCACCACTGCCTAGCATGTGGTTAACCTTAACCAGTCAGACTTTACCACAGCCAAAAATATCTGATCTTCCTTTACCTGTTTAGACTTCCCTTATTGCCAAGTATTATGTAAATCTTGACCCACTTAGACTTCACGTCATATGTCAACTATCCGAACCTCCATGACCTACTTAATCGATTTTCACCCTTACCAACTCCTTGTTGAACTTCCAACCTTTGAGTGTGAGATTCTCCATAACCTACTTGAACTTTGCCCTTGTCAACTTATTGTTAGACTTCCAACTGTCAAGTATCCAATTAACTGTGATATATTGGACTTCTCCACTTATCAACTCCTTATTGAACTTTTAATTGCCAAGTGTTTGGTCAGTCATGACTCACTTGAACTTCTCGCTTAATCAAACCAAATCAATCTTGGTCCATTTGACCCAAGGTTGATTGCACCACAAACTCAACTTTCACTTAAACATGTCACTTTAATAAACAAATATATTGATCAAATATCGAAATCCAACTAGTGCTTAGTTTATTGAGCTTGGCCAACTTTGACTAGCTAGAGGTCTATTGTACCAACACACATAATAACTTTTAATGGGGAAGTAGCCCAAGAGAACATCTTATGTAGATTAGGAGGCAGTGTTTTATCACTGAAAGAGTCCATGTGGTCATGTAGGGAGGTATCACACAATAAAACATCACATGTGTTAGTGCAATGTGATGTAGAAGCTTGGGATCTAATGTTGGGTGGGATAGCAATTATCATGTAAGCTATTTTGAATCTGTTGGTTCAATCCAAATGCTAGAAATAATTTTCTAAAACTTGTCGATTCAGAAGAATACTAGGAAATAGGAAAATAAACAGCACTGTCAAAAATATTATTAATATAAAAACTTTATCCTAAACACCAACTAACAAGACACTTATATAAACCCAAACTTTTAACTTGTAAAGAAAGGAAAGAAATCATAACAAAAAAGAATTTTTTTTAACAAATTCACATTCCTAAAATCCCTAAACAAATCCAAAATACAAAAATACAAAAGACAACAATTATCAAAAATACCTTAAATATTAAAAAAACCCAAAAAAAAATACTAAAAAGAAGTATGAAAGATATTCAGATCCTCTTACATCAGTCATCCTGGGTTGAAAAAACTTATTTTCGAGTTTAGAGTAGTGCTTCTACCAAGAGCTCCTCTAGGATCAACAAGTTTTCCTCCAATATCAATAAGTTTTTCAATAACAATTGATGATGGATAACCATGAAACTTTGAGTACTTGTCCAATATCCAAGTTATTATCTGTGAATTAGTCCCCATATCAGGTGTTGAAACATCTGTGTAAATGCCAATTAGATCATGTATCTCTTCAGTGAAAACTCTATTAAGTTCTTCAATATATTAATCAAATATAATAGGATCATCTTGCAGCTTTTGCTTGTCTAGATAATCAATTCTCGCAGAGTATGCAAAATCAAAACCAAGCTCAACTTTTCGTAAGTTAGCATGTACTGTAGAATGACCAAAAGGATTTATTTGCTAGCCAACATAAGGAATCTCAATAAACAGTTTCTTGATTATATGATGGCCAAGAGTTGTTTGATTAATCCTATCAATGTAATGCACTATGGATTTATCATGCATACACCAACCACCATCTAAAAACTCTAACTGTCTAGAATTTATGGAGGTCAGGTGAGAAGTATCCCCTGATTTTTCCTTAGAAATCAGCAGTCCCTTGCAAATGACTAAAATCTCCATGTCATCACCATAAAGTACCTTATCATATACTGGCCGCTAGTTTATTTGGTCTCGTCTTCGTCATAAATTAGTTCACTAACTATTTCAATCTTATCATTCATATTTTTCTCAAAAAACATTTATCCAAATTTAAATAAAAGAACTTACGACCTCTGAGATCTCGGGCACAACGATCATAGTGTAAGGCTTCCTAAGCCGGAACGTGTCTGTCACAACAACGACTACATACCTCACTATCTTCAAGATCTTGCGCTACTAAATGTTGGGATAACTCCATGACTTGCCTCTATCTCTTCTTGGGTTTTATGATCATAGTACGATACTTCCTTAATCGGAACCTGCCTTCATGACCATGACAATCATCTATAGGATCCAAAGAGCTCTAATAATAGTTGATGTCGGGCGGGATATTGATTATCCTATAGGCTATATTAATTCCATTAGTTTGACTGCAAATGCTAGAATCAATCTTCTAAAACCTATTGATTCAGAATAATATCAAGAAATAGAGAAATAAATGGTAATGCAAAAACTATTATTAATCCAAAAACTTCACCCTAAACATCAACTAACAATGTTCTTATATAGACCCAAAATTCTAAATTGTAAAGAAAGAAAAGGAATTCTAACATAAAGAATTTTTTTTAGAAAACTGACAATTCTAAAATCCCTAAACAGACTCAAAATTTAAAAATATGAAAGACAAAAATTACTAAATTACCCTAAATATCTTAAATACCAAAAACCTTTAAAAAATACTAAAATTAGTATGAAAGATATTTGGATCCTTCTACATCAGTATTGCTAGAGAGGGAGTAGTGAATAGTATGCCTATAAAAATATTTCTTTCTCTTTCTAATGTCTTAGTAAGGACACACACATATTTGAATAAAAAAATAACACATGCAAATAAAATATACCAAGATGGATACTAGTATTTACTTGGTTCACAACTCTCAGGTTGTTACATTCAAGGCCTATGTACAATGTTGTCCATTATCTTTCTCCTCTTTGGTAAAGGGTTGGAGGTGGATAAACCTCTTAGTGCAATGATCAATACAATGTAGTACAAAAATAAAATAATCAAGGAAAGCATTACAATATATTTCAAGTGTGTATATCTTATCTTAGAGCTCCTGGTCTCATTTTATAGTCTTTGCCTCAATCTAATTTTTATGCTAATGTGACACTACTTTAGGAGATCCTAAGCTCTTCAGGTCACTTGGACATTACTAAATTAGTGTGTCGGTCTCATCCATGAATAAGTAATCTTTTATCCACTATTGCAAATCAGACATCCTTTTAGCCATGTAGACCCATTGTGACACATGTATTCTAATCACTTGAATCTTCCAAATAGCTCAACTTTAAACTTGTTCAAAGATAAGTATTACAAGTGCATAGGTCGATCAGATTCATTTTGGTTGTTAGGAATTCGAATTGCCCATAATCTAGTTTTCGTCACTCAAAACTCTAACTCAAGTTGACTATGATTCAGTTAACCTAAGTTGAGTCTACCCTCTTCCCGAATATAGGTGACTCAATTTGATTCACCATAGCTTACATTAAGCGCTCTTCCTCTTAGCTTCTCATTCTTCAGATGCACTAAGCCTTTCAGCTCACTCCTTGTGCATCATTCTCGCTCCAATGGAATACTCTTCCCCCAAGTCTCTCGTTCGTCGGATGCACCAAATTCGATTGCTAATTTAATGTGTTATCCTTCTCACATGCTTCGGTTTTATGCTCCAAGTCCAACCATCTCTAATAGTCCATGTCCTTTTGGTCCCTGGGTGTCCCATTCCACCCTTCATTGTACACACTGGCCCTGAGTTATTAGGTACTTAAATCCTTGCACACTAAGACACACATTAACAACTAAAACAAAATCTAACTTAAACTTATTTGACCAAACATCAAAATTATTATCCACACTATTTGAGGTACCAAGGATCTCCCTCTCAATTGCTTGGGATACTAACAACAGGAGGTGGCATTACATTGGAATGTAATATCTCAATTATGCACCTAATATCTAATTTAAAATGAATCATATTAAGGTTTTAGTACATGGAAATGTTTGATAATAAGGTAACAAATATATATATAGTATTCATCCTATATTTAGTTATTAAGATACCTCCTATATTTGTTATCATAGCGACAACTAGTATAGTGTGTCATTTATAGCACTCCTTAAATACTTCAAGCAATCACTGTGTGCATGATCCCAGCTAATTATATGGGACAATTATTATTATGGGGTATAGCTAAATGCTTTATCATATTTATCGCCACCCCCTCCAAAAAAAATAGTAATAAATAAAAATAATAATGCATAATTTTGATATAAAAATTTATTAATTAATCCGAGATCTTTCATTGAAATTTAGTTGACAAAAAATATTATTGATTTAGGGCACTTATTTAGATTTATCATATCACTTTACATCATTTAGACAATCAAACCAACATTAAAAGATATGTTAGATCATTTGCACCACTCGTGTATCAAAGTCATCATTGCCATCATGTGTTTTATACATGACTGTCATGTGTAAAGGAACTTTGTCCCTTCTAATGTCTATCTTTTTGCCTTAATATTATTTTATGGTATGATCTTTTAAATGCCCATATCTTTCTCTAAATTTTAGATGTGGAACTGAAGTTCCATTGAAAATCCCAACATGCCCTATTGTCTTCTTCTTCATGTTTAAAAAAAATATATTTTTTAAAATATATAATTTATTGTTTTAATGCTTTTAGTATGATGTAGATAACATACTTCATCAAAGAGAAAGGAAGAAGGGGAAAAAAAAAATACAATTGAATCATAACTATTTAAATTTTGTTGAAGTTTATGAAACAAACAATTTTTCACTTACAATCCTTTAAAATATTTTGACTCTAAGCTCAATTCGCAAGAAACATACATTATTCCCATTTACTACAATATAATTAACTTATGAATTTTAGCTAAGCATGACCTTCACTTCGAGCATATATCCTATTATTTTTTTCTGCCTGTTTAACAAAATAATGAATGGTTAAAAATACATAATTAAATGCCTTTTGCTTGACAAAACTTGCAAGGCAAGATGGAATTTTGGCTTTATAACTAATGAATTTATTTGAACTTTGATCTTTTAACCTTTAAGGATAAGCATACATACACCAATGCTTCATAAAGCTCGATCGATCAACAAAAGTGCGAGTACTCATGCATGATGCCAACTTTTTCTTATATGCATATCAATCAGATCAGAATAAAAGCTTAATTGACCAGTAGTGGTGGCCAAGCCTAGATTCTAAAGACCGGGAGGAGCATATATATGTATATATATATATATGTATGTGTGTGTAATAGATATATCTCCCTCACACTTAATATTATGTCGGTACCCTTGGCCATGGTATGGCAAAGGCTCTGAAGGAAGTGATCGAATTGGACTTTCACTTTTTCTGACAACGAGATGAGCAATGAACTGTGAAGTTCCAAAGGGGAAGCATCTTTTATCAGTTGGGATGCAATATAAAGCTAGAAGGAAATTCTTGCTCTCTCGCATAGAGATGCCTTTTTTTGGGGACCAGGATTGTGCAAATTGGGATGTGACACTTTGGAACAAATGTTCTGCAGCAAAGGAAGCATGAAACCGGTCAGTCTTTGCAAGGTTGAATAATCCTACCAGGCGAGTTAAAGCCATAAAGCATCTTTCCTTGTTACTTCTGATTAACACCTTTGTCCTCCAAGTGCTCAAATGCAAAGTCAAACTACTCTAAGCCTTAGCTAGTTATTACGTGCCAATCAAATTGAAACTTCATCCTATGGTTCTGATTAGTTGACTAAAGAGTTTGTATAGTTGAATCAAGTTAAGGTCAATATTAAATACTGGCCCCACTTTATGGATAAACATCTACTCAAATGTCTTGTTGTTTGGGTTTCATGGACGTTGAACACATGCTGAGCCTGAGACGACTCACATGAGGAGGAGGCATCTCTGTCATGAATTGAAGCAGTGTGGTATGGACATTTCAAATCTCATAAATGCAACATGCATAGTGTTGGAGAGTGAGAGAGAGAGAGATAGAGAGGAGGGAGAGGGAGTTGCCAAACCAAAGAAGTTTTTATATTCCCATGGCTTAGGAATCCGAGCTGCCATCTTTCTATTTCCTTAACAAATTATTATTATTAGCCGCAAGAAATAGCGTCTGTGGACTTGTGTGTGATGATGTTGTGTGTGAGAGAGCTTGGAGACCCTTGGAACTGGAGAAGTTTGGACCGTAGTGAAGCCTCCAATCATCCCTCAAGGTTCACGCTCATTAACTCGAGTCGAAAAGGGCGATTAGAAAACTAGTCTGGCAAGGGTATTCGCCTTTGCATGCCCCTAGCTGGGGGTTTGAAATAATCCGGTCATGTGGGTGTGTGTTGAAGTCAACTTAGCGTTTGGGAGATGTACATGTGGACAAGAATATTTGGAAGTATGTTATGGGAATTAGAAGTTGAAATGTTTAATGATTAGGCCAATATTATATGTTAATCGACACATGCGTGCAGGATCTTGAATTTCCCTTCGGTCAACGCTGCTATATATTTCTAGTTGCCGACTGATAGGGGCTAAACCACAAAATGCAGGGATTAAATCTAATGACGGTGAAGTGGAAATGAAGGTGAGGGAAGGGTTAAAGAGGGCATAGTGGTAAGTACACGATGAGCAGAGGCTTCAGCTGGCTCTTTTAATGTTAGGGGCTGATGAATTCCAACATGCTACACCCATCGACAGCATTGAATACTGGATGCTACAGTTGATGACAGCAGAAATATTTCATGGTGTTGAAGCAGCAAACAGCCCATATGTGCAATGAGATCCCCCACTGGGAATGAGACAATGCGTCTTGGCATTGTGCAGAGAGGTGGGCCACGTCCTGGAAGACCGGCAGCTGCTTAGCAAATGCATGGAGGAACATTGTAACCTACCTCTTATCTAATCCAATTAATAAGAGAGAGATCATATAGAGAGTTGGAGCAGTAGAGGAGAGGAGAGGAGAGGAGAGGAGGGGAGGACGAAGAGGGAAAAGACTCGAAGAGAGGGAGGGTGACAAAGCCCCCTTTTTTTTCTCCGTTAAAAAGGGGAGAATTTCCTTTTGACAAGGCACATAAGCACAAGCGCAAGCGGCAGCAGTGGGGGAAAAGGAATCCCCGCACGAGCTAGCCCTCCCTTCACTCTCTCTTTTTCTTTTATCTTTGTTGCTCCGTCGCGCATTAATTTTGATCCCTTTCTCATCTGAAGCTGAAGCTGAGAGAAAACGGAATGCTACACACAATTTGGAGTCTTCCTCTCTGCCATTAGTTTTCTGTGGAGTGTCATTTTCCCATATATACTCTTCTCAGCCTAAATAATCCCTTCCCGAGCATCAAAGTTTCTGTCTCTCATCCACAACTAGCTCCCAAACATTGACATGCATCCTCTCTCTCTCTCTCTCTCTCTCTCTCTCTCTCTCTCTCCCTGCAAATTGAGCCTTTCTCTTCTCCCATCCATCCTTCAAATCCTAGCGGATAACTAAAATCTCTATAAATAATAATAAAAAAAACCTTCTTTGTTTGTTTTGCTCTTAATTAGTCCTCTTATCTTCTTTAATTTTCCCAATCCTTAACTAGCTAGTCTGGTAATTCTTGTCCTGCTTAGCTTCTCAAACCTAGGAGAGCTAGCACTCCAAGATCTTTCCAAATTGTTTGTTCTTTTGCTTTCTTCGTATATATATTGATCGATCAGGTAGCGAACACAGACAACACAAGCTGCTCCAAACCGTCGTCTGCCTCTTTCCCCCCTCTCTCTCTCTCTCCTTTCTTCTTCACTTTGGAAACAAGATCCTTTCTCTTCTTACTCTCAACACTTTGTGATTCATTAGGTAGATGCTGTAATGTCCAATTCCAGTCGGCCATCGAGAAGAAAGCCTTAATCGAGCAAGGAATAGCGGACAGGAGGGGAAGGAGACATGGAAATGCCAATGGAGACCGCCATGACGACGTCATCGCCGGACCTCTCCTTGCACATCAGCCCTCCAAACGTCAGTCCTGCTGCTTCAGTAATTTGTGCAACCGCCAGCGAGTCCTCCCGCAGCTTCCTGGAGGACGTCGAAGATGATGCCGCTCGCACCGAGCTCTCTCTTTCTTACCCTTCCACTACGGCGCCGACAGCCGAAAGCATGTGGTGGCCGCCGCCGAGATTGTCGGAGAACCACCAATCGCATATGCCGCAGCTGGATCGCTGCCACATTACTCACCGTGCGATCGGGGGCACCTCCTTCGACGGGCTGACGCCGATAAAAGGCATCCCAGTCTACAACACAAATTGCAGCAGCGCGGGGGCCAGCACGCCGCCTCTCCCTTTCTTCCCCTCCGATCCAAAGCATCAAGCTGCTGCCTCCGCCTTCTCCTCCCACTGGCCCTCCTCCTCGTCGTCCAATTTCGACGCGATGCCGTCGTCCTCATTCCTCGCCCCCATACCTAGCGCAGGCGCGTCTCCTTATCACCGTATTCTCCCTCACCACCCGTCGTCGCGGATCAACGGAGCTGCCTTTTCACCGGAGCTTCTGATCAAGAACCACCACCCGCACCACCATCATCAGCACTTCCACCACCACCACTACAACAATTACGGCATGATCAGGCCCTTCGAAGCTTCCAATCACGCCAGCATGCTGATGCGGTCGCGGTTCCTCCCGAAGCTGCCAGCTAAGCGCAGCATGCGCGCGCCGCGGATGCGGTGGACCAGCACCCTCCACGCCCGCTTCGTCCACGCCGTCGAACTCCTCGGCGGCCACGAGAGTAGGCACCGCATCATCGTATCATCACCTCCAACACAATGCTACACGTTCGATCTATTGTTAATTCTCCATTATTTCCGTGATTACTCCAATGCAGGGGCAACTCCAAAGTCGGTTCTCGAGCTCATGGATGTCAAGGACCTCACTTTAGCTCATGTGAAGAGCCATTTGCAGGTACCTTCCTCTTACTCTCCCACAGATTACACTGCTTGATTCATTGAACGAAGGCGCTTGGTTCTGTTTTTTTTTAATTTTTTTTCTAATCTCTTATAATTTCTTCCATCATCTAATCGGAGTACGGAAGTGTAGTCTGTGCGAAGCAGACACATCTATTCTTTCATTCACTCATTCATTCAGTCACTCATATCACTGCGTCCTCCATCCATCGATTGCTGTGCCAAATCAGATGGAGGGAGAAGAGAGAAAAGTGTCATCATTTCACAATAATGCAACACACCCAACGCCAACAAGCGTCGTAGTAGTAGGGTAAGAAAAAAAAGAAGAAAGAACAAACAAGGTTCTTTAAAAAGAAAGGTTGGATCTGCCCACTCGGCCTCTGCTTGCGGATAGCCTACCTCTTCCTGCTCTACTCTTTTACATCCAATGGATTATTATTATTTTAATTAAATTTCTAGTTTTCTCCTCATCACCCCCTCCATAATATATTCTTCTTTTCTTTTATCGTAATTCCTTGCTTGTCTCGTGAGCTCACTGCGTGGTCTTTTCTTGTGTTTGTGCTCTCCCAATTAATCTCTTTCTTCACTGCTCTCTGCAATGTTTCCATCTTTTGCCTCTGCAGATGTATAGAACTCTGAAAACCACTGACAAGCCTGCTGCTTCCTCAGGTAATTCATATTGCTTAGCCTTGTTATTAACCTCCCTTTTCAATCTCCTCTATTTAATTAATTGGCTGGCTGCTGGCCTTCACAAAATATGCATGGACTCTTCATCAATGGTAACCAGGCCAGTCAGATGGCTCAGGCGAAGAGGACTTATCTCCGAGCAATGTTGATCTCAACATAGGACGGCAGATTATGGAGCACAGAGTCTCAGATGGAGCTAAAACCTTGGACTTCCCTTCCACCATTGCTAACACCTCTACTAAGTGGACTAACTCATCAAGGTATTTAGTTACTTGTCAATATTTATTTTTTTACAAAAAAAAAAAAACAGAAGGCAGATATCTTCTCACAGACACACACGTAGAACTGCTTGCTAAGTGAATGGCAGCTTTTGCTTTTGTATTGCTTAGCCTTTTCCTACGGGGAGAGACATGGCACTTAGCTTGTAGGACTCAAAAAGCAAACACAACTAACAGGGAGTATCTCCAACAAGTAAAGAAGACACACAAGTTTAATGTCATGTCAAAGAACAATTAGTAGGTATATTATCGTGGCGTCGAAGATGATGCTTTACAATTAGTGGAGAATAAGGAAGGGGTAGGCTAGGATAGGGCAGTGGCAAGGGGTAATAGGCGATGGTGTGTTGTCACATAGGACCAAAAAGGCCTATATACCTCCTCTCTTTAGCATCCTTGTCTCCTTGGCTTTATTGCATTATACTATAGTAGCATGTTGATGGTTCTTGAACTCTTCTTTGACCTTTCCCTTACTTTGTTTTTATTTTATTTTATCTTTCTTTTCGATGCATGGCTCTGATTCCAGAAATGTGTTTTGACCTGACATGCCCCAATACCTAGAAAACAATTTGAGTTTCTCTATCTCCAAATAAATATCCCCTCGCCTTGCTAATTTCTACCGAGAAACTTCCAAAAATCAACACATCGAGTCAAGATCTCATATTCCTTCTCTTTGGACCTTTCACTTCTCCAATCAGTTAAACAAAAAAATCATATATCACTGTTCATTCCTACTCTTCTCGGTTAATCAAAAGCCACTTAATGAACCCAAAGTTGAGAGATTACGAGGATGTAAAACACAAACTGGGGAAAATTTGGAACAGAAAAATGTTGATTTGTTCTTTGTCGTCAGTGATTTAAGGCAATGAGTTTGGAGCTATGAAGGAAGGTAGTGTGTCTTATAGCGGATCCTTGTTGATTTCTATCTTTAGTAACTGATAAAAGCCTCTTTTGGTTGCTTTAGCTTTTGCATGAATTTTTATTCAATTATTCAAAAAGAAGCTGTTGTCTTATCGCGGAAAAGGAAAGCTAAGCTATCTAGGAAAGAAAGCAATCAAATCTTAGATGAATGCAACATTTATCCTACACTTTTCAGCAGAAGTTGCACTTCGCTTATACTTTATGTATATACATTTTGCTAGTTAGTTAAATAGGGAAAGGCAATTGATTAGTTTCGTCTGTGCTTGTGTCTAAATACACCAGAATTTATGAGGACAAGTAAATATATCACATATTGGATGAAAGACTGACATATATGCTTTTGCCCTCTACTGAGATGGTGCGCTGTGTTTAAATACGACCATTCCACAAGCTAAAGTTGCTTATATTTCTAGTCTCATCCATGGGTTACATGGCTACATTTAGTAGATAGGATACTTCAATGTGTAGCTTCATTACATTGTATTATTGTACATGACACTAGATAGCTAGTATTCTATGCGGTACAACTACTATTTAACATGCTTAACAATTAATAATGATTATTTTACCATTTGAATGTTTGATTCAATGTTACTATTACATACGTGAATGGAATTTAGAAATATCAGATGATTTAATTATTGCATTAGGTGGTAGTATTTGTCTTAAGGTGTAGAATTATTTGGGTTTGCATAACTTGTTTGCGCTTAACCAGCATATTTATTGAAGTAGGTTTGTCTAAATCTTACAAATAGATTAGTAAGAAGATGGGAATTGTCAAGTGATATATAGTAGGAACTAAAATTAATCATGACATGTTTTTTCAAATATGAAAAACACCATATACTAATACATAAAAGTAAGAATCGAGTTAGAACCCTCTAAAAGAGAAAAACAAATACTAATACATAAAATTAATACAATTTTTTTATGTATTTATACTTAACACGTGAAAATATAGAAAAAAAAACTAACTTATGTAGAATTATTATTTTTGTCATTAAACTTATATAGGTATTAATTGTTGCTGTCTAATGACATTTTCTCTTGTAATATAATGGACTATTTTCAGCCGGAGTGGATGGACTCAAAAGAGCTGTGAGCTAGATGGGGCGCGTCCAGCTGAATTCTCCTCATCTGACATTGAGGTTTAGCTCTTGGACATATACAATATAGGATCATAATTTCACAAACTGTCTTTTTTGTTTCTTCTTAAAAGATAAATGAATAAGTAACTTCTTTCGAATATATTCAAGCATGAATCAAGAGTTTGAATCATGAGCATATCATGCTTTTTCTCAGGATAATGATCCTTACAATCAACCAGGAGCCTCAGAAGAACTCAGAAATCCTAGCTTGGAGTTCACATTAGGTAGACCAGATTGGAATGGGACTGAGCATGTTTGATATATATGATATGATCATTTTGGTATTTTAGATATAAGCATCACTCCAAACTTTATATTCATGCAATATAATTAATGGAGGGGGAGAGGAAAGGAGGGTCATATGATGCCATGAAGATGCACTGAAGCTTGCTACAAATTGAACTTGGTCTCTAGCTCTTGCAGATAGCAGTAGTACAGTACTTTCGAGCCATTCTCCTCTTTTTCCTTTCTCTTTTGTCTAATTAAACTTTAGTCACTGGCATGGCATATGACTAAAGGTGAAGGTGGTCATGGGGTTATTTTACACATGGAAAGTTGAAATTGTAAGACGTAAAAAAAAGTTAAAGGTAGAAATTGTATGGTTGAGGCAACAAGCACAGTATAAATTAATTAATCTACTTTCTCCAATATTGGCTATATTTATCACTTTCATTATCAACTTGCCATTGGTCTAGCTTCTTCTGTGTACATATTGATTGATATATATGGATATGTATGAAAATGTTGCAAGAGCAGGCTACATATACTGTTGCACCTCATCATATATGCAACTCTAGTGCCAAATTGATTGTAGTTATCAAACTTTTCAAACTCACTAGATTTTCTAAATCATTTTTGTTTGTAATTAGGATTAGGAGAGTAGTTTGGATACCAAGTATACTGCAAAGGCAAAGAAATATATATTTTTTTTTAAAAAAAATATTCTAGGCATAAGAACCTGTTGGAAGTTTCTGATAAAACCAATCAAGTAAAACAAAAATGAGATAAGTTAAAAGAAACTTTGTTTCTTTGCCCTTGGTTTATTGCAACTAAATGTTCCATACATGCATCATTTTTATACAGATCACACATATATTTAATTATTATAGAAATATAGATATATAGCATAAAACAGGCTACTTTAGTTTTTAAAATTCACAAAAATATAAAGATTAGAAAAGATACA
Source organism: Zingiber officinale (assembly GCF_018446385.1). Lineage (NCBI taxonomy): Eukaryota > Viridiplantae > Streptophyta > Magnoliopsida > Zingiberales > Zingiberaceae > Zingiber > Zingiber officinale. The sequence goes on along the minus strand of NC_055995.1, from coordinate 104,262,527 downwards.
AACTGACGTTTGTTTAGAGATAAATCAAACTTAAGTTTGACACGTATTCATGCTGCAAAGGTTGGAACCGCCAACCCAGCGGCCCCCTCAACCCAGCCCCACAAGTATGAGAGGGAGTAAATCACGGTGAATACGGGCCCAGCTATGACATGGTGGTCTCAGGTGTTTAGCACGGACAGATATTGATGTTATCGTATTTGCTGCCGCAGACCCTCGACCTCTCGACTCATGCTGCAAGAATCCATGTCATAACCAGTTGATCCCGCCCGTGGGGGCAAGTTTGACACGTATTCATGCACAAACAAATGAAGGTTACAAGATCACCATGAGGAGCACGAGAAACAATTTGCCAATTTAGAAAATTTAGATGTTGATTATTTTTAATATCTTTTCTCTTCTTGAATCTCTTATACTAAACTAATTATTCAAGAGAGAACATTTGTTGTGTAGGTAGAAATTAAGAAAAAGAAAAAGTTAATCATATTATTGAATCCAAAATTTATAATAAAAAATACAGAATATAAATCCTTGTATAAATCCTTATTGACATCCTAAATCCTAAAAATAAATGACCAAAATACCTTAAAAGTTATAAATAAATATATATAATCTAACATTTTCCCTCAAACTCACGATGCTATAACTAGAAACATTGAGAGTTTATCAGACAAGAAATGAAAGCGTGAACTTGCACTACAACAAATATGACTTTCCGCAGCGCATCATCAACGGCGTGCGATTAGAGCACGTCGTTAATAATAGTTTTTACGGCATGCCCAATTATGTGCGATGCGGATAGTATAATGTTTATACAAATGACGACGTGTAGAAAAAGTATGCTGCCAATAAACTTTTCTATGGCGTGCAAAGTGCGCCGTTAAAACTTAATATTAATGGCGTGTAAAGTGCGCCGTTAAAACTTAATATTAATAGCGTGCAGAGCGCGCTGTTAATATTATTATACTTATATAAATGACGGCGTACAAAATATATACGATGTCAATAAATATTATCTGTAAAAAAATATTAACACACATTGTTAATATTTTTTTTTTAATTATAGAATCCCTAAACTTTTGCTCCCACATCACGAGCAAATCCTTAGCCAAATTCTTTCCACCAAATCCCTAAAGCCACCTCGCGACTCCCTCTTCATAAAAATTTTCCGCCGCAAAACTTACTCCTCTTCACCAGAACCCTTCTTCTCCGCTCGAAACCTTCCTCTCTACCGAAACCTTTTGCGCTTTGCCTCTGCACTCCACCATCTCTACGACGCTCCTCCTTCATCACTCTCATCGCTGCCCCTTAGTCGCCGCAAGATAACTACAACCTCGCACTTCTGCCCTTATGTTCTTCAATGCCTAGCAATGTGAGTCCTCATCGACAACCTCTTCGAAAAATTAAAAAGGATTTTGATTGGATTAAAAAACATTCCTTTTACCCCTGATTTCTTTTCAGAAAGGCCGATTCCAAAACTCAACAATGTATCGTGGAGGGGAAACTTCGGCTTGAGGGATGACCTCTCTAATCAATCATACGGGAAGCCTCGTCAGTGGATTCTATGATGTTGGCGATGCCATCAAGTTCACCTTCCCCCTTTCCTTCTCCATGACCTTGCTCAGTTGGAGCGTTATCGAGTACAGTGCCAAATATGAATCCACCAAAGAGCTCCACCACATCAAGGAGATCATAAGGTGGGGTGTCGATTACCTACTAAAAACCTTAAATTCCTCCGCCGACACCACTAATAACATCGTTGCAGAGGTAAAGGAGAGCAAAAAAAGACAGTGTTTATAGAAATTAACCCTAAATGGTGCTTTGAAATATTTAGTTTTTGTAGGTTGAGCAAGGTTTAGCTTCAAGAGGATCCAAGCTAAACGACCACTACTCTTGGATGAGGCCAGAGGACATTGATTATCAGTGCTGGTTGTCATCTGTTGGGCTAGGTGCTCTGACCTCGCCGCAGAGGTTGCTGCTGCTTTAGCTGTAGCTTCCATTGTCTTCAAGAATGACAAGGCCAACTCCTACAAGCTCGTCCATGGCGTTTTCACTCTTTGGAAGTTCGCCTCTAGAGATATCAAGCACAGAACGTATATATTGGACAATGGGATGCTACCTCGTACAATTCGACTAGTTTAGTTGATTCTTTGAAATGAATTCAATTCCACTTCGATACATATTCATCAACTTACAATGAGGTATTCATTATTCCATGGATTCTTTTATGTGGTAGTTTGTTCTCTTAGACAAACTTATGATCTTAATGTTATAGTTAAAGGTATGTGAGATTGTCTTCGATTCATAGGCATCTTTTAGTTGAAATGATGGAAGTATGCATGCAGAAAATTCACAAAGAATAGGAAGTAGAAACTTAGATATGCCCAAATTATATCGATATCTATGTTGTAATGTCTTTATGTTTGAGATGATTGCTAGAACAATGATGTTTGTGATGTTAGAGATACAATGTGTTGAAAAGAATGAGGCAATTAGCAATGTGGTTGAGCATTGTTTGTCATGCTCTAGTGTTTGTAGATGGTTAAAAAGGAGATTTTCAAGCAGTGATACATGGAAAATGTACACTGCTTGTCACAATTTTGTAGATATTGTCACAATTTTCAAGTTTTACTGTACTATCTTCAAGTCTTACTGTACTATCTTGTCACAATTTTGTAGATATTTTAAATAGAATTTTATGCATCTAGTTTTAAATTTTTTGTAATGTAACGTGCTACATTGGAGTTTTAGCTGCGTTTGTATGAGAAAAGTTTGGTTTGCATGAGAAACTACATACTACTGCATTAACTTAAGTTAATCTAAAAAAGTAGTTATTTTAAAGGTATATATTGTAGGCTCATTTTTTTTTATCAGTGAGCTAAAAGTTTAATAATCAGTACTCCTTTTTTTTAATCATTTTTAATACTATATGAGAGGTTTCTCACCAAATTGATATACCTTGTGCCCATGCTATTGGTTTTGTTTTGTCATCTTATTTTGTTTTCTTCTTGAAAACATTTCAGCTTAATGCTCATACTTTTGATTTTCAACAAGTTTATTTTACTGAGCCTCCATTGATCACCTCCTCCTCATTGTTGAAGCAATCTAGGTGCCCTAAGTTTTGATATTGAGCAAAGGTTTAAGTTAGGTTTATTGTTGTATTTGATATGCATTGTGAGTGTGCAGGATATAGGTACAACAAGGAAAGTCCAAGGGTGAGTCTTGGCGGTGTAAGTCCAAGCATGTAGTCTTGGCAACGTAAGTCCAAGTGTAATCTTGGCAAAGGAGGAAAGTCCAAGGATGAGTCTTGGCGGTGTAAGTCCAAGCATGTAGTCTTGGCAACGTAAGTCCAAGTGTGACTTGGCAATGGATGAAGTCCCGGAGGCGCGACCTCTTGGCAAAGGAAGACCCGACAACAATGACAAGACCGATGGAAGCTCCAGAAGGCAAGACGTGAAGGATAGGGAGGCATCCGAGGGACGCAAAGCTGATGGAGGAGGCTAGAAGGCTAGGTCTAGGTTGGTCGGGCGAGAACGAGTGTTGAGTGAATGTACTCGAGGTAAAATCCTAGAATTAGGGTTTATTGCAGCAGTACTGTAGCGTCACTGTAGCAGTACTGTAGCAGTCGACTGGTGACTATAATAGTCGACTGGTGCACTGTAGAGAGCCGTTGAGAGAGCCGTTGGGCTGACACCAGTCGACTGGTGCAAGGACCAGTCGACTGGTAACGCGCAAATCAGCTTACTGATTTGTTCCAAGCTCTATAAGAAGGAGCTTGGGATGGCCGGCCAAGGTGACGAAATTAGACTTGGTTAAAGCCTAATTAGTAGTCACCAAAGTGCTCAAGGATCTCTTGTGTCCAAGTGTTCTTGGTTGAAGTTGTGGTGAGGTTTCTCCACCCACAAGGAGCGGTTTGAGCTAGCCGGAGTTTCCGGGGACTAATCCACCGATGGATTGAGGGATCGTCCACCTTACGGACAGACGTGGAGTAGGAGCATCATCTCCGAACCACGTTACATCGACGTGCATTGGTTTGCTTGTTCTTTTCTTTATCTTTAGCTTTCGTATTCGTAATTTGTATTGTATTATTCCGCTTGCGCACTAACGAATACGTAGGAAGCCATCGATTTGGGTGAGACGCTATTCACCCCCCCTCTAGCGGGCACATCGGTCCCAACACTCATGTCTTTTGCTTTATTGACTTAACGATCTTCATTGAGTCCTCAAATTGTTTTACACAGCCTCATGCATAGATTTTTTTCCCTCGTGTTTCTTTTCTTTTCTATACACCAATAGATTGTAATAGAAATTAATATGTTTCAGTAATTTTTTACGATTTTATGTACTTAATCTTATCTGTGATTTAATGATTAATTTGAAGTATTCTTATTTTCCTTCTCAACTCATATATGCTTTATTAATTTAATCAAGTTTACTAACTGAAACTCTCATCATGGTTAATGTGCAGGTTGTAATTCCCTTACATCAGCTGATTTCAATTGTGCTATCTACAAGCAAAACAAATTCCATCGAAAAATATATTCAAGTCGACAATCAGGAATTCTGATTCATGGAGTTTCTGAACTATGACACTACTGTGCACCATCTGCATGAAGCTTTGCACCATATGCAAAAGGAAGCATCCTCGCGACTACAGATCCAAATGTTCCAACTATGTAATTTTGGTATTGGGCAATAGACTTAGGGTCTTTCTTTGGTTCATGTCAATATTTATATTGTTGTTTAGAGAAATTGTTGAGCTTTGTAAAATGATTATTATGAATAAAGATTATGTATTCACATTTTGATTTTATTTTATAATTTATATTCTATTTTAAGTGGTGTATGAATTAGGATAATGCCTAAATTTTAAATTTGTGTTATATATTTTAAATTTGTGTTATATATTTTAAATAAATATTAGTGATAATTATATGGTATTTTAACTGCGGTGCACAACGTATGCTGCGGATATTATTTTTCGCGACGTGCAATGCATGTCGCGGATATTATTTTTCGCTGCGTACGTTGTGCGCCGTGGATAATAATATCTGCGGCAAGCAAGGCACTTTCTGCGGCGTGCAACGCATGCTACGGATATTATTTTCCGTGGCGTACGTTGCACGCCGATGATAATAATATCCGCAGCATGCGTTTCACGCTGCCAATAACATAGAACTTTCAACAACTTTCAATTGTGCAGCATATAATGCGCGCTGCGGAAAGTAAATTTGCGCGCTGCAGAAAGTCATTTTTGTTGTAGTGTGGAATGTGCCTTGGTAAACATATCGACAATGTATAAATTTGAAAGAACAAAAGGTAATCTGATGGTGTCAATCTGAAGATGATGACGAGTAATGTGACAATCAATTTCAATATGTTTTGTCTGCTCATGAAAAATTGAATTATGCGTAATTTAAATAGCACTCTAATTATCATAATATAACGAAATAGGTTAATAAAAAGATATACCCATATCCGCAAGCAACCAACGCAACCAAACTATCTCATAAGTAGTTGAGATCATGACATGATACTCAGTTTCTGTGGAAGATCTAGAAATAACATGTTATTTCTTACTCTTCCATGAAATGAGGAAATCACTAAGAAAAATGCAAAAGCAAGTGGTAGATTTATAATCTGTAGGATCACTAGCTTAATCAACATCAGAGTATGTACGCAACTCCAGATATGAAGTAGAAGAAAATAAAAGACTTTGAAATTGAGTGCCCCGAAGATATCAGAGAATATAAAGAACAGTAACCCAATGAATTATAGTTGGTACAACGACAAATTGGCTAACCACATGAACAACATACACAATATTTGGACGAGTCGCGGTGAGATAAACCAAGCTTCCAACAATAGTTCTGTACAAACTAGGATCTAGTAAAGGTGAGTCATCAGATGGAGAATATTGAGCATTAGTTTCAATAGGAGTATTAACGACTCTATTATCAGTAAGATAAGCATGCTTAAATAGACCATATATATATTTTGATTGGGATAAAAGATAATCTTTCAGGAAATAAGCAACCTCAATGCCCAGAAAGTAGCGTAGTATACCCAAGTCTTTCATAGCAAAAAATTAAGTCAACTCAGACTTCAAGGAAGCAATTCCATCAGAATCATCACCAGTAACAATCATGTCATCAACATATAATGATAAAATAATACGACCTGCACTCGTACATCCAACAAACAATGATGAATCATGATTACTAGGATGAAAACTAAGTGAAGTAATCATTGTAGAAAACTTCTCAAACCAAGCACGAGGTGCTTGTTTGAGGCCATAAAGCGTTTTACGAAGCCTGTAAACTTTACCAGGTTGGTGTGAAATACCAAGAGGAGGTGCTATATAAACTTCTTTATGAAGATCATCATTTAAAAATACATTCTTGGCATTCATCTGAGATATTCTCTAATGATAAACAAAAGCAACAGTAATTAGAGTACGAATAGTCGTCGTTTTTACAATGTGAGCAAATGTTTCCTCATAATTCATGTCATACTCTTGAGAATTATAACACCTCACCCTCCTCACTACTAGTCTGTGAGGGTGGAGCGTTACTGGACTACTAACTTATCTTAACTAATATTGCACACATGTAATTATCAATACATAACTCTCTAAACATGCAACTGATAGCAGCGGAAAACATAAATAACTTATCTCTACATTCTACTCCAGCATATGAACACAACTAAAACTATACATCAATCTAATCATGCTGAAATATATGTATTAATCTGAACATACATGCAACCATTATACAACTCAGATAATAGGTCTAATGTGCATAACAATTTAAATGAGAGAATTCTAAATACATGGAAATCTTAATAAATTCTTATGTTAATCCCAAGGCTTCTATAGTCCAGGCATCACACATCCGTCCGCACCTCCTTATCACCTTCCTTTGCTATAGCTTTTCCTTTCCTTTATCTGCAGTAAGAGGAAAATGCATCTATAAGCAAAATTGCTTAGTAAGCGCTATCTAACTCACAGAACTCGAGTATGCATGTAAGCTGAAAGAAATCTAGAAACTGAATGCTCATCTAATAGCAAAAGAAACATAGCATACTGAAATACTAAACATGTAAGCAAATCTAAACAACATGTCAGTATATAAGAAAACTAAACTTGCTGAATTTTAAACTTATGTGAAGCTTATTTCTTTTGTTTAAAAACTTATACTCATTGTTGGTGCAACCTTAGGTCAAGGTTGACCTGGTTGACCTGACTCGAGTTGACCTGACTCAAGTTGACCTGACTCGAGTTGTATTTTGATGTTTGACGAGAATATAAAAGTTCTATTTTGATGTTTGACGAGAATAGAAAAAAGTTCTATTATGATGTTTGACGAGAATAGAAAAGTTGTATTCTGATGTTTGACAGAATACAAACTTGGGAGATTGTGGGTGCAATCTTTGGTCAAGGTTGACCTGGTTGACCCGAGGTGAGTCGACCTGATTCGGGAAATCCTGGTAAGTGAAGCCAGGTGAAAGTCCTAGTGAGTGAAGTCAGGCAAGGGAAAGTCCTGGTGAGTGAAGCCAGGCAGTTGGAAAGTCCTGGTGAGTGAAGCCAGGCAAGGGAAAGTCCTGGTGAGTGAAGCCAGGCAGTTGGAAAGTCCTGGTGAGTGAAGCCAGACAAGGGAAATCCAGATAGGTCAAGGTTGACCAGACATCTGGTGAAAAGTCCAAGTATGGAGACTTGGCACGAAAAAGTCCAAGTATGGAGACTTGGCACGGGAAAAGTCCAAGTATGGAGACTTGGCACGGAAAAGTCCAAGTATGGAGACTTGGCACGGGAAAAGTCCAAGTATGGAGACTTGGCACGGAAAAGTCCAAGCAGGGAGTTTGGCACGAGAAAAGTCCAAGTATGGAGACTTGGCACGGAAAAGTCCAAGCAGGGAGCTTGGCACGGGAAAAGTCCAAGTATGGAAACTTGGCATGGGAAGTCGGAGAGGGCTTGGTAGCTCGTTCTCCGGACTAAGTCAGAGAGGGCTCGGGAGCTCGTTCTCTGGACCGGACGTGGAAGTCGGAGAGGGCTCGGTAGCTCGTTCTCCGGACTAGGTCAGAGAGGGCTCGGTAGCTCGTTCTCTGGACCGGACGAAGTCGGAGAGGGCTCGGTAGCTCGTTCTCCGGACTAGGTAGGGTTTAGGGCTGGGAGCTCTAAACCTGGATCGGTCTGGTGACCGATCCAGTGATACGCTGGTTGACTGATCGGTCTGGTGACCGATCAGTAACCAAACAATGTGTTTCTGTGAATTACCTGATCGGTCTGGTGACCGATCAGAAGCGAAGAAGATCGGGAGAAGAAAGAGGGGGGATCGGTCTGTGGACCGATCCACCTGAGTCCTGATCGGTCCACAGACCGATCAGAGACGAGGCCAACTCTCACAGAGAGTTGGCTGATCGGTCTGGGGACCGATCAGCCTAAGGCCTGATCGGTCCCAAGACCGATCAGAACACTCCTGGACCGATCAGGAGTGTGCCTGATCGGTCCAGGCCTAGCCATTGCGACACAACGACTATCTCTGCTTCGTCTGTTCTTCTTCGCAGGTTGCAGGGAGATACCAGATGATATAAGGCCTCTACAGTGAAGAACGAAAGAAAACACTGAAAGAGCTGCTTCTGCTAATTCTTCTTATGGAAGAAGAGGAGGAGAGTTCTTCTTCAAGATTGGTGCAAGAAGAAGCTTCTATCTCCGGAAGGGATGAAGAAGAGAGCTTACATCCATCCTCAACCCTAGGTAACTCAAGCGATTTAATTTCAAGTAAATTACATATAATGTGCTTTGAGTGTAGGGAATATGGGCATTACAAGAGTAAATGTCCAAAGAGGATTAGGAAGACTCCACCGGCACCAAAGGTCAAGGAAGCCGGAGTCCCGAAACGCAAGAGCAAGGAGCACGTGGTGTGCTTCCAATGCAAGCGAAGGGGACATTATAGGAGCCAATGTCCGAGGGGGAGGCAACCTCACAAGGACAAGAGACCAAGCACATCTATAGGGGGAGCTAAGGCAAACCCTAAGGTACCCTTTAAGGCACATTATTGCAATTCTAATAAGAAACATGCTAGTAGCTTTATTGCAATTGCCAATGATGATAAGCATGATAACTATAGTAACCGATACACGTGCTTAGGTGCCAAACATGTTAGCCTAGATAAGGACAATACTAGAAAAACCAACCTTAGAATTAACTCATCTAAGGTTAAGGAAAACCTAGGTAGGAATCCCAAAACAACTAGACATATGCCTAGGTATACCTCAAAGAAAAATGACAAATTAAAACTTGAGGTATTAGAAAAGGAAAATCAAGTCTTGAGGTCAAGACTTGACACTTTAGAAAAGACCCTTAAGAATTTGGAGAAATCATCTTTAGGGCCTAAGGGTCAAAAGAAAAAGCCCAAGGACATGAGAGGTTTGAGTCACAAACCTAAGTCTCAAGTGGTCAAGCCCACTTATCATAATGTTCCATTCGATTATGGAACAAGACCTAGGGCTAGGAAGACCATCACCAAGGTCACAAGGGGAGTCACCCCTAGAGTTGATCTTGATGAGTCCCATGTTGGTTGCTACTCGGAAAGCCTAGAGGTTCCACTGTACAAAAATTTTGTACAAAGGTCTGAACCTTTTCCTAGCTACCATGTGTTCTTTTAAATTAAATTTTGGATCGCCTGCGGAACTTAACACGTTTGATCCAAAACTTAATCTATTTGTTCTTTTAGGTTTTGACTTGAATCTCCTGCGGAACTTAACACGTTCGACCCAAATCACCTTAAGTTATTAATTTCATTAAATATTAATTTCCATAATTGGTTCCCAGTACTGACGTGGCGAGGCACATGGCCTTCTTGGATATGGGAGCAACCACCACCGACTAGACAAAACCTTTTATAGAAATCTAATATTTAATTTCCTAAAATAACTTTAGGTTAACCGAAAAGAACAATCAAATCACAAGGAAAAATAAAACAAAAGAACACAACTTCGAAAAACATATTCGAAATACTAGAATCGTAAGCCTCTTGTATTTGGTATTATTTCCAAAAATAACTAGTATGATGCGGAAAGAAAAAATACTAGTTATACCTTTTAGAAAGACCTCTTGATCTTCTACCGTATTCCTCTTCTAACCTCGGACGTTGTGTGGGCAACGATCTTCCGAGATGAGAATCCACCAAAGCACCTTCTTCTCCTTTCTTCAAGTTTCGGCCAAGCACAAAGCTTCCAAAAGATGAAGATCTTTTTCCACCAACCAAGCTCCAAGGGATACAAACTTTGTCTCCTTCTTCTTCTTCTTCTCCAAGTAGTATCCGGCCACCACAAGAGCTCCAAGCCAATAGAGAAGGTTCGGCCACCACCAAGAGGAAGAGAGGAAGAGAGGTTGGTCGGCCACAACACCAAGGAAAAGAGAAAGAAAAATAGAATAGAGTCGTTAGCTTTGAAGCCTCCTCTACCCCCTCTTTTATAATCCTTGATCCTGGCGAATAAGGAAAATTTAATAAAAATTTCCTTAATTCTTTTTCCATTGAAAAGGAAAAATTATTTCATTAAAAACAATTTTCTTTCTCAATTCTATTTGGCCGGCCACACCAAAGCTACAAACAAGGAGAGTTTTAATTAATTAAAACTTCCTAATTTGTCTCCAGAAATTTATAAAATTTCTCCAATAATTTAATCCCTTCATGATTGGTTTTAAAAGGAAATTTAATAAATTAAAATCTTTCTTTTAAACATGTGGATAAAAAGAAAGTTATCTCTAAAAATTAAAATCTCTTTTAATCTACAAATAAGGAAAGATATCAAATCTTTTCTCAATCTTTTGTAGAAACTAATAAAAGAGAATTATTAATTTTTAAACTTTCTTTTAAATCATGAACATGGTTAAAAAGGAAAGTTTTCTTAAAATTTAAAATCTTCCTTTAATCAACAAATAAGGAAAGATTTCAAATTTTAAACTCTCTTTTAAACATGTAGATGATTTACAAATAAGGAAAGTTTTTACCAAAAATTAAAACCATCCTTTTAAACTACAAATAAGGAAAGAGATTAATCACTTCTCTTAATCTTTTGTAGAAAGCTATAAAAGGAAATTTTTAATTTTTAAACTCTCTTTTAAAATCATGATATCCACATAAGAAATAATTTTAATAAAAATCCTTTTAAATATTCTAGTGGCCGGCCACCTAAGCTTGGGACCCAAGCTTTGGCCGGCCACCTACATGGCTCATCCACTTGGTCTTGGCCGGCCCTAGCTTGGGTTCCAAGCTAGCTTGGCCGGCCCCATTGGATGGGTAAGAAGGTGGGTATGCGGTGGGTATAAATTTCTATATACTAGAGGCTACGATAGGGACCGAGAGGAGGAATTGGTTTTGGTCTCCCGATGAAATTAAGCATCCCGTGTTCGCCCCGAACACACAACTTAATTTCATCAATAATAATTCATTCCACTAAAGAACTATTATTGAACTACCGCACCAATCCCAAATTACATTTTGGGCTCCTTCTTATTATGAGTGTGTTAGTCTCCCTGTGTTTAAGATAACAAATGTCCACTAATTAAGTAAGTTACTGACAATTCACTTAATTAATATCTAGCTCCAAGAGTAGTACCACTCAACTTCATCGTCATGTCGGACTAAGTCCACCTGCAGGGTTTAACATGACAATCCTTATGAGCTCCTCTTGGGGACATTCTCAACCTAGATCACTAGGACACAGTTTCCTTCTATAGTCAACAACACACACTATAAGTGATATCATTTCCCAACTTATCGGGCTTATTGATTCATCGAACTAAATCTCACCCATTGATAAATTAAATAAATAAATATCAAATATATGTGCTTGTTATTATATTAGGATTAAGAGCACACACTTCCATAATAACTGAGGTCTTTGTTTCTTTATAAAGTCAGTATAAAAGAAACGACCTCTAATGGTCCTACTCAATACACTCTAAGTGTACTAGTGTAATTATATAGTTAAGATAAACTAATACCTAATTACACTACGACCTTCCAATGGTTTGTTCCTTTCCATTATGGTCGTGAACTACTGTTTATAATTTATAAGGTACTGATAACATGATCCTCTGTGTGTGACACCACACACCATGTTATCTACAATATAAATTAATTGAACAACTACATTTATCATAAATGTAGATATTTGACCAATGTGATTCTTATTTCTAGATAAATGTTTATATCAAAAGCTAGGCTTTTAGTATACACTCTAACAATCTCCCACTTATACTAAAAGACTAAGCTGCCATATCTGCTGCCATACATCTGATTCCCAACCCTTCAACATGTCCATCAAAAGCTCTCGCTTTAAGGACCTTAGTGAAAAGATCTATAGGTCATCATCTGATGCATTCTAGGCGGCAACAACTTCTCCTCGTTTATACGATTTCTCGTATTGGGTAGTACTTGCGCTCTATTGTGTTTACTTGCCTTATAGACTCATGGTTTCTTCGAGTTTGTTACTGCACCATTATTATTACAATAAATTGTAATAATCTTTGGACAAACTAGAAATCATATCTAAGTCTATCTTGAGGTAATTAAGTCATTCAGCTTTTATGGTTTCCTCAGAGGCTTGCCATATACTAAGCTTCTATGGTGGAGTCCAGAAAAACACCTATGCTTATCACTCTTCCATAGTTATGACTTTACCTCCTAAAGTAAACACAAAACCCTGAGGTTGACTTATTATTGTCCCTATCCGATTGGAAGTCAAAATCCATGCAACCCACAGGGACCAAATTAACTGCCTTGTAAGCTAGCATATAATCTCTAGTTCCTCTAAGGTACTTTAATATATGCTTTACTGCAGTCCAATGTCCTTGTCTAGGGTTACATTGATATCTGCTAACTATGCCCTTGGCAAAACAGATTTCTGATCTCGTGCATAGCATACATTAGGTTGTCTAACTGCCGAAGCATAAAGAACTGCCTACATGTCCTCAATCTCCTTTGATGTCATCGGAGACATCTCTTTAGATAAAGACACTCCATGCTTAAAAGGTAAGAAACCTTTCTAGGAGTTTTGCATGCTTAAAATGAGCAAGGATTTTTCCGATGTATCAAGCTTGGGATAAGTAAAATATATTTTTTTTCTTGCGATCCCTTATTACTTTGATCTCAAGAATATATACATTCTCCCAAGTCCTTTATATCGAATTGTTTGGACAACCATACCCTTACTTCTGACAACATTTTGATATTGTTTCCAACTACCAAAAATGTTATCTACGTATAGTACAAGAAATACCACCACGCTTCCATCACACCTTTTGTATACACAAGACTTATCCGGTTACTAAATCCATAGATCTGGATTACTTTGATAAACCGGATGTTCCAAGACCTTGAAGCTTTACCTCAGTCCATAGACTGATTGAGCTTGCACACAAGATGCTCTTAGCCCTTTGCAATGAACCCTTCTGGTTGCTTTATATGGATGCTTTCTTCAAGACTTCCATTAAGGAATGCTGTCTTGACATCCACTTGCCAAATAGATAAAAGAATCCAGATAGAATTAAGCATGGCTACCAGTGAAAAAGTTTCTTTTTTCATCAAGTCTTGCTTTGAAAGTTACCACCTTCCTGTCTATCCCTCTTTTCCTATTATATACCTTTTTACACCCAACGACTTTTACACCATTTGGTGATTCTATAAGCTTCCAGATTTTATTAGAATACATATATTCTAATTCTGTTATTCATTACTCTTTGCCAAGATGCTGCATCTTTATCTTGGAGTACTTCATCATATGACCGGAGATCAGGTTCATGTCCTCCAGGGATCGAATCCAAAAACTCTCCCAAAACATGAACCTATTTAGGTTGCCTAACAACCCTCCCACTACGACAAGGCATTTTCTACAATTGTGTATCATATGTGATACGTGTTGTAGTTTTCTTGTGGTATCTCATCTTGTACAGTTGGTACTAGGTTAGACATGTCCTTTATTATTTCTTTAAGAACAAATTTACTTATGAGCACGTGGTTTATTATATAGTCCTTTTCTAAAAATCAGTCATTGATGCTAACAATGACCTTATGATTTTTAAGACTATAAACCTACTTTTTTTTATCTAGGATAACTTACAAACAAGTGAACTCCTATCCAACTTATCATTATCTCTCTTTAACATATGTGCTAGATTACCCGAATCCGAATATGCTTCAAAATAGACTTACGCCTATTCAGCAATTCTATATGAGTAGAGAGTTATGACTTGGAAGGCACTATGTTCACTTTCATTTTCAGAGTTTATCCTTAAAACAAATTTGGTAAATTTCTGAATAACTCATCATCTATCTAATTATTCCATAAGAGTTCTTTACCTTCTTTCTACTACACCATTCTGTTGGGGTGTACCAGATGCAGTTAGTTGGGATTGAAATCCAACTTCTGATAAGTGACTCCTAAAATCTCTCAAGAGGTACTTGCCACTACGATCTTCCATAGTGACTCTTTACTTTATTTCTCCGCATCAACCTTGTACTCTTTGAACTAATCAAAGTACTTAGTCTTGCGATACATTAAGTAAATTTATTTGTATCTTGAATAGTTGTCTATAAATTAGACAATATATTCAATACTACCTCTTGTCTGGATAGTCATAGGATCACACAAATCAGAATGAACCGATTTCAACATATCTTTGACTTCATACCCCTTGGACTTAAAAGCTTCTTGGTTATTTTTCTTCCAAGTAAGACTCGCAGGTTGGAAAGATTTCCACTACCAATGAACCCAAAAGTTCATCAGCTACCAATGAATCATACTCAAGTATAACCTATCTTTAGATGCCAAAGATATAATTGGTTCATTTCCGAAGGTTGCTTTCTCTTAAAATTAGAAGATGTGTTACTAATTTCCATTTGTTGCATCGTGGGAGTTATTGGATTATAAATTGTCAACCATCATACCAAAATAGATAACTTTCCTATTTTTCTTGATAACAACTTTGTTATCAAAATAGACATAATATCTATAATAGTTTAGAAACTGAAATCAGGTTCTTTCTAAACTTGGTACGTAAAGACAATTACTTAAAATCCATATTTTATTCTTATCAAAGGATAAACATCTCCTACTGCAACAGTTACCACTTTTACAGTAGTGCCCATGTGGACGGTGATTTACCTTTCATTTAGTTGTCGGGTTTCCTGGAACCCTGCAATGAATTGCAGACATGATTAATGACATCTTGTATCTACACTCCAGGTTCTGGTAGATAACACCACTAGACATGTTTCAACTAATGAATTAAATACACCTAAATTGTTCTTAGTTCTAAGAAGATAGTCTACCTTAATGTCCAAGTCCTATTTCCAATCATTACAATTGGGACTACTAAGTCTTTTCTATAGTATGACTACTAGGGATTGACAAACATCCTAAGAATCACAAAAACATTTGGTCAAGATCAACTCCTTAAAATCTCCATGAATTTTGTGTATACAAAATCGAAGAGGAGATTTTATTCATTAATTTTATTATCTCGTCAACTTTACTTTATGACGAATAAAATTAATAATTGATCTGTCTTTGATCAAATATTTGGTCAAAACTCTTTGAATTTAAAATAACATTGATTCCTCAAACAATATTATTTAAATTTACCAACACCTCAAACACCGTGAATTTTGCATGCCACGTTAGTGTAGACGTATACAAATTCAACATTTGTAAAAGGAGGGTTTTACCCATTAACTATCTTGTCAACGTATCTTTATGACAAATAAAATTATCTCAAACACCGTTAATTTTGTATGCCACGTTAGTGTGGACGTATACAAAATCAATCATTTGTAAGAGGGTTTTAACCCTTTAATTTTATTATCTTGTCAACCTAGTTTTATGACAAATTAATAGTTGGTTTCATTTGGTCACACAAATAATAGCAGGATCCGATGGGAGGATACTATTAGATGTGTCTAAGTGTATACCATTACTTGACACTAAGTCCATTAATAAGATTATGCCCCTTCCGTTGGGGAAGATCACACGCTCTTAATTAACTTCCTATAGTCATCCAAAAATGGAAGTCTGTTCTAGTGATCCACAAACAAGCTCATCCGTTATGGAGGAAGGCACTCAGAGCCAACGCGCAAGCTTGTTTGCATCACTTACAAACCAGTAATGGAGACCATGGGATTTATTTAAAATCCCTCTCCCACTTAGTTATTTATAAACGAGGAATTTTAACTATGCTAGCCTACTAGTCATGTATACTAACATGCACACACAGCACAATATAAAAGCAATAAATAGAAAATCTAATTTTCAACTATTATGGCTTTTATCTCTAGTTGTCCTCCGTGTGTTGTCATCCCAAGCTGCTGCCATATTTGGCCACCGCCACCGGGTCTAGCTATCGCATCCATCTTGCTCCTAGTTCCGCTGCGCCTCTGGTCCTTAGAAGGTTCCACGCTTTGCAAGATTCGATCCGCGACATAAATAGAATTTTACATTTTGATCCTATATTCCATAAAAGGAATGTACATGTATCTAGATCAAAAATAAAATCCTAATAAAACTAAATACAGCTCCTGCTGTATTTTATAATACAATCATGCACACATAATAAAATGCCCATGACATGTCCAAGGGTCCAATCACACATAATAACTATAAGCCATAATAGTTGGATCCTGCGTCCACAAAGTTAGCACATCCTACTATTATCCCGCCTAAATTATGTATGACATGTTCATAATTAAACGATACCAAATACACAAAGGCAAAACCCTAGCTCGATACCAATTGTTGGTTGCTACTCGGAAAGCCTAGAGGTTCCATCAAAAAATTTTGTACAAAGGTCTGAACCTTTTCCTAGCTACCATGTGTTCTTTTAAATTAAATTTTGGATCGCTTGCGGAACTTAACACGTTTGATCCAAAACTTAATCTATTTGTTCTTTAGGTTTTGACTTGAATCTCCTGAACTTAACACGTTCGACCCAAATCACCTTAAGTTATTAATTTCATTAAATATTAATTTCCATAATTGGTTCCCGATCTTGACGTGGCGAGGCACATGACCTTCTTGGATATGGGAGCAACCACCACCGACTAGACAAAACCTTTTATAGAAATCTAATATTTAATTTCCTAAAATAACTTTAGGTTAACCGAAAAGAACAATCAAATCACAAGGAAAAATAAAACAAAAGAACACAACTTCGAAAAACATATTCGAAATACTAGAATCGTAAGCCTCTTGTATTTGGTATTATTTCCAAAAATAACTAGTATGATGCGGAAAGAAAAAATACTAGTTATACCTTTTAGAAAGACCTCTTGATCTTCTACCGTATTCCTCTTCTGACCTCGGACGTTGTGTGGGCAACGATTTTCCGAGATGAGAATCCACCAAAGCACCTTCTTCTCCTTTCTTCAAGTTTCGGCCAAGCACAAAGCTTCCAAAAGATGAAGATCTTTTTCCACCAACCAAGCTCCAAGGGATACAAGATTTGTCTCCTTCTTCTTCTTCTTCTCCAAGTAGTATCCGGCCACCACAAGAGCTCCAAGCCAATAGAGAAGGTTCGGCCACCACCAAGAGGAAGAGAGGAAGAGAGGTTGGCCGGCCACAACACCAAGGAAAAGAGAAAGAAAAATAGAATAGAGTCGTTAGCTTTGAAGCCTCCTCTACCCCGTCTTTTATAATCCTTGATCCTGGCGAATAAGGAAAATTTAATAAAAATTTCCTTAATTCTTTTTCCATTGAAAAGGAAAAATTATTTCATTAAAAACAATTTTCTTTCTCAATTCTATTTGGCCGGCCACACCAAAGCTACAAACAAGGAGAGTTTTAATTAATTAAAACTTCCTAATTTGTCTCCAGAAATTTATAAAATTTCTCCAATAATTTAATCCCTTCATGATTGGTTTTAAAAGGAAATTTAATAAATTAAAATCTTTCTTTTAAACATGTGGATAAAAAGAAAGTTATCTCTAAAAATTAAAATCTCTTTTAATCTACAAATAAGGAAAGATATCAAATCTTTTCTCAATCTTTTGTAGAAACTAATAAAAGAGAATTATTAATTTTTAAACTTTCTTTTAAATCATGAACATGGTTAAAAAGGAAAGTTTTCTTAAAATTTAAAATCTTCCTTTAATCAACAAATAAGGAAAGATTTCAAATTTTAAACTCTCTTTTAAACATGTAGATGATTTACAAATAAGGAAAGTTTTTACCAAAAATTAAAACCATCCTTTTAAACTACAAATAAGGAAAAAGATTAATCTCTTCTCTTAATCTTTTGTAGAAAGCTATAAAAGGAAATTTTTAATTTTTAAACTCTCTTTTAAAATCATGATATCCACATAAGAAATAATTTTAATAAAAATCCTTTTAAATATTCTAGTGGTCGGCCACCTAAGCTTGGGACCCAAGCTTTTGGCCGGCCACCTACATGGCTCATCCACTTGGTCTTGGCCGGCCCTAGCTTGAGTTCCAAGCTAGCTTGGCCGGCCCCATTGGATGGGTAAGAAGGTGGGTATGCGGTGGGTATAAATTTCTATATACTAGAGGCTACGATAGGGACCGAGAGGAGGAATTGGTTTTGGTCTCCCGATGAAATTAAGCATCCCGTGTTCGCCCCGAACACACAACTAAATTTCATCAATAATAATTCATTCCACTAAAGAACTATTATTGAACTACCGCACCAATCCCAAATTACATTTTGGGCTCCTTCTTATTATGAGTGTGTTAGTCTCCCTGTGTTTATGATAACAATTGTCCACTAATTAAGTAAGTTATTAACAACTCACTTAATTAATATCTAGCTCCAAGAGTAGTACCACTCAACTTCATCGTCATGTCGGACTAAGTCCACCTGCAGGGTTTAACATGACAATCCTTATGAGCTACTCTTGGGTACATTCTCAACCTAGATCACTAGGACACAGTTTCCTTCTATAATCAATAACACACACTATAAGTGATATCATTTCCCAACTTATCGGGCTTATTGATTTATCGAACTAAATCTCACCCATTGATAAATTAAAGAAATAAATATCAAATATATGTGCTTGTTATTATATTAGGATTAAGAGCACACACTTCCATAATAACTGAGGTCTTTGTTTCTTTATAAAGTCAGTATAAAAGAAACGACCTCTAATGGTCCTACTCAATACACTCTAAGTGTACTAGTGTAATTATATAGTTAAGATAAACTAATACCTAATTACACTACGACCTTCCAATGGTTTGTTCCTTTCCATTATGGTCGTGAGCTACTGTTTATAATTTATAAGGTACTGATAACATGATCCTCTGTGTGTGACACCACACACCATGTTATCTACAATATAAATTAATTGAACAACTACATTTATCATAAATGTAGATATTTGACCAATGTGATTCTTATTTCTAGATAAATGTTTATACCAAAAGCTAGGCTTTTAGTATACACTCTAACATCCCAAATGGCCAAGGCTTTAAAGCCTAAGAGGGTCATTAGGAGGGTTGCTAGGGAAGTCATCCCTAGTGAATATTTAGTGAACCCAATGAGCTCAAATAGGTATTGGGTTCCTAAGAGCATGATTCCATCACACTAGATGGATTAGAGTGTGCCAACCTTAATTGAATAGGTAGTTAATCTATTCATGACAAAAGGTGGCACTTTAGGATTTTCAAGGTGTAATCAAGCCTTGAAAATGAAATGGAAAATTATTCCTAAGGTGATTAGCATGTGCCAACCATATTCGATGAACTCTCTAGGGTCAATTTAATTGGCACATAGTGATCTAAAAATCTTTAGTATATGATTTTAGGTCTATTACACTTAGGAATATGGAATTTATGGCAAAATGATCAAAATTATCAAAAATGACAACTAAGGCTAGAATTAGGTATTTTCTATACCTTTATATGTTATTCGCCATATATTGTTTGTCATATGCCATGTCATGACATCATATTTATTTTATTATCATTTGAAATGTCATGATAATGCTTAGGTTAGTTATATGTCATGCCTTTATTTAAGTTTCATACTTTATGACATGACATCATGACATTGGCACATGTTTTTACTTATGATATTATTTTATGTCATGTCATCATCTTTTGCATTTATCAATTAATTTGATTTAAGGATAAAAACACAATTTGATATGGAGATCAAATTGTTGTTTAGAAAATGCATGAGAACTTAGATTAAGATGACCTAAACCATATCTCACATCAAAATTGACTTGGATGTGTTTGATACACCTTAGATGTGTGTGAGATATTAGGATCATGAGTTAGGATCAAGGTGCATAGTTCTTGTACCTAGATGAGCCTAATTCTAAATGGAGGATCATAGGGAAAGCTTGTGTACAAGTCATGTACACTTAGCCCTAAGATTGTGGTCCTAAATTGAATGGTTTAAAATCATTTCAAAATTGATTTGAAAAACCTTGATGAAGCTTTTCTAGTGATAGCATTCATCATTGAGCAAGTTGATACAAAGTTGAGGTAAACTTGAACTATTTCAAAGTTTTTAAACTTTGTATCAAGATTTGAAAATGGAAGTTATTTTCATAGAAAACTATTTTTCCATGATAGTATATGTTATGAGGAATGTATCCTCAAAATTTTATAATTTTTGAAATTTTCTGTAATTTTGTAGGCGTTTCTGAATTTCGGGAGGAAGAAATTCAGAAATCAGAAATTGACATGTGTGACCGATCAGGAGGTTCCCTGATCGGTCCAGGGGATGCTGGATTGGTCACTGGACCGATCCAGGGAGCTCCTGATCGGTCTGGTGACAGATCCAGTAAAGGCTGTGTTGGTGCAGTAAGCATCCGACGATCGAACCTCAGTTTTGATAATGGCAAAGGGATTCAAAGTTAAGACTCCTTGTTATCTAACGTGGTTAAATAAGGTTTCAGGAAAGTCCTAACTGCGGTTAGGCAAGGGAAAATCCTAAGGGGGGGTAACCTTAGGTCCTAGGGGGTGGTAACCCTAGGTGAAGGAAAATCCTAAGGGGCGGTAACCTTAGGTCCTAGGGGGTGGTAACCCTAGGTGAAGGAAAATCCTAAGGGGCGGCAACCTTAGGTCCTAGGGGGCGGTAACCCTAGGTGGAGGAAAACCCTAAGGGGCGGCAACCTTAGGTCCTAGGGGGTGGTAACCCTAGGTGGAGAAAAACCCTAGGGGGCGGTAACCCTAGGTCCTAGGGGGTGGTAACCCTAGGCGGAAAGTCCAGTCGGTCTGGGGTAAATCTCTCGAGTGGAGTAGGTGAGGACGCGTTCCCGTAGAGGGAACAATAGGCGTCGGTCGACCTAGGGTTTCCGGTTGGAAACCTGAAGTCGACCGACAATTCGAATCTTGTCAAAACCTTTATTATTATCATTCATTATGTTTACGTGCTAACTTTGTTTTGCGGGGTATGTGTTTGGGACTAACACATTTTGCGAGAACAAAGGAGCAAGTTACAACTTCGGATGAGTGTCCAGGCGCCTCCATGGAGCTTGGGCGCCTCGGTCTGTTTCAGGAAAAGCCGGTAGAAGGTTGGAGGCGCCTTAGATGAAGTTCAAGGCGCCTTGGGTCGAAGGTTGAAGGCGCCTTGGGTAGGCTGAAGGCGCCTTGAACTGGATGAAGTTCGACCAAGTCTGTGCTGATCTCCGCGGGTGACTCGGCCTGTTTAAGGCGCCTTGAAGGGCTTCAAGGCGCCTTGAACACCCTTTATAAGGGGTCTCGAGCAGCAGCACCATAACAATGAACTCCAAGAAATCCTTACGCTACAAGCTGCTCTAGAAACGCCCAGAAGTGTTGTTACAAGTCCCCGACAACCCGGAGCTTCAGATTCTGCTACTTTATTGTTGTCGGTATAATTTGTTTTAGTTCTTTCAATTGTAATATCTTATTGTACATTTTACGAGCTTATAGTTGTTGCCCACGGAAAGCGATCAAGGATCGCGGGCCTTCGAGTAGGAGTCGCCTTAGGCTCCGAACGAAGTAAAATCTCTCGTGTCTCTCTGTGTGTGTGTTTGTTCTTTATTCCGCTGCGTGTTTTTAAACTCCGATAGTTTTCCGATTTGAAAAAGAAATAGCCACGAGCGCTATTCACCCCCCCTCTAGCGCGTCTCGATCCAACAATTGGTATCAGAGCGGGGTCGCTTTGAACTGGTGCAACCACCATTCAAGCTTTTTTTTCGTGGCTTTGTCGTTTGTATACGCCTTTCATTTTTTCCCTCCAAAACTACTTTTGAAAAATTAATTTTCATCTTTTCACCATTGGTTGGAATTAGCGAAATATTGCATTTTCAAAAACTTGTGGTAATAATTTTTTAATATTATTTTAATAATATTTTATTATTTTTTTCGAAATTCCTGAATTATTATCTTTATTTCTCTCCCGCACTACTAATCCAAGACTAAGTCTTCGAACAAGTTTTATTGTGTTTATTTTACGAGATTTCTTCTAATGGCCTACGAAGATGGGTACAACTCCACATGCCTACCATTGTTGTCTGACGAGAACTTCAGATACTGGAAAGACCAGGTGGAGCATCAATTAAAGACCGAAGCAGAAATATGGACCATAGTCCATATTGGATTCACTCTCCCCACCAAAGATGGTGTACTCATCACTTGTGACAAGTGGGATGCACAAACAATAAGGATATTCGAGGCAAATGCAAAAGCAACTTACATTCTCCTATGCGGACTAATAAATTCAGATCTTGATCGAGTTGGAAAGTTCAACAATGCTAAGGAGCTTTGGGAGAAAGTGCTCAAGCTTTATGAGATCCCTTCAGAGTTAGAAGATCGAATAGAACCTGAGTCCGAATTTGAAATTGAATCCTCAGAGTCAACCTCCGAACCAGACTCAGAAAAATCAGAGCAAACCGATATCATAGCACTGATGGCCAAAGACGAGATATCTGAATCTGAGTCAGAATTTGAAATGGCAACAGTCAAGGGGGAGGATCCTATCACGGATCTAAAAGGTAAAATTGTAAATTCAAATTGTAAATCTCTCATAATCTGTTTTAAGTGTAGGAAGAGAGGGCACTATAGAAACGACTGCCCCACTCGTAAGACTCGACCGGCACAATCGGAGGAGAAGGAGAAAATGATCAGGAGAGGGAAGAAATACATCAAATGCTCCAAATGCAAACTGATGGGTCACTGCAAAAGACAATGCCCAGAAAGAAGACCCAAGAATCCAGAGGGAGAAATCAAGATTAGTACATTTACATTATATGAAAATCCACTTTTTGCAACACATGATCGCACTAGCTTAACTAATCCTGCTTGCTCTAGTATAGATTTCTCTTCAAGATTAGATATGCATGCTAATAATGTAATGAACAAAATTAATTCAAATACAAATAAGAAATTAACTCTTAGAAAAGTAGAAATACAAAATAATATTTTAAAAGATAAAATTGATAAATTAGAGAAGATTGTTAATAATTTAGTCAAATCACGAAATCTAGACTTGGGTTATAAATCTAAAGTAAAACTTAAACAGTACAAACCAAGTTATAATCAAGTACCTTTTATTTACTTAACTTAATAAAACGTAAATCAATAACATAGGAGGAGGCTCCAGAATAGCTGACACCTCCGAAATTAATCCACCCGATAAGGGTAAACAAGAGTAGATTACCCGGCAGGGTAATTAAGGTTAGATTAAAATGAGTTAAGTTTAACTTAACCAACGGTACTGGTGAAGTTTTTGGATGATAGTACGTTAGGGAAGCTTGGGCATCGCATGTCTAGGAAGATATGGCTTCGACCTGGTGCATTTGGCCAAGTGGAACTGACCGAAGCTACCCTTAAATGGATCCTAACCAGTTAGACCAAAGTTTAGTATTAAGTTCAATGGGTAGGACTATTTGGAAACCTCGAAGGCATGGTTACTTTAATGAGTTCCTTGTGACTCACCATAGCCCAGAAGTTTATCCAAAGAATGCTTACTTGTTGAACCGAAAGCTAAACCTGAATCTAACACAAAAGTTAAACCAGACCCTAAAATTCAACCATAGTTCATCTCACAACAATTATAGGGTTCCCTGATTGAAAATTTAGATCGGGTGAGATGACTAGGAAATTAAAATTAAAATTGACTTAAATCAAGTTAATTCAACTAAATTACTTTCAAAATCATTTCAAAATCTTTAAAACTTAATTTTAAAATTCTTTTAAAATTTATTTGAAAAATCCTTTAAAAATCTTTTCAAAATCATTTCAAAACTTAATTTCAAAATTCTTTTAAAATTTATTTGAAAAATCTTTTCAAAATCTTTAAAACTTAATTTCAAAATTCTTTTAAAATTTATTTGAAAAATCCTTTAAAAATCTTTTCAAAATCATTTCAAAACTTAATTTCAAAATTCTTTTAAAATTTATTTGAAAAATCATTTCAAAATCTTCAAAACTTAATTTCAAAATTCTTTTAAAATTTATTTGAAAAATCTTTTCAAAATAATTTCAAAATCATTTCAAAATCTTTAAAACTTAATTTCAAAATTCTTTTAAAATTTATTTGAAAAATCTTTTCAAAATCATTTCAAAATCTTCAAAACTTAATTTCAAAATTCTTTTAAATTTTATCATTTCAAAATCTTTTCAAAATCATTAAAACTTAATTTCAAAATTCTTTTAAAATTTATTTGAAAAATCTTTTCAAAATCATTTCAAAACTTAATTTCAAAATTATTTTAAAATTTATTTGAAAAATCTTTTCAAAATCAGTTTAAAAAACTTTTTAAACTTAATTTCAAAATTATTTTAAAATTTATTTGAAAAAAAAACTTTCAAAATCTTTTTAAACTTAATTTCAAAATTATTTGAAAAATCTTTCAAAATCAGTTTAAAAATCTTTTTAAACTTAATTTCAAAATTATTTGAAAAATCTTTCAAAATCAGTTTAAAAAATCTTTTAAAACTTAATTATTTGAAGAATCTTGTAAAAATCTGTTAAAACTTAAAAGTTATTTGTAATATCATTAGAAAAATGATCATTTCAAAATCATTTGAAAAATCCCTTGAAAAATTAATTTCAAAATTATTTCAAAACTACTTAAAAAATTATTTGAAAAATCATTTGTAATATCCTATGAAAAATTAATTTCAAAACCCTTTTCAGAAGTTATTAAATTGAAATTCTAAACTCAATTAATTTTTAAATCTTCAAAATAATTGTCACTTATTTGGAATTCTAACTGATATTTTCAATGATGTAAATTAAAGTAAACTTCATCTCACACTCACTCTTATGCTAAACATGCTTGTTAATCTAGAATGACTGAGATGGAAAATTAGGAAAATAATTTTTTAACCTCTCATGCTTGAACTCCTGAACTCAAAAATTTATTAAGGCATTAATTAAGGGGGAGTGATTTTGAGTCGATTTTAAAATTAGTTTTTCTTTAAAAATTTTGACTTGACCTTAAAATTAAAAATTATTTTTGGCATATCTTCGAAAATTCAAGCTATTTTTAACTTAGCTTTAAAATTAAAATTATTTATGACCTGACTTTTAAATTATAACTCCTCTATAAGCTAAATGTTTTCAAAGCTGAGTACTTAATTAAGTTTTCTCTAACTAAACTTAGTTAAATTATTTTTTAAACTTAGCTACTTGCCAAGATATTTTCTCAACGCAATCATTTTTATGCTGAAAACATAGCTAAGTATTTTCAAATATAGCTAAATATTTTTTAGCTAAGTACTTTTTAAAGTGTTTAAAACAAAAAAAAAAAGAGATTTAGCTAAGTACAAAAATTTGTTTAAAGACAAAATAACTTTATCTCAGCTAAGAGTATCTCTCAAACTAAAGGAAGAATTTTGCATTCAAAATTATGATTTCACCTATCTAAAAGTCTTACAAGAAAAACTAAGTGTTTATCAAAAGTAAATTAAAAGATTGGAAGATAAGATTAAAAATTATCTTTGAAAGTTAAGCTAAGGCCCAGATTTTCTTCACTCTCTTGGGTATTTTGATATATGGCAAAGGGGGAGAGTAGGAAGAAATTCAAAGAATATTATAAATTAAATCAAAACAAAAATTTTGTTGTGAATTTGTGAATGTGCCTATGCTTTATTTATGCCTGTGCTTATTTATGCGTATCTTTATTGCATTTTTACTTAACTTTGAATTTCGGTTGCCATAATCAAAAAAGGGGAGATTGTTGGTGCAGTAAGCATCCGACGATCGAACCTCAGTTTTGATAATGGCAAAGGGATTCAAAGTTAAGACTCCTTGTTATATAACGTGGTTAAATAAGGTTTCAGGAAAATCCTGACTGCGGTTAGGCAAGGGAAAATCCTAAAGGGGGGTAACCTTAGGTCCTAGGGGGTGGTAACCCTAGGTGAAGGAAAATCCTAAGGGGCGGTAACCTTAGGTCCTAGGGGGTGGTAACCCTAGGTGAAGGAAAATCCTAAGGGGCGGCAACCTTAGGTCCTAGGGGGCGGTAACCCTAGGTGGAGGAAAACCCTAAGGGGCGGCAACCTTAGGTCCTAGGGGGTGGTAACCCTAGGTGGAGAAAAACCCTAGGGGGCGGTAACCCTAGGTCCTAGGGGGTGGTAACCCTAGGCGGAAAGTCCAGTCAGTCTGGAGGATCGACTGGCAACAGGTAAATCTCCTGAGTGGAGTAGGTGAGGACGCGTTCCCCGTAGAGGGAACAATAGGCGTCGGGTCGACCTAGGGTTTCCGGTTGGAAACCTGAAGTCAGACCCGGACAGTTCGAATGCTGTCAAAACCTTTATTATTATCATTCATTATGTTTCTGTGCTAACTTTGTTTTGCAGGGTATGTGTTTGGGACTAACACATTTTGCAGGAACAAAGGAGCAAGTTACAACTCGGATGAACAGTGTCCGAGGCGCCTCCATGGAGCTTGGAGGCGCCTCGGGTGCGAACCAGGAAAAGCCAGCGCAGAAGGTTGGAGGCGCCTTAGATGAAGTTCAAGGCGCCTTGGGTCGAAGGTTGAAGGCGCCTTGGGTAGGCTGAAGGCGCCTTGAACTGGATGAAGTTCGACCAAGTCTGTGCTGATCTCCGCGGGTGACTCGGCCTGTTTAAGGCGCCTTGAAGGGCTTCAAGGCGCCTTGAACACCCTTTATAAGGGGTCTCGAGCAGCAGCACCAGTACAACGAACTCCAAGCAATCCTTACGCTACAAGCTGCTCTAGAAACACCCAGAAGTGCTGTTACAAGTCCCCGACAACCCGGAGCTTCAGATTCTGCTACTTTATTGTTGTCGGTATAATTTGTTTTAGTTCTTTCAATTGTAATATCTTATTGTACATTTTACGAGCTTATAGTTGTTGCCCACGGAAAGCGATCAAGGATCGCGGGCCTTCGAGTAGGAGTCACCTTAGGCTCCGAACGAAGTAAAATCTCTCGTGTCTCTCTGTGTGTGTTTGTTCTTTATTCCGCTGCGTGTTTTTAAACTCCGATAGTTTTCCGATTTGAAAAAGAAATAGCCACGAGCGCTATTCACCCCCCCCTCTAGCGCGTCTCGATCCAACAGGCTGGGCGTGCCAAAATGCTGATTTTTGACTGTGTTGTCTGAAATTTCAGCTGAAAGTTAAAACACAGTTTGTGTTTTGGATTTCTAAAGGTTTGAAACTCTCCAAGACATTGTTGGTGCAATGGTCAAGGGGGAGTTGACCTTTAGGGGGAGTTTTACCTATTAGTCAAGGGAGAGTTGACTTTTAGGGGGAGTTTTTACTCTAAAGACTTGAGTGATATGGGATTATCACTAAGTTGATTGTTGACTTTAGTATCAAGGGAGAATTTAAGGGTTTCAATGAAAGGTATGGGACTTTAATTAGGAAGAAACTCTTGACCTTAATTCACTCTTTTTTATGTGTGTCAAAAAGGGGGAGAATGGGAGAATGTCCAAAGAATGTTCAAGGAAGAACATTAGAGTTTGGGGAGAATGTTCAAGGAAGAACATTGGAAAACCTAAGCTAGGTTATCGGGTTAACCTAACTTGATTATGGTTTTTGTCAAACATCAAAAAGGGGGAGATTGTTGGTGCAACCTTAGGTCAAGGTTGACCTGGTTGACCTGACTCGAGTTGACCTGACTCGAGTTGTATTTTGATGTTTGACGAGAATAGAAAAGTTCTATTTTGATGTTTGACGAGAATAGAAAAAAGTTCTATTATGATGTTTGACGAGAATAGAAAAGTTGTATTCTGATGTTTGACAAAATACAAACTTGAGAGATTGTGGGTGCAATCTTTGGTCAAGGTTGACCTGGTTGACCCGAGGTGAGTCGACCTGATTCGGGAAATCCTGGTAAGTGAAGCCAGGTGAAAGTCCTGGTGAGTGAAGCCAGGCAAGGGAAAGTCCTGGTTAGTGAAGCCAGGTAGTTGGAAAGTCCTGGTGAGTGAAGCCAGACAAGGGAAATCCAGATAGGTCAAGGTTGACCAGACATCTGGTGAAAAGTCCAAGTATGGAGACTTGACACGAGAAAAGTCCAAATATGGAGACTTGGCACGGGAAAAGTCCAAGTATGGAGACTTGGCACGGAAAAGTCCAAGTATGGAGACTTGGCACGGGAAAATTCCAAGTATGGAGACTTGGCACGGAAAAGTCCAAGCAGGGAGCTTGGCACGAGAAAAGTCCAAGTATGGAGACTTGGCACGGAAAAGTCCAAGCAGGGAGCTTGGCACGGGAAAAGTCCAAGTATGGAAACTTGGCATGGGAAGTCGGAGAGGGCTTGGTAGCTCGTTATCCGGACTAAGTCAGAGAGGGCTCGGGAGCTCGTTCTCTGGACCGGACGTGGAAGTCGGAGAGGGCTCGGTAGCTCGTTCTCCGGACTAAGTCAGAGAGGGCTCGGTAGCTCGTTCTCTGGACCGAACAAAGTCGGAGAGGGCTCGGTAGCTCGTTCTCCGGACTAGGTAGGGTTTAGGGCTGGGAGCTCTAAACCTGGATCGGTCTGGTGATCGATTTTACGTCCAGAGATCTGATCGGTATTGATCTTTATTTTGAATGAATACAATGGTTTATTATGAAGAAGAAGATCGGGAGAAGAAGAGGATCGGGTCTGTCCACTGACTGATCGGTCCGCGGACCGATCAGAGACGAGGCCAACTCTCACAGAGTTGGCTGATCGGTCTGGGACCGTCAGCCTAAGGCCTGATCGGTCCCAAGACCGATCGAACACTCTGGACCGATCGAGTGTGCATCGAGTCGAGCCTAGCCGTTGCGACACAGCTATCTCTACTTCTGTTTCATTCTTCTTCGCAGTTGCGAGAGATACCGGATGATATAAGGCCTCTGGTGAAGAGCGAAAACACCGAAAGAGCATCGCTAATTCTTCTTCTTCCTCTTGAGCTTTGCTGAGCTCTCGGTTTGCTGAAGCTTCGCGTGAGCTTCGTGCTGGTTTTCTAGCCGCTGGAGCCGTGAAGCTGTTGCTTCATCAACGGACTCCGACGAGAAGGCAAGCAAGTGTGTTTACAATTTCTATTGTTCTTGTTTGCTTCCTCTATTGTTGTACTCCTCTGTTTTGCTGTTGCAAAGACTTTGTGGTGAGGTTTCTCCACCCAGAAGGAAGTTATATTGGCCGGTTATCCGGGGTTTCATCCACCGATGGATTGATAGGCTTCGTCCACCTTACGGACACGCCGAGGAGTAGGAGTATCATCTCCGAACCTCGTTACATCGCTGCGTCTAAGGTTTGATCTTCTCGTTCTCGTTTTTATTATTTTATTTCCGCTGCGCTAACCTAATTCGTAGGAAGAAACGAAAAATTGGGGTCGGCTATTCACACCCCCCCTCTCTAGCCGCATCCGAAGGTCCTAACAATTGTTGGGGTTGCAAAGTTGCAAACATAGTCCCATATTGGAAACACATGGGAAAGATCATGGGTTTATAAGAGAAAAAGATATCTCCATTGGCATGAGGCCTTTTGGGGAGAGCCCAAGAGCAAAACCATGAGGGCTTAGGCCCAAAGTGGACAATATCATGTCATTGTGGAGATATCTAAATTCTTTTCGATCCTACAATTGGTATCAGAGCCCGGACTGCCAGAAGGTTTAACCGCCGACTGTGCACAAGAGCTATGGTCTGATTGAGTCATGTGGGTACAATATTGACCTCGAACAAAGAAAGTGGAGGCTCCTATGTTCGGATCAAGAGGACCAGACACCAGGCAGGAAGTCCTAGTTGTGACTAGGCAAGGAAGTCCTAGTTGGTCGGGTGGACCGAGGGGCAGGAAGACCTGGTGGGTCGAGGATCGGACGTGGGAAGCCTATGGTCCTTTGTTTGAGGGGGGGATTGTTGGGGTTGCAAGGTTGCAAACATAGTCCCATATTGGAAACACATGGGAAAGATCATGGGTTTATAAGAGAAAAAGATATCTCCATTGGCATGAGGCCTTTTGGGGAGAGCCCAAGAGCAAAACCATGAGGGCTTAGGCCCAAAGTGGACAATATCATGTCATTGTGGAGATATCTAAATTCTTTTCGATCCTACAGGTTTAATGAAGGTTTAACCGCCGACTGTGCACAAGAGCTATAGTCTGATTGAGTCATGTGGGTACAATATTGACCTCGAACAAAGAAAGTGGAGGCTCCTATGTTCGGATCAAGAGGACCAGACACCAGGCAGGAAGTCCTAGTTGTGACTAGGTAAGGAAGTCCTAGTTGGTCGGGTGGACCGAGGGGCAGGAAGACCTGGTGGGTCGAGGATCGGACGTCGGAAGCCTATGGTCCTTTGTTTGAGGGGGGGATTGTTGGGGTTGCAAGGTTGCAAACATAGTCCCATATTGGAAACACATGGGAAAGGTCATGGGTTTATAAGAGAAAAAGATATCTCCATTGACATGAGGCCTTTTGGGGAGAGCCCGAGAGCAAAACCATGAGGGCTTAGGCCCAAAGTGGACAATATCATGTCATTGTGGAGATATCTAAATTCTTTTCGATCGTACAATTGGTATCAGAGCCCGGACTGCCAGAAGGTTTAACCGCCGACTGTGCACAAGAGCTATGGTCTGATTGAGTCATGTGGGTACAATATTGACCTCGAACAAAGAAAGTGGAGGCTCCTATGTTCGGATCAAAAGGACCAGACACCAGGCAGGAAGTCCTAGTTGTGACTAGGCAAGGAAGTCCTAGTTGGTCGGGTGGACCGAGGGACAGGAAGACCTGGTGGGTCGAGGATCGGACGTGGGAAGCCTATGGTCCTTTGTTTGAGGGGGGGATTGTTGGGGTTGCAAGGTTGCAAACATAGTCCCATATTGGAAACACATGGGAAAGATCATGGGTTTATAAGAGAAAAAGATATCTCCATTGGCATGAGGCCTTTTGGGGAGAGCCCAAGAGCAAAACCATGACGGCTTAGGCTCAAAGTGGACAATATCATGTCATTGTGAAGATATCTAAATTCTTTTCGATCATACACTTATACTTTAATACTTCAAAATAATAATAAACTTATTTCTTGAGCCCAGACTTAGTACCAAAGCGCACTCCCTAATAGCAACTGGGATAGCGACCCACCAGCCCTACGAGGGTAAAGACCTCGGTCTTACCAGGGCCAAGACTTCAGAATTGGTCACCTGGATTTGTTTAATGACAACATCGAAAGTCAGATACTAGCCTCTTAAAAAAAGTAAAATACTTATTATCTTTTATTACTTCTAATATATAATGCCTCAGCATTTTAACAAACACCTTGTGTGTCAAAATCCCTAAAGTCTTGACTTTGGGATCTACTTAAGGCCTTAGCCTTTTTCTTTCTTTTCTTTATCTTTCTTATACTTCTCTTAAACTCAAAATACTGTAATCCTTAACAAGATCTGCACTATGATACTTAACAGAAACTGCAATGCTAATCATAATAGAGTTCAAGCTTGGTACGGTAACAAAAGAAATCAAACCGCATGCTAGAATAAAGAGACTCAAATCTGTAATGCTGAACAATAAAAAATCTGCAAATCTAATTAAGCTACTAGAGATCTAATTGGATCTTCCAATGCTAAACCATCAAAACTGCAATGCTAAACAAATCAAAATCTGTAATGCTACACATAGCTATTCCACACTAAAAATATGTTAAAGCTTGATACCTATGTAAAGCTTATACTTTTATAGAGCAATAGAGATCTTTAAGCATGTTACAACATGATCTAAACTGGAATACTAAGCCAAAATCACAAACTGAAAACTAAATCTGCATACTATATTAATCAAGATTTTGCATTCTATGCTACACAATTTCTGCATACTATGCAAACATAAATTCTGCACTATAATACTTAACCAAACTACACTAATTTTTTTAAAAAACTGCACTATAAGTTCCACCAAAAATCTGCACTACAAGTTCCACCAAAAATCTGCACTATAAATTCCACCAAGTCATAGATAACAAATCTAATGGAACTTGCTACTGTAAACTTAAAACATAATTATTCTTCTTGCTATGTGCCACGGCAACAAAAAGGAAACAGGAGATTGCTAGTGTTTCAGTCCATGGCAAAGAACCAAAAGGGAAATTGCTACTGTAAACTCAAACTACAACTGTTCTTCACACTATGTGCCACGACAACAAAAACCAAACCCAATCATAACTATTCTGCAGAAATCTACAAAACACAAACCTACATGCTTAATCTAACTACTTTCTTCCTTTGAAATCCACGGCAGAAATCTCAAGACTAAAAATCTTACAACTTACTTCGAATTCAAGGAGAACAAGATCCGAAACTACTCCTACCACAGGTGAGAAGCAACTTACCTTCGTGTTCTTGGACTACAATCAAACGAAAGGCAACTAGGGCTTCGGGAAAACTTAAGCTCTCAACAACTTCTTCACACCCACTTGTTCTCCTCGACAAGGTGATTGCAGTGGTGGAGAAACCCCTCGGAGATTACCCTTCACCGGTCGCCGGAGAGAAGCCCT
This sequence comes from Zingiber officinale, assembly GCF_018446385.1. NCBI lineage: Eukaryota > Viridiplantae > Streptophyta > Magnoliopsida > Zingiberales > Zingiberaceae > Zingiber > Zingiber officinale. Next base: position 104,229,622 of record NC_055995.1, on the reverse strand, counting down.
AACTTCTCTTTGATTTTCGCCCAACAGAAACGCCGTCGCGAGCGAGAGGGAAGAGGAGAATGGTTTTAGGTCACGGGAAAATAGAACATCAACTTATCCCTTTTTATAACTTAGTATTTCTGTTATGGCTTAAGACCAATTCGTTATTAATTTGTTCACAAAACACTTGGTGAACTTTTGGCTACCGCGCTTCGCCTAAATCTCTGACCGGGTCAAAGGTCGCGGGTTCGAATCTCGGCCGCATCTCTTTTATACTTAATTATTTTCTGTTATTAACTACTACTTAAATAAATTTCGTTCTTCCTTTAATCAGCACCGCCTGCTTGGGCACTTGGCTATCGCGCTCCGCTTAAGTCGTGGACTGGGTCGGAGGTTGCGGGTTCAAACCTCAGCCAAAACCCTTTTATTCCTAATTATTTTCTGTTTTCTATTACTGCTTAAATTAATTTCGCTATCTATTTTATCAACACCGCCCTGCTGGGTCCTTGGTCAGCCGAGACAACTAAAAGCTTTGCTTAACCAGAGGTCTCCGGTTCGAACCTCGGCTTAACTTTTTTATTTTTTTTGCAGCTTGTTTCTTTTGGTAAAAATACCAAACGAACTCCAAAAATTACATAAAAATACTCTAAATTTTTTTTAAAATCTCTAGAATATTTCTAAAGCATTTCTAAATATTTTTAATTACTATTTGGACTCGTAATGAGGAATTTTGGATCATTACAAGAATAACCTTTACCAACAAGATGAACTTTGTATCATTCGATAGATCCATCATATTTAGTTTTGATCTTATATACCCAACAAGAACCAATAGTATATTTTCCTAGTGGCAACGAAGTCAAATCCCATGTATGAGTCTGATGCAAAACAATTAGTTCCTCATCCATAGCACTTTGCCAAAGTGGGTTACAGACTGCTTTTCTATAGGATACATGCTCAGAAATACAATGACTAGATGTGACAAATGAAGCAAAAGAACGAGAATAATAAGAGTAAGTAAAATTTGGTAGTTTAGTAGACTTACGAACGTGAGTAAATTGACGACGGTGGAGAAAAAGATCATCTGCAACCTCATAAAATAAATAGGTAGTGGCAAAAGGAGGAACATGTGGAGCGGATATCTTGGGAACCAAAGTACTAGATTCAGTTGATGTAACGACCCGGCCCTCTTGACCCATTTGGCGACCCTCGGGTCGTTGACCGTCGGCCCTTATGTCGTCGGCCCATTTGACGACCTCTCATGTCATCGACCGACGACTCTTTTGCCGTGTCATTACTCACTAGGACTTTCCACCCCTGGCAGTGGATTTTTGCCTCCTCCAGGATTCGAACTCTAAACCTCCAACCATAAACTCTAATACTTAAGCCTGGAGGTTTAGAGTTCGAATCCTGGGGGAAGCAAAAATCCACTGCCAGGGGTGGAAAGTCCTAGTGAGTAACGACACGGCCAAAGAGTCGTCGGTCGACGACATCCCAAGAGGCCAAAGGGTCGGGTCGTTACAATAAAAGGCGCCTTTTTATTGTAACGACCCGACCCTCTTGGCCTATTTGGCGGCCCATTTGGCGACCCTCGGGTCGTCGACCGTCGGCCCTTATGTCGTCAGCTCATTTGACGACCTCTCATGTCGTCGACCGACGACCCTTGACCGTGTCGTTACTCACTAGGACTTTCCACCCCTGGAACTGGATTTTTGCCTCCCCCAGGATTCGAAGTCTAAACCTCCAGGCTTAAGTATTAGAGTTTATGAATCCTGGTAACCAAGTGAGATGACATAAGGGTCGATTCACTTGGTTACCAGGATTCATAAACTCTAATACTTAAGCCTGCAGGTTTAGAGTTCGAATCCTGGGGGAGGCAAAAATCCACTTCCAGGGGTGAAAAGTCCTAGTGAGTAACAGCACGGCCAAGGGTCGACGGTCGACGGTCGACGACTCGAGGGTCGCCAAATGGGCTAAGAGGGCCGGGTCGTTACAATAAAAAGACGTCTTTTATTGTAACGACCCGGCCCTCTTGGCCCATTTGGCGACCCTCGGGTCGTCGACCGTCGACCCTTATGTCGTCGGCCCATTTGGCGACCTCTTATGTCGTCGACTCTTTGGCCGTGCCGTTACTCACTAGGACTTTCCACCCCTGGTCAGTGGATTTTTGCCTCCCCCAGGATTCGAACTCTAAACCTCCAGGCTTAAGTATTAGAGTTTATGAATCCTGGTCTCACTTGGTTACCAGTGAGACCAGGATTCATAAACTCTAATACTTAAGCCTGGAGGTTTAGAGTTCGAATCCTGGGGCCATCTCACTTGGTTACCAGGATTCATAAACTCTAATACTTAAGTCTGGAGGTCTAGAGTTCGAATCCTGGGGGAGGCAAAAATTCACTGCCACGGGTGGAAAGTTTTATTGTAACGACCCGACCCTCTTGGCCCATTTGGCGACCCTCGGGTCGTCGACCGTCGGCCCTTATGTCGTCGGCCCATTTGGCGACATCTCATGTCGTCGACCGACGACTCTTTGGCCGTGTCGTTACTTACTAGGACTTTCCACCCCTGGCAGTGGATTTTTGCCTTCCCCGGGATTCGAACTCTAAACCTCCAGGCTTAAGTATTAGAGTTTATGAATCCTGGTAACCAAGTGAGATAAAAGACGCTTTTTTATTGTAACGACCCGGCCCTCTTGGTCCGTTTGGCGACCTCTCATGTCGTCGACCGTCGGCCCTTATGTCGTCGGCCCATTTGGCGACCTCTAATATCGTCGACCGACGACCCTTGGCCGTGTCGTTACTCACTAGGACTTTCCATCCCTGGTCAGTGAATTTTTGCCTCCCCAGGATTCGAATTCTAAACCTCCAGGCTTAAGTATTAGAGTTTATGAATCCTGGTAACCAAGTGAGACCAGGATTCATAAACTCTAATACTTAAGCCTGGAGGTTTAGAGTTCGAATCCTGGGGGAGGCAAAAATCCACTGACCAGGGGTGGAAAGTCCTAGTGAGTAACGACACGGCCAAGGGTCGTCGGTCGACGACATTAGAGGTCGCCAAATTGGCCAACGACATAAGGGTCGACGGTCGACAACATGAGTGGTCGTCAAATGGGCCAAGAGGGCCGGGTCATTATACTGAGCACGCGCTACAATTATTAGCAATTGACAACATTCACAATGCGTCGCACACTGCTGTTAAGAGCATTAGTAGAACGCGATGCGCGTTGTAGTTAAAAGCGATCAGCAGCATTCGCAGCACGCACCGCACGCTACGGTTAAGAGCAATCAATAGTATTTGCAACACGCGGCACACGCTATGATTACGATCATTCAAATACCACATATAGATACTGCATACAAATTATAATATTACATATAATTATAATACCATATACACACAATTATAAAATCAAAACTCAAATAATTATAATACCACAAACAACTATAAACATCACACTTAAGTAAAACAATCTGAACTATTAATATAATTTCTTTCACACAAAAGAGCATATGACTTTAAAATAAGTAAATCAATATCAGTCATACAAAACTATAAACTTAGATAACCAAATGATTATGTCTTCTATTGTATTCTCAAGAAAAAACATTTAATCATTTATTCGAATTAAGTCCACATTCTCCATAAAAACTCTATCAAGCCAAACTTTCCAACAATATCCACCACGAAGAACGTGATGCACTTTTATTTTTAGATCTGTGAATGCAATTCGACCTTCTACAGCAACTCTATCAATGCACCAATGAAGTAGCTTACATTTAATATTATCACTGATATCTTTATCACTCACATCTTTCACTTTAACTGTATAACAATACAAAATTATTAATTCTACCATGCTTATTTTTATAACAAATTTATAATTTAGAAAACACACAATTTCAAAATAATTACCTGAACTTGGGTTAGATGTTAGTTAATATTATCAACATTACCATTTTTTTTATTGAAGTAATACAGAACTGCAATCGTACTACAAAAAGATTGCAAATATTAATTATACTATTATTCAATTAAAAAATCATGAGCTCAACAAGCCTAATTAGCAAATTAGAGGAGAAGTAAATAGATGAGCTCAACAAGCCTAATTACCACAACATAGGGTCCTCCAGATTTCGAACTTATCCAACTTTAAGTATGACCTCTCTTGGTTCTTTAATACTTAAGTTGTCTTGCACCAAGTTTACTGAGACAAGAACAAGTTGCCTTTAACAAGAAAATCTTTTTACCTTGGTCAAATAGCCACGTAATCTTTCATCCACATTTGAGCTGCCTAATACAAGAAAAAACCTAGGTTTACTATAAACCCATGGCATAAGAGAAGTTAGCATAAATGCAAGCACCATTCTAACTCGAGCTTGAATATTTTGCAGCGCTAGGTTCTCGGTATTAGATCCTCCATCAACCTACGCACCAAAAAAGTACAAAGTTTGTGGTCATTGAGAATTCCAAGTTCCCTGAAGTAAATAGTGCATCATAAGAGTCTTACTCCAATTTTACATTGGTAAACAAAACGATAATGTAAATAGGTGAATGATTGGAGAACTAACTTGATAACAATTACCTCGTAACGCAGGCACTTCCCTGTCAGAGTTTGGAACAAAGAGAGTAATGTAGAAATAACAGCATCGATATCTACATTTGAAATCTGCCAGCATCTTAGCACGAGACCTGGTTACTTCAGAACTGCAAATTAGTTCAAAACAAAATTCCTGCAGCTACAATAAGTCACAACATCAAAAGATAAACTCATCCTCATAAAATCAAAACTGAAAGTCTAAGTTCATTTTGACAGTTATCCAACTTGAGATATTAAAGGCAAGACTAAGAACTAATAGTACAATTATGTATCAACCAAGAATTCAGAATTCTTTCCACTAAATAAGAGGGTTTGTGTTTTTTGTAAGAGTACCTGTTTTCATATCCCATATAAACAGTGTAAAATATCCTCTTTCCAAACTCTTTGTTGTCCGTTGGAATCTCACCATTCTTATAAAAGGCCAATCGTTAATGCATCAGCTTTTACCTGTTCATCTCCATCATCTTGAATCTGCAAAATTTGGGTTATCTAGTAACCAAGATTCTAAATAGTATTGATCAAAGTCACAGGTAAGCTTATCAAACTTGCTAATTTGCTTGAATGCCAGGAAATTAGATATTTTGAGAAAACACGTTTGGGAGAGAAGTTACAACAACAATTCAACATTGTCTTGCTCATGAAACAGAAGGTGGATAGACAATTCAGTATCCTGGAATGGACAATAAAATCAATCTCCTGATTGGTTGATGCAACGTAGAAGCCACAAGCAATATCAATTTGAGAAATGACACTTTAAACTCCAGAGTTTTGCCAATCTTACCTTTCCTATCTGATACTACCCAAAGTAAGCCAATCCAATCTTTGACAAAGCTCGACATGCTGGAATAAGTCATATTCTAATATTGGTTGGCATGAATGACATCAGTAATATCTAGAACACTAGGCTTCAATGGCTCCGTTCATTTGAAAAGATGAGCAAGAGAGGGGAAAAAAGCTTTTGACAAGGCCCATATATAGAAGATCACTAAATAATTCACATCATATACTCATAAAGAATATCAATATTGTCATGAGCAACAAAATTACATCACGGGCAATTTGAGCATACAAGTATATTGGCATTTGAGTGAGGGATGGGAGCCCTCATGAGCTACAAAGAATGAGAGGTGAAAAAGGGGGGGTTTGCCTCTAGCAGAATGCAATGTCGGCTAGACTAACTGAATGATGTTTAGGCAAACATTTGGTCAGTACTTGATCGAAAGGCTGACCAAGCTGATTGAACTTACAGGTCAAACTGAGCCCCATCAAGCGGACAATTCAACTATGTACGTAGTAAATTGCAATTGTTTTCATAAACAGCATCTTCCAGTAAAAACACTGACATGAAAAATCCTGAAATAGCATTAACATGAATATAGAACACGCCTTTTATTAGAAGCTGAGGCATACAACCGACAATGGTAGAAACACTTGAACTATCTGCTCCACCAGAAAGAGGAAGTAAGAAACCGGATGCTCCACTTCTTCGTAAGTAATCCCATAACCGGCAACTAGGACCTAAAGCAATCTCCTCCTCTGGACAATGATACCTCACCTGTCAAGACAAACATTTGAAATTTATATATTAAAATAAGGAAATTAATAAACCAACAGGAGTCATATAACTTATTCGGGAAAAAAAAATACTTGCAGTAAAAATGTTTATATTGATAACAAAATTTTGTATTAATTCACCTTTTTAGCAGAATACTTCAAAGGAGTTCGATCCTTTGAACTGGTTGCAAGAGATGTTATGAAGAACAAACAGGTGCCTTTGGTGAGAAATGATAGAATTATAGATATTTTTATTTCTGATATCATTGACAATTTTGTAGTTCGATCCTTTCCTCCTTCGAATCTATCATTGTAGAAAGAGCATGATGTGGCGCTGCCTCATGCGAGCAGATGCGAGGAGGTCGTGCGAAGCGGCTATGCAACCGATTGAGACCGCAATCGATCGAGCGAGGCGTCTGCTCGAGCGGCCGCACAGCCAGCTCGTGTAGCGGCGTCGCGCGGCGACAAGTGGGCGGCCGCCTCGCGTGGGCGAGAGTAGCGGTTTTCCGTGTGCAGCCGCGAGGAGGCCGCCTCGCGAGACCGCGAGCAGCCACACTAGGCGGCCGTGATGCCGCTCGTGGCCGTGCCACCATTGATGCGCGACGAAGACGAAGGGAGAGGATGCTTGCGGTGCGGAGAAAATGTAGATAGTCCAAGTAGGAAGAATGAAGATTTAGTTAACTGAGAGGAGAGTTAGAGAAACGCCGCAGATTTAGGGGAGAAAAAAGGGCGAGAGGCAAAGAAATTCACTAAGGAATTCGGCCAATTCTTAAATAAATTTAAAGACTATTAATAGCGTACTGGATCTATACGTGGTCAATATTTTAATAATATTTATTATAATAATATTAACCGTGTATTTGTTAGTGGTTAATATTAAATTTTAATAACGCACACCACCCGTCCTAACAAAAATTTACTGATAGTATACTTTGTCTATATATCACCATTTATATAAACATTATACTATTCACATCGCATATAATTGAGTATCTCATAAAAATTATTATTAATAACACATTTTAATCATGTGCTATTGATGATAAGCTGCGAAAAGTAATATTTGTTATAGTATGCGAAAAGTAATATTTGTTATAGTATAAAGTGATCCACTAAGGTAAAGAGATCCACAATTTCACGTAATTATATTTATCTCCAAGAAAACGAGTTTAACATTGGATTGAAAAATGATCTTGTATCTTTCGTCAAAGAGTGCTCTAACATTGAAAGTTAGATTAATGTCATGCAAAAAGAGTTGAAGTTCATGATATACAATGACATTTGAAAATTTGTTGAATTATTTAAAGGTACGAAACTCGTTGGTTGTAAACGGATATTTAAACCAAGCGGGATTCAAGGAACAATATTTTAAAGTATAAGACTTATTTTGTTACTAAGAAATTTATTTAGAAGAAAGACATTGATTATAAGGATACTTTCTCACCTTTATTGATGAAAGACTCTTAAAATAATCATGTCACTTGTAAGTCATTTAGAGGTACACCAAATGGATATAAAAATTATATTCACTAGTAAAATTTCCTTAATTTACTTCACACATTCACCAAAGTCATAGATAAATAATTATCGAAGTAGTCGCATGTGAAGTAAAAGGATATTATTTTACTTCATCTTATCATCGAAGTCGTATCCAAGAAAAAAGTGAAATCTGTAACCAATTCAAGGAGACAAAACTGGATGCTAAAGTAAAAAAATATCTTTTACTTCGTTGATTTTATAATGTGCCAAAATAATCGATAATATGTAACTTTATCATTTAAATTGATTGCTGAAATAAAAAAATATCTTTTACTTCATTAATTTTATAACAAATTATGATGATTTTAATGTGATGAAGTATTTATTTTTTATTACTTCACCATCTAATTTTAGTATTGAAATAAATAACTACAGTTGTATTACAACATAATTTTCATTTAATGAAGTAATTGCTTATTACTACTAAGTGATAACATGTGATAATATGATCAATTAAAACGGGATGAAAATACTACAATATCTTAAACTGAGGTCCCACAACTAACAAGCTACATACCAAGCTTAATCAAAAATATCACTTCAAGTATCATAACTTTACATTTTAACAATAAATACAGAACTCAATATGTGCATCGTTTAACCAATTATAAAAAACTAATCAAAATAAACAATTGAATCACCCTCTTATGCAGCAAAATCTTACTATCTAATCAAAATATACTAATATACTAGAACCCATAGTACAGCAAATCTGGTGCTAAATTAGCAAGCTCTTTGACTTTCTACTTCAAATCACACAATTTTTATCCTAAGTAATCTCGTGCTAAATTAGTAATTGAACTTCCAGCAAATCTAATCGTCCTACAGAAATGTAGACCTCTATAAGGAATCATATAGTGATACATCTGACCAAAGTCTCGGTAATGAATTCCACAATATCATAGGCAATGTTTCCTTGCACATCAATCTGTTCTTTCTCGGTTGGTCCCTGAAATTAATAAACCAGAAGTTAGTATTTAGATAATGCAAAAGTATTTCCTCCAACTAAACAATGCTAGGTTGCTGGCTCACCTTGACAACATAAGCTCCTACAGCAAACATTTTACCTAACTTATGCATCACTCAGTTTTACACCTAAAAAACTCAAATTATAAATAATGGAGCAAATAGTTATATCTGTAATATGTTCAGATTTCTCATTTCTCAAATTTAGTTGTAAATAATATTGTTTGGTTGTCACTCACCAAATAATTCAAGGTCTTTCACAACAATAATACTTTTGCACTTATTGCCAACAATCTTTTCAATAATAAGTTCTTATTTCTCCTAGATCAAAATAAGATAATCCTAATTAGCATATTATTGCAAAAATCATTAAGAATACAACATTAACTAAAACATGTGAAGATTTAGATTTAGGAATCCTAATTATATTGATTATCCTTCTAATCTAAGGTTTCACATCGCCCAAGCTTCAAACTCTATCATACCACAATTTAGACTCTATCATACCACAATTTAGATCTTCTACAAAATCATTGTGGCAAAAGGCGAATACGCTTGCTCTTCTACAAAATCATGATCACAGTGAACCTATCAATTTTAATCATTATAACATAGGAATGTTGCACAAATTGAAGTCTATCCTAACTCTACTTGATAAACCATTTTAATTTAAACTATGGAGGATTGTATGAAGTCAATACCATGAAAAGAAACCAATAACTAAATGGATAATACGATGGACTTAGTGTGTTACCAATATATGAAGAAATGTAAATTGACAAGTTAGTTCATTTTAGCTAGATGGGCCAAGATGAATAACAATGAATGAGGCCTTTAGGTAATTTATTTTGAAATATACTTGACAACATATAAGGTTAAACAAATAACAAAAATCATCCAATACTGAGATTACGATCAAGATAAGCTGACACTGATAAACTAGTCAAAAGGCTTATCAACAAGCTCAACTGCATGAATATATATTTTCATTATACAGGTTAGTTAATCACCAGACAAGAATTATGTATCTATTTTGCAATCAATCTCAAATTCTTTGACTTTGATCATAAATGAATAATCCACAAAATCACAATAAATAATTCAATCTCAAAAGCTCTTTGTATGGTCAATTGAAAATTTTGAAATATAAATATGTTTGGAGGTATACACACACTATTTCTAAGAGTAATAAATTTTGTGCATAATAATATCTTTAGTTAAAGATGAAAATTATTTATTTGATAAAACTCAAAAAGACATGATTTGTATCTCCTAAGCTGAGATAAAACAAACTGAAGTTTACATAACTCACCTTATTCTTTATCTTACCACCAGTAAGGCGCTTTACTTCCTCTTGCTTAGATGCTAAAGCACTACCTACCTGTTCAAGAAATTCAGAATTTTAAACAAAGAAAGAGAGAAACAAGGTCTAATGAGGGACATCTAAAGTGACACTGATAACTAAACCCTAGATATGCAATGGTTGGAATCAAAAGAATTGATGGTGCTAAAAGAAATACACAGCAAATTATTCAAAATAGTATCCTATTTACAATTACTGATTGTAAGCATGCGCCACAGGAATTCTTTCTGACCTAGGTCACAAAATTAAACTACTCCAATATCATATTATTGATTGCGTTTCTAAAGTCAATTTATAGATCAACATTTCAAAGAAAGCCCCCATCATTGATTAAATTTCAATGAGAAGGTAGGTTAGAATACCAAGAGCTCACTTCATGACGACGGATAAAGAAATGAATAAGAAAAAAAAAACAAAAAGTAAGCATCATGAATAACCTGAAGAGCCCCGCCAGCATCTCCCCTTGCGTCAGCAGAAACCAAAATCGCCACCGACTTCATCTACTAGGCGGCTTTGTCTGCTTCTGTGTTTTCCAAAATTAACCCAGATTTATCACTCGGTGAAGGATTGGAAAGGGAGAGATACAAGAAGGAGGTGGTGAAGATAAAGAGGAAGATACCTTTGAGGATCAGGGTACATATCGAGAGCGTGGGTGCGGAGCCAAGACTTGCAATTCTCTAAGTTAGGGTTGTACTCACAGTACTCCACAGGGATGTTGCAGACGCTGTAGTAGAGGACACGCACCACCTGCGGCTTGTTCACCATGGTGGTCAATGATGAGGGGGACTTCTGTTGCCTTCTTCCTCTCTTCTCTCTCTACTCTCTCTCTCTCTCTCTCAATCGCCTTTCAAAGAGCATGGAGCGACAGTTCGAGTGTCATCAGTTGCAATGTGAGATAATATCCCCGTCTGCTGATTTAAAGTCTCGAATAATCATCAACTTGTCAACCCAGCATTCACCCTGATTTATCTCCTCCTACAATATCATGGGACAGGCGTAGGGAGCCGCTGGGCGACAGAACCCGCCTTTTTTACAGCCTTTCAAAGAGATGCCTCGATTTCTTGGAAACTACCAGTTCCTCTGGAACTTCGCCGAAGACGACAAAGAAAAGACGGAGGAGGATTAGAATACAGATTGAACAGGAGTAGAAAGAATAGAACCCATTACCAATGGGACTTTGACATTGAAGTGGAGAGAGGATAAGCGGGAAGCTTACTGGTGCATATCATGGAAGATTCAAGCTAGATTTTAACTAGAAAATATGCTAGAGGAAGTGCAGGATGGAAGCAGGGTTTTGCGGTGACCTCCCTAGGACCTTCTCCTTCTCCCTAGAACTTGGGACCGATCGGGGAAAACAGAGGTCGCCGTAAAGAAGAAGCGGATCGAATTACGTGCTTGAGGGGTGAACAGCAGTCAATGGCGTTTTCCTCGTTTCGGAAAATAAATAGAATAATGCAGCGAATACGAATTGAAAATAAAAAACAACCCTAACAAAATTTCTTTTATTTATTTCAGAGTTTGTAACACTTCTATTCTAAAATTTACGATGATTAATGATTTTCGTTAGGCAATCATTATATATTCAAAAATTGAGTACAAAGATGAAGTATAACAATAGCAATTAGAATAAGTTTTACTGACAATAAAAAATAAGTAGTCATCGATTGTCGGAGTAACGTTTGGACGTCGTCGAATTGTCTCAAAGCAGCACAGAAGAGAGCAGAACTTGTTCGTTTTCATTTTGAATGTGTTGGCTGAGACCCCCTTTTTATAGCCACCTCAGACTTGATCCAGATCCACTGGTTCCGGGATCAGGTTTGACCCGACTCCAAACAGTCGACTGATCCCGTGGATCGATCGACCGATCCTGCCTGAATCAGCCTGACTTCTCGTCTAGGTTCTGCTGCTCGATAAGTTCTCGTTCGATCGATCGATCCCACCGTTTGATCGACTGATCCACCGATGATCTCCGACTTGATTGACCCAGCTCGATCAAGTCGCTTCTTGTCTTGATTCGGTCAACTAAACGTGATGTTCGGTAGAACGATCCCTTGGTCGAATCCGATCCACCCGTTGAAAATATGATCTTGCTAATTGGAGGTTCGATCTGATGGTGCAGCAAGGCTGGCAAGAGGGGATGGGTGAATTATCTGCAATAAGAAAATACCCTTCTTAGTCTTTCAACTCTAATGCTTTGTTTACTTGGGAGGGAGGAAATAGAAACTGTGGAAACATTTCCACGATGGAAAATTTTCTCTTGTTTACTTCGTAAAAATGGATGAATTTTTTTCCTTTTTTTTGTTTACCAGATGGACGGATGGAAATATGATTCCTTCCGTGGATCAATTTTTTATCAGTTTTTTTATCCGCCCAAATCGAATGGAAACAATTTCCTTCCTCTCTCCCAACTCACTGTCCAACCCATGCACAATCAAATTTCTCAATGTCCCTTGCATTGCGATGCAATGGCTCTCTCTTGCATGGCAACGCAGCGCCATTGGGTAAGCAAACCCGTGCGAGGTGACGACCTTGTGTGGCCAACAACCATGAGCAAGCCGACGACCTCACCTGGTCGACGGCCACGAGCAAGGCGATGATCCTACGTAGCCAACGATCACAAGCGAGGCAACCATCTCATGTGGTCGACAAGCACGAGCGAGGTGGTAACCTTGTTCAGTTGCTGTTGGCAGCCACGCGCGAGGCGATGACTTCCCACGATCGGAGGCCCCACTCGAGGCAGCTACCTCGCGTGGCTAGAGGCGGTGACCTTATGCGGTTGGAGGCCTCGCGCGAGGCACCGACCAAGGGCGATCGGAGGCCCCTCACACGGTTGTAGGCTTTGCGTGAGGCGGTGACCTTGGGTAGTCGGAGGCCCCACGCGAGGCGACAACCTTACGTTGTCATAGGCCTCGTGCTAGGCAGCGACCTTGTGTTACCGGAGGCCTTACACGAGGAAGCGACCTCGCGCGATCGGACGTGCGATGTCGGCCCCTTGCGCCTCTGCAGCCTTATTCGAGGTCGACGCCTTACGCAGTTAGCAACCCTGCGTGAGTCAACGATGAGCCTCTGAGAGTGAGGTAGCCTCACATAGCCAAGTCTGACGGCTCTTCTGTGCCCGTCCATGATTTTTTTGTTTCCTTTGTTTCTTTTCTTCGGATTCTTTTCCTTTCTTTTTCCTTTCTCTTTAACCTTCCCTGTGGATTTTTTTCCACCGTCAATTCTTTTCCTTCCCCTTTCCATCCTTCGGAGTAAACATAACCTAAAATAGCAACAATAAAATAACAAATAAAATAACAAATAAAATAACAAATAAAATAAAATAAACAGAAAATAAGAGACTCAGCAATTTGACTTGGTTACAACCTAAATGGTTGTTAATCCAAGGCGGTTGAACAGCGCACTAAGAATCTTCTTCTCTGAAGGTGGAGAAGCCTTTTACACATTTAAAGAGCTCAAGAGTTGATAGGAAATTGAATACCGAGTTGAATAATTAATCCCTTGAGGGCGCCTCCAAGGGCATTGAGGGCGCCTCCAAGGGCATTAAGGGCGCCCTCAACAGCGTTGAGGGCGCCCTCAAGCTGAGAGGGCAGAGGTGTCTCCAACGACTGTTGATGGCACCTCTAGCTGCTTTTCCAACATTTCTTCATCTTCTCTTTAGCTTCCGAAGTTCTGATTGCTTGGGTGACTGCGGCCAACCGAAATAGAGCTCACCCGAACCCAATTTTCGGTTTTCTCCTTGAACAGGCTTCCGCCCCGGCTTTTCGTCCCTCGAACATCGCGCACGTTCTTCTCGTCCACCGGTGTACTCTTCCGCATCTCTTTCGTCCTTCGGACACATCGAGCCCGTCGTCTCCCTTCCCGTGTCGTCCTTCTCGCTAGTTACGTCTTCCGCTCGACTTCTTGCGCTCCTAAGCTCCTGCACACTTAGACACAGGGATCAAAACCAAACAAGACCTAATCTAACTTAATTGAGCACATCAAAACAACCATGGGGACCGACACGGTCGACCGATCCCCGGTTCGGTCAACCGATCAAGGCCGAAACTCCAACCTGCAAAATGTTAGTTTCACTGCAAAACAGAGTTAGACAAATAGTAAGTAAAGCAATATATAACTTTTGACAGTGTTTGGACTGTCCAGTTCTGACTTTCAGATTTCCTCTGGAAACCCTTGGTCGAACCGACACCTACTCCTCTCAGGAGAAGTTACCTATTACTAGACCAGTCTTCCAGACCAACTGGACTTTTGCTCAGTGCCCGAAACTTCAGGTCTTCATGCTGGACGTCCGCTTTACGACCCGTTCAGGCTATCATCTGGTTCGCAAGCACTGGGATTTTCACCTAGAGTCCTCGACTCTAGGATTTCACCCAAAGTGCTCGACTCGCCAAGACTTACCACCTAGGGTTACCACTGTTAGAATGTATACTAAAAGCCTAGCTTTTTGTATAAACATTCATTTTGAAATGAGAATCACATTGGTCAAATGTCTGCATTTAGTTAAATGCAGTTGTCCATTTAATTTATATTGTAGATAACATGGTGTGCTGTGTCACACAGAAGATCATGTTATCAGTTCCTTATAAATTATAAATAGAAGCTCACAACCAAGATGGATTGGGACAAACCATTGGAATGGTTGTAGTGTAATTTGGTACTAATTTATCTTGACTATAAAATTACACTAGTACACTATATGTGTATAGAGCAGGACCATTTGAGGTTGTTCCTTTTATACTGACTGCATAAAAGAATAGAACCTCTGTTATTATAGATGTGCGTACTCTTAATCCCGATATAATAACAAGCACATGTACTTAGTATTTATTTCTTTAATTTATCAAAGGGTGAGATTTATTCGTTAAATCAATAGGCCCAATAAGTTGAGAAATAATATTATTTATATGGTGTGTTGTTGATTATAGAAGGAAACTGTGTCCTATTTATTAGGATGATGATGTCCCCTTGAGGAGCTCATAAGGATTGTCATGTAAACCCTGCAAGTGGACTTAGTTCCGACATGATAATGAAGTTGAGTGGTACTACTCGTGGAGCTAAATGTTAATTAAGTGAGTTGTCAGTAACTCATTTAATTAATGGATATTCGATATCTTAAACATAGGAAGATTAATATACTCATGACAAGAAGGAGCCCATAATGTAATATGAGATTGGTGCGGTAGTTCAATAATAACTCTTTAGTGGTATGAGTTATTATTGATGAACTTGAGTTGGGTGTTCGGGTCGAACATAGGAAGCTCAAGCTCATCAGGAGATCAAAACCAATTCCTCTTCTAGGTCCCTATTGTAGCCTCTATGTATAAAGCTTCGCATCCACCCAAGTCATCCTTATGGTCGGTCACATCCTTGCTTGGTGCCCAAGCAAGGGGCTGGCCAAGATGGGTTTAAAAGTGAGTTTTTAATTTTTAAAATCTTTCTTTTTGTAGCCATCTACAATATTTTAAAAGAGATATTTTAAATTTTAAAAACTTTTCTTTTTTTGAAGTCATCCACATGATTTTAAAAGAGAGTTTTAAATTTAAAAAATCTTTCCTTTTGTAGCCATCTACAATGGTTTAAAAGAGAGATTTTATTTTTGTTAAAACTTTCCTTTTTTGTAACCATGATTTAAAAGAGAGATTTTAATTTTAAAAATCTTTCCTTTTTGTAGCGATCTACAATGTTTAAAAGAGGAATTTTTAATTTTAAAATTTTCCTTTTGTAGTCATCCACAATAGGAAATTTAAAAGAGAGATTTTAATTGTTGTTAAAATCTTTCCTTTTTAGCCATTACCAAGGATTATAAAAGAGGATAGATGGTGCCTTAGAGGTAATAATCATCTACATAATTTCTATTCCTCTTCTATTCTTCTTGTGGTCGGCCCCCTTATATTCTTATTCTCCCCTTGCTTTCTCACTTAAGGCCGGTGGCATCAAGAGGCTTCAACCATCTTGTGGCCAGCGGGTTGCAAGGAAGAAAGAAGAACAAGAGGTGGTGTTCCTAGCTTTGATCCCTTGGTGGCCGAAAGTCTTGGAAGAAAGAAGGACTTGAGTGGTTTTTGCGTCTTGGTAGATCATCACCCACACGATGTCAAAGAGGAGGAGAGGAATACAGCAGAAGATCAAGAGGTCTTTAAGCTACAAAGAAAGGTATAACTAGTTAATTGTTTCCGCTGTGTACTAGTTTATTTTTCCTTTGTATGGATCCTGAAGTACCAACACAAGAGGCTAGCGATCTTGTGCTTTGATTGAGGTCTCTGTAGTTTAACCTAGGGTTTACTGTAAGGAGTTTAAATATTCAATTTTTTTGAAAGGCTTTGACTAGAAAGTGGTGGATGATCCCTTACCCAAGAAGGTCGAGTGTCTCGCCAACGACCTGGAAGTCAATCCTTGAAATAGATATTTAATCAACTTCTGTAATATGGTTTAACTTCTGATGAACACATGGGTTGAACTTGGATTAATAATGTTAAGTTTCGTTTGCAATCCAAGTTTAACTTCTGAAAAGCACATAGGTTGCTAGGAAAAGTTCTGTGCTTGTACAAATTTTTGTACAGGGGAAACAGAATGGAATTCCGAGTAGCGCCAACAATTGGTATCAGAGCTAGTTTTCTACCTCTGTGTGTTTGGTTTTCAGTTAAATTATGCACTTTTCATACATAAATTTAGGCAGGATAATAGTAGGATGTGCAAACAGATTAACTCTATGGTTGCAGACATCCTAGTTCCAACTATTATGGCTCTATTGTGTTTGTGTGTGATTTGGACCCTCGGGCATGTCGAGGGCATTTTATGTGTGTGCATGATTGTAATTATTAAATACAGCAGGAGTTTTATTAGTTTTAGGATTTTACATTCTGTTCGATCTAGATTACATGTACATTCTCTTGTGGAATATAGAATCGATAAATATAAAACTTTATTTTTGTCGCGGATCGTATCCTTGCGAGGCGTGGTGCTATTTGAGGACCAGAGGCGCAGCGGAAAAAGAAGCAAGATAGACGTGACGACATGACCCGTTGACGGCAGGTAAGGTTGGTGGCACACGGAGGACAGCTATGGATGAGGCCATAATAGTTGAAAAATTATTTTTCATATTTATTACCTTTTATGCTGTTTATATGTGCTCTATGTGTGTGCATGTTAAAATTCCTCATTTTAAATAACTAAGTGGGAGAGGAATTATTTAAATTCCACAGTCTTCATTATTGGTTTGTAAGTGATGCATTCAAACTTACGCGTTGGCTTTGAGTGCCTTCCTCCACATCGGATGAGTTGGTTTGCGGATCACTAGATCAAACTCCCTTTATGGATGATGATAGGATCTAGTAGCGTGATAGAGGGGGGGGGGGGTGAATATCGCTTCTTTTTAAAACTATTCTTTTCTTTTTAAGTCAGAATTGTGCAGCGGAAAATAAGAAAGGAGACACAATTGTTTACTTCGTTCGGAGCCTAGCTCGACTCCTACTCGAAGGCCCGCGATCCTTGACCGCACCGATGGGCAAAGCACTAAAACCCTTCTCTCCGAACTCCTCGGAGAGAAGCAGATCGTACAAGTACAATAGAATAAGATAGTAACAAATCTACTATCTTATTAGCAATTAAGTATAAAACAAAAAACAAGTATACCGACAAATGAATCGAAGATGTAGCGTAGGTCGGTTCTTCCAAATGACGTAGCTTTGAACTGAAGATGAGTCGCTTGCAGAGTAGTAACTTGTGATCAGAAAAATTCTTAATTGGCCTCTGTCTTCGAGTTTAAATTTATAGGTGGACTGAGGTTCGGTCGACCGATCCCTCTGTTCTATCGACTGAACCAGCTCCGATCACCCACAGTTGGAGTCTGACGCTGGCTCGTAAATTCTGCATTAACTGGCCTTCAATGGCTCGGTCGACCGAACCCTTTTATCGGTCGACCGAACAAGGTTTTTCCTTGTTCGCTGAAATCTGTCGAGATCACCCTTTAATGCTGATTAAATGCTGATTGGATCGGTCGACCGATCCTCTTGTTCGGTCGACCAATCAGCCCTTCTTTCCTTTGCTTGCTGATTCAGTGCTAATAAACTGGCTTGCTGAGTCAACAGGTTCGGTCGACCGATCTTACTTTTCGGTCGACCGATCGAGCTTTGACCGGACTCTGGCTCAGTTCTGATCTGGACTGACTTCTGTGCTGATCTTACTTGGTTCGATCGACCGGTCCTCTGGTTTGGTCGACCAATCCGCCTAGACCTGCAAAACAGTGTTAGAACAACAAAACACCCTGCAACACAGATGTTAGCATAACAGTATAATAATGCATGAGTAATAAAAGAACAGTAGAACTGTTCTTGATCTCAACTTAGAAACCTTCCCGGTTTCTTCAGTTGGATCAGCGACCTAAGGTTGTTCCCTCCGGGAACCCGACCTCACTGTCGCTCCTCCAGTTTGCTTACCTCAACCTACCTGCCAAACTTTGATCCTCCAGATCTAGTTTGGACTTCTCACTCAGCCTTGATCGGCTCCCCAGGACTTTTCCTTTGATCTTCGGTCCTTCAGACCTCTCGATCACACTGCCAAGCTTCGTCTCCCCTTAACCTACTTGGACTTTCACCTGGGTTCCACGATCTGCTAAGACTTTTCTACCTAGCCTCCAGCTAGGACTTTCCCGGTTGAGTAAACATCCTGCACACTTAGTCAACTTGTTAGATCATAACAAGACTTAACTTGAACCTTTGACAACATCAAAACTCAGGTTTGATTCTGGTGCAGTTTGCACCAACAGATGATTATAGGAAATTATTTAGGTTTGTGTGATCTTCTCCATCTGAAGGGGTACAATCCTATTTAATGGACTAAGTATCAAGTAATGGTATACACTTAGGCGCATTTAATAGTATCATCCCCATCGGAGTCATTGCTATTATTTGTGTGGCCGAAGAAAAATTAATTATTAATTTTATTTGTCATAAAGTTAGGTTGACAAGATAATAAAATTAATGGGTAAACCCCCCCTCTTACAAATGTTTGAATTTGTATACGCCCACACTATCGTGACATACAAAATTCACGGTATTTTGAGGTGTTGGTGAATTTAAATGATATTGTTTGAGGAATCAATATTATTTTAAATTCTAAAGTTTTGACCAAATATTTTGTGATTCTTAGGATTTCAAATGACTTTCAATCCTCTTGTTGTTATATTGAAAGAAAACAAACTTACTAGTCCCAATTACATTAATTGGAAATGAAACTTGGACATTGTCTTAACTGCTGAAAGTTACAACTTCGTACTTTTTGAGATCTGTCCAAGCCTGCCTAATAGAGATTCTAGTGAAGAGGAGATTGAGTATCATAAGAAATGGGCCAGGATAGATGAGATGACGCGGTGTTACATTTTGTCTTCTATGTCAAATGTGTTGCAACATCAACATCAGGCCATGCCTACAGCTTATGACATGATGTGCAATCTCAAGGAACTCTTCGGACACCAGAATCGGACTGTTAGGCAGGAGGCTATGAGAAACTTGATGACGACCACCATGACTGAGGGGGCACCCGTAAGGGATCATATTCTCAAAATGATGGCTCTTTTGAATAAGATGGAAGTCCTTGGAGCAGAAATCGATGGGGCAACCCAGGTCGATATCATTCTCCAAACGCTGCCTAAAAGTTTTGAGCAGTTCCGCCTGAACTACAACATGAACAAAAGGGTTTATTTGTTGGCGAAACTTCTGACAGAACTTCAAGCAGCAGAAGGGCTATTTCGTCAAAGTTCTCAAATTCACATTGTTGAAAATGTTTCTGCTTCTAAGACGAAAGGCAGAAAGAAGAAAAAGAAACAAGTTGGTTCAGCAAAGAAAGTGAATCGATCTCTAGGGACTGGGCCGCATGTAGGTGTGAAGAAGCCGAAGGGAAAGTGCTTCACATGCAAACAGTCTGGACATTGGAAAATGGATTGTCCTCGCAGAAAGGAGAACAATAAAGGTATATCTTATTCTCTAGTGGTTGAAACATGTTTAGTGGTGTTATCTATCGATACCTGGTGTGTAGATACGGGAGCCATTGATCATGTCTGCAATTCATTGCAGGGGTTCCAGAAAACTCGAAGACTACATGAAGGGGAGATTACCGTCTACATGGGCAATGCTACAAAAGTGGCGGTTGTTGTAGTGGGAGATGTTTATTTATCTTTTGATAGAAATAAAACATTGATTTTGAGAAATTGTCTTTATGTACCATGTTTTAGAAATAACTTGATTTCAGTGATCTAAACTATTTATAGATGGATATTCTATTTCTTTTGATGACAAAGTAGTTGTCAAGAAAAATATGGTAGTTATTTGTTCTGGTACATTGGTTGGTAATTTGTATACTCTAAATCAAATAACTCCCATGATACAACAAATGGAAATTAATAATACATCTTCTAATTCTAATAAGAGAAAGCAACCTTCGGAAACAAACCAAATATATCTTTGACATCTAAGACTTGGTCATATTAAATTGAGTAGGATTCAAAGGCTAATAACCGATGGACCTTTGGGTTCATTAGTGGTGGAAAATTTTCCAACCTGCGAATCTTGCTTGGAAGGAAAAATGACCAAAAGACCTTTTAAGGCTAAGGAGTATAGAGTCAAAGATGTATTGGAATTGGTTCATTCTGATTTGTGTTGACCTATGACTATCCAGGCAATAGGTGGTTTCAAATATTTTATCTCTTTTATAGATGACTATTCGAGATATAGGTACATTTACTTGATGCGTCACAAGTCTGAGTACTTTGATAAGTTCAAAGAATACAAGGCTGATGTGGAGAAACGTCATGGTAAAGGTATCAAAATACTACGGTCTGATCGTGGTGGCGAGTACCTCTTAGGAGAGTTTAGGAGTTACTTATCAGAGGTCGGGATTCAATCTCAACTGTCTGCACCTGGTACACCCCAACAGAATGGTGTGGCAGAACGAAGTAATAGGACTCTTATGGAAATTGTTAGATCAATGATGAGTTATTCAGAATTACCAAATTCGTTTTGGGGATACGCTCTGGAAACGACAGTATATATTCTGAACTTGGTACCTTCTAAGTCAGTAACCTCTACTCCTACAGAATTGTGGAGTGGGCGTAAGCCTAGTCTGAAACATATTCAGATTTGGGGTAGTCTAGCACATGTGCTGAAGGGAGACGCTAATAAGTTGGAATCACATACAGAAGTTCGCTTGTTTGTGGGTTATCCTAAAGAAACGAAAGGTAGTTTATTTTATAGTCATAAAGATCAGAAGGTCATTGTTAGCACCAATGTCCGATTTTTAGAAGAGGACTATGTAATAAACCACAAGCCCATGAGTAAAATTGTTATTGAGGAAATAAGAGAAGACACGTCTACTTTAGTACCAACGATACAAGATGAGATACCACAAGAAACTATAACACGTGTCACAAATGATGCACAATTACAAGTAGTGCCTCGTCGTAGTGGGAGGGTTGTTAGGCAAGCTGATAGATTCATGTTTTTTGGAGAATCTTCGGACTTGACCCATGGTGAACATAAACCTGATCCCTGGACATATGATGAAGCTCTCCAAGATAAAGATGCAGCATCTTGGCAAAGTGCAATGAACTCTGAAATAGAATCTATGTACTCCAATCAGGTCTGGGAGCTTATAGAACCATCAAATGGTGTAAAAGCCATTGGATGTAAATGTTGGGACCTGTGTGCTCGCTAGAGGGGGGTGAATAGAGTTTCGTCGCACACTTGTGCTTGTTTCGTCTTGATATGCAGCGGAAAATAAAATACAAACACACTCAACGCTAACAAATAGATTTACTTGGTATCCATCTTAAGAAGAGGTGACTAATCCAAGGATCCACACATGACACGCTGCTCCACTATGAAAACCACCTTCTCGGAAATAGTCGGAGGCGGAGAAGCCTCGTACAAACTCACACTACAACACAATACTTCCACAAGAAGAAGAAAGACAAATACAAATGAATACACTCTTCCTCTAGCTTACTTGTTGCTTGTAGTAGCCTCTTGAACCTTGGGGATACAACCTGCAATGACCCACCTTCTACTGACTAGGATGTAAGGCCGGAGGTTACATTATGCTAAACTATTCTTGGGATACCACTGAATAGTAAGGTGCGGAAAAAAATTGAACTAATTAAAACTCTCTGTTATTTGCTGTAAAATCTGTAATCTATATTCCAAATACACTTCTGAAATTGTACATATGCTCAAGAAGGGAACCTAAACTTTCTATTTGATCAAAAAGCTGAAATCAGACACTTCTAGCTGAAATCAGACTTTCCAATCGATCGGCTGATCGATTGGAGTTACCTGATCGATCCACTGATCGATTCAACGTGCTACTGTGCACGGAGGTCAATTCGGGATCGATCGGATGATCGATCTAGCCTGGCCAATAGATCCGATGATCGACTCAGAGGCACTCTGTTCGCGGAATTAAATTCCCCTATCGATCGGCTGATCGATCCATGGCCAATCGATCAGCTGATCGATTCAACAGCTTACTGTTCACGGCAGATCACTTCCCAATCGATCGGCTGATCGATTGGGGCCCCTCCAATCGATCGGCTGATCAATTGGAGCTCTGATTTCTGCTGCATTTCAGTAATTTCGTGTACCACACGAATGTATCAACCACTAACCATTTGAAATATTACTAAGCATGACATGATTCATAATTTACTGATTAACCTCAAGGTAACTAGAAGTCTAGGCCTAGCCTAGTGCATACTTTCACAATTCATAACATTTAGACATTCAAAAGGTGCAGAAAATAAACTATAAGGAGTTCTAATCCTTTAACTTGCTGGTCTCCAAGGTCTTTATTCCAAGTTCCTTCTCACACACATCTTGTCGCATTGTCCTCCAGCCTCCGCTAATCCATCTTCCCTTTACCTTTATCTGCAGTATAAGGAAAATGAAATTATAAGCTTGGGAGCTTAGAAAGAACCATCTACCTCACAAAACATGCATTCAAAAAAATCATGCTTCCAAAGGATGCTATTTGAAATACATGCTGATGATCATGCTGAAAATGCTAAAACATGGCATATGGACATACAAGTCATGACAATCAAAGACTGAGCATAAAAGTATTTGTTATTTCAATAAGAAAACTAAACTGAAGCTGAGTTGTTTTCACATATCTGGTTTGTGAAGTTTGAAAACTATTTTCATAATAGATAAAAATACTAATCATGCTGCTGTTGGGCCCGACAACTGTACTTGCTATGCGCACATCCCTGACTCGACCAGAGGTAGCTAGTCCCGAATCTAGTAGGGTTTACTAGGTTATCTAAACCTAGGGACGACTATGGGAGCCCAACCCAAGGACAACTAAGAGTCCAGTACAGTGCCACTGATAAAGTAAAATACTGAGTTATAAGCTAATAAGTTCATCTTATCTTGTTCTGACTAGGTTATCTGAACCTAGAGCTAGGTTATCTAAACCTAGAGGCGACTATGGGAGCCCACCCATTGGACCGTAGTCCCATATAACTGAAATAAGATCAAGCATGCTATTTAAACTGCTTCTATGGCATTCAACTGAGTTACAAAAATGCCTACTATATCGTATAGCTGCACGAGTCATTTTATCGAGCACTTGGTGTGCTCTAACTCTCCTCAACTTACTAATCATGCATGTGGCTGAACTAAAAGCATAAAAGCACACGATTAACTACTTATACTGCAGGTGAGGGGTTACTTACTTCCTGCGCTAAGTTTTCTTACAATCCAATCGCTAGGTTTCCGGAGAAGAAGATCTCCTTGGCGATCCTCTTTCGTCTAAGCGTTCTTCTCGCGGAGGGAAGCATCCTCGTATCGGAGACATCACCGGAAGGTGCTCCTACGAACATAGGGATGGAACCCTAGTTCTCTTGGGCTTGGGCGCCGAGAGGGTGAGGAGGAGAGAGGTTCGGCGGTGAGGGTTTGAGGGTGAGGAAAGTTATCGATCAAAATAATAAATCCCCACTTAAATTCCCTATTTATATTAAGTGAGTAATATAACCCAACTCGATCATAAATATAATTTCTCTCCTTTTCTTTCAACACACCCCTGCTGGGGCCCCTTGGTTCCTAGAGTCACCCTATAAGTCATAGAGTCCATAGGTTGCGGGTTCAATTCCCGCTTAGGCTGTTTTACGTTTTTATTTAATTTTGCTAGTTCTGCTACTCTAAAAATTCTATAAAAATATTCTAAAATTCTAGAAAAATAATAGAATATTCCTAAAATTGATTTGAGAATTTTCGGGCGTTACAATCCCCCATACCTTATAAAAAGTTCATCCTCGAACTTAGAATAACTCTGGGTACTTCTGTCTCATACTAGCTTCTGTCTCCCAAGTTGCCTCTTCTGTTGTGTGATTTTGCCAAATGACTTTTACTAATGGTACTTCCTTGTTCTGCAATTTCTTAACTGCTCGGTCTACTATTTAAATAGGCCGACTGTCATAGCTGAGGTCTTCGCGGACTTGTACCGACTGAGGCTCAATCACCTGGGTGGCATCTGGGATATGCTTCTTCAGCATTGAGATGTGAAATACGTTATGGATAACTGACATCTCCTGTGGTAGCTCTAGCTCATATGCTACCTTGCCAACTCTTCTAGTGATAAGGTATGGTCCCACATATCTGGGACTTAATTTGCCCTTCTTCCCAAAACACATTACTCCTTTCATGGGAGCCACTCGGAGAAATACCGTATCCCCAACTGAAAACTCTAAGGGTCGGCGTCGTGTATCAGCATAGAGCTGTCTCTATCCTCTGGCGGATCTGCTGTATGACTGCTGTGGTATCTGCTACTAGATCTGTCTGAAGTTCTAGTTCTTTCTGTTCACCACTTTCATACCAGCAGATTGGAGATCTACACCTCCGCTCGTAGAGAGTCTCGTAGGGTGTCATGCCGATAATGGCCTGATAGATATTGTTGTATGCAAATTCTGCTAAGCACAGATATTTGCACCAACTTCCCTTGAAGTCTAAGGCACATGCTCGGAGCATATCCTCGAGTACCTGATTTACTCGCTCCGTCTGACCATCTGTCTGAGGATGGAAAGCTGTGCTAAACTTTAACGTGGTGCCCAATGCTGACTGTACACACTCCCAGAAGTGTGACGTGAATCTACTGTCTCTGTTTGATATAATGGTCCGTGGGACTCCATGCAGTCTGACAATCTCCTTGAGATACAACTGAGCCAGCTGCTCTATGGAGTAGGATATCCTGATAGCTAAGAAGTGGGCTGATTTAGTCAATCTGTCGACTATTACCCAGATGGTATCAAAACCATTCGTGGTTTTGGGTAATCCCACTATGAAATCCATAGAAATATCCTCCCACTTCCATTCTGGAATCTGAATAGGCTGCAGAACTCCTCCTGGTCTCTGGTGTTCTGCCTTGACACTCTGACAGGTCAGACAGGTACTGACATATCTAGCGATGTCTCTTTTCATCCCAGGCCACCAAAAACGTTTCTTTAGGTCTTGGTACATCTTAGTGGGACCAGGATGCATCGCATAAGGAGTCCTGTGAGCCTCGTCTAGGATCTTCCTCCGTAGTTCCTCCTGATCTGGAACGCATAGTCTGTCACCAAAATACAATATCCCACTATCAGATACTCTGAACTCTCCACTTTTTGATTCTGCTAACCCTTGCTTGATTTTCTGAATTTCAGGGTCCTGATCCTGAGCTGTCTGGATGTCACCAAGCAAGGTAGATGCTAAGGTCATAGTAGAGAGCTGTCCAACTATAAGTTCGAGACCAAAATCTGTATTTTCTTCTGTAGGGGCGGTGACATGGCTGCTAGGGATAGTAAGGTGGCATTAGACTTCCTGCTAAGTGCGTCTGCCACCTTATTGGCTTTTCCTGGGTGATAGAGAATGTATATGTCATAGTCTTTGACCAGCTCGAGCCATCTGCCCTGCCGCATATTCAGATCCTTCTGGGTGAAGAAGTACTTCAGACTCTGATGATCTGTATACACTCTACACTAAGCTTCATACAAGTAATGTCTCCAAATTTTGAGAGCGAAGACAACTGCTGCAAGCTCAAGGTCATGAGTAGGGTAGTTCCTCTCATAATCCTTGAGTTGTCTGGAGGCATAGGCGATCACCCTGCCATTTTGCATCAGTACTGCTCCTAGTCCCAATTTAGAAGCATCACTGTAAATATCAAAGCTGTCTGTGTTTTCTGGCAGAGTCAGAATGGGAGCACTGGTCAATCTTCTTTTTAGATCGATGAAACTGTTCTCACAATCCTCTGTCCACTGAAATTTTCTGTTCTTCCTGGTGAGAGCTATCAGTGGGGAGGCTATCCTGGAGAAATCCTCTACAAATTTTCTGTAGTAGCCTGCTAGTCCCAGAAAGCTTCTGATTTCACTGGCGTTCTTAGGTCTTTTCCAGTTACTCATAACCTCTATTTTACTGGGGTCTACCATGATACCATCCTTGGAGATGATGTGACCCAGGAAGGATACCTGATCGAGCCAGAATTCACATTTCGTGAACTTGGCGTACAGCTGGTTCTGCTGAAGGGTCCGTAGTACTATCTTCAGGTGCTCTGCATGTTCTTCCTGAGTTCTGGAATAGATAAGAATGTCGTCGATGAACACGATAACAAACTTATCTAAGTATTCTCTGAATACTCTGTTCATGAGGTCTATGAAAGTAGCTGGAGCATTCGTCACGCCAAAGGGCATGACTACGAACTCATAATGTCCGTATCTGGTCCTAAAAGTTGTCTTGGGTATGTCACCTTCTTTAACTTTCACTTGGTGATATCCTGATCTGAGGTTTATTTTAGAGAACACTGCTGATCCCTTTAGCTGATCAAACAGGTCATCTATCCTGGGAAGAGGATACATGTTCTTAATCGTGACTTGGTTTAGTGCCCGGTAGTCTATACATAGGCGCATGCTCCCGTCCTTCTTCTTCACGAACAATACAGGAACTGTTGGAGTGTATACTAAAAGCCTAGCTTTTGGTATAAACATTTATCTAGAAATAAGAATCACATTGGTCGAATGTCTACATTTATGATAAATGTAGTTGTTCAATTAATTTATATTGTAGATGACATGGTGTGTGGTGTCACACACAGAAGATCATGTTATCAGTAGCTTATAAATTATAAACAGTAGCTCACGACCATGATGGAAAGGAACAAACCATTGGAAGGTCGTAGTGTAATTAGGTATTAGTTTATCTTGACTATATAATTACACTAGTACACTCAGAGTGTATTGAGTAGGACCATTTGAGGTCGTTTCTTTTATACTGACTTTATAAAGAAACAAAGACCTCGGTTATTATGGAAGTGTGTGCTCTTAATCCTAATGTAATAACAAGCACATATATTTGATATTTATTTCTTTAATTTATCAATGGGTGAGATTTAGTTCGTTGAATCAATAAACCCGATAAGTTGGGAAATGGTATCACTTATAGTGTGTGTTGTTGATTATAGAAGGAAGCGTGTCCTAGAGATACTAGGTTGATAATGTCCTAAAGAGGAGCTCATAAAGATTGTGATGTTAAGCCCTGCAGGTGGGCTTAGTCCGACATGATAATAAGGTTGAGTGGTACTACTCTTGGACTTGGATATGAATGAAATGAGTTGTCGGTAACTCACTTAATTAGTGGACATTTGATATCTTAAAACAGGGAGACTAACACACTCATAATAAGAAGGAGCCCAAAATGTAATTTGGGATTGGTGCGGTAGTTCAATGATAATTCTCTAGTGGAATGAATTATCATTGATAAAATTAAGTTGTGTGTTAGGGCGACACGGATGCTTAATTTTATCGGAGACCAAAACCAATTCCTCCTCTCGGTCCCTATCGTAGCCTCTTATTTGTAGAAGTTTTATACCCACCTATACCCACCTTCTATACCCACTAATAAGGGGCCGGCCAAGCTAGCTTGGGAACCAAGCTAGGGCCGCCTAGGTATATTGGGTGGTCGGCCCTAGCTTGAACCCAAGCTAGGGCCGGCCAAATTAAATTAAAAAGGGATTTTAATTTTAGTTTTATTATGTGGAAGAAATAATTTTTAAAGAGAATTAAAATTAAAATATCTCTCTTGTAAAAGATCTACAAAGATTAAAGAAAGAGATTAGATCTCTTTCCTTATTTGTAGATTGATGAGTTATTTTATTTTTCTTTAAAAATTATCCACATGTTGATAAAATTAAAATTATAGAAATTTCCTTTATCAACCATGAAGAGATTTTTAAAGAGAAATTTTATTTTAAAATTTCCGGAAACAAATTAGGAAGTGTTAATTTGTTGATTAAAACTTGTCTAATTTATTTCCTCTAGAAGTGGCCGGCCATTAGAGATTAAATTGGAAATTTTATTTAATTTTCTCAATTAAATCATGTCAAGGAAATTAAGGAAATTTTATTGTAATTAAATTTCCTAATTTGCCTAGGCCAAGGAACATAAAAGAAGGGGTGAGGGTGCCTTCACAAGACACAACATCTATTATTCCTCTCCCTCTTTTGTTCCTTGGTGTGGTCGGCCAACCTCTCCCTCTCTTCCTCTTGTGGTGGCCGAACCCTACCCTTCTATTGGAGCTCTTGTGGTGGCCGGATACTACTCGGAGAAGAAGAAGAAGAAGGAGAGAAAGCTAGCATCTCTTGGAGCTTGGTTAGTATTTTGTTTTTCTTCCTTGGTGAAGCTTCCTCTTTGTTGGCCGAACCTAGCTAGGAGGAGAAGAAGGTGATTGGTGGTTTGTCGTCTCGGAAGATCGTTGCCCACACAACGTCTGAGGTTAGAAGAGGAATACGGTAGAAGATCAAGAGGTTTTTCTACAAGGTATAACTAGTAAATTTTATTTCCGCATCATGCTAGTTATTTATGGAAATAATACCAAATACAAGAGCCTTACGTTCTAGAATTTCGAATATGTTTTTTCGAAGTTGTGTTCTTTTGTTTCTTTCTTTTCCTTGTGATTTGATTGTTCTCTTTGGTTAACCTAAAGTTATTTTAGGAAATTAAATATTAGCTTTCTATTAAAGGTTTTGTCTAGTCGGTGGTGGTTGCTCCCATATCCAAGAAGGTCATGTGCCTCGCCACGTCAGTACTGGGAACCTTTTATGGAAATTAATATTTAATGGAATTAATAACTTAAGGAGACTTGGGTCGAACGTGTTAAGTTCCGCAGGAGATCCAAGTCAAAACCTAAAAGAACAAATAGATTAAGTTTTGGATCAAACATGTTAAGTTCCGCAGGCGATCCAAAATTTAATTTAAAAGAACACATGGTAGCTAGGAAAAGGTTCAGACCTTTGTACAAAATTTTTGTACAGTGGAACCTATAGGTTTTCCGAGTAGCAACCAACAATTGGTATCAGAGCTAGGGTTTTGCCTCTGTGTATTTGGTATTTAGTTTAATTATGCACATGTCATACATAATTTAGGCAGGATAATAGTAGGATGTGCTAACTTTGTGGATGCAGGATCCAACTATTATGGCTTTTAGTTATTATGTGTGTGATTGGACCCTTGGACATGTCAAGGGCATTTATATGTGTGTGCATGATTGTATTAAAATACAGGAGGTGTATTTAGTTTTATTAGGATTTTATTTTGATCTAGATACATGTACATTCCTTTTATGGAATATAGGATCAAAATGTAAAATTCTATTTATGTCATGGATCGAATCTTGCAAAGCGTGGAACCTTCTAAGGACCAGAGGCGCAGCGGAACAAGGAGCAAGATGGATGCGACAGCTAGACCCGGTGGCGGTGGCCAAATATGGCAGCAGCTTGGGATGACAACACACGGATGACAACTAGAGATAAAAGCCATAATAGTTGAAAATTAGATTTTCTATTTATTGCTTTTATATTGTGCTGTGTGTGCATGTTAGTATACATGACTAGTAGGCTAGCATAGTTAAAATTCCTCGTTTATAAATAACTAAGTGGGAGAAGGATTTTTAAATAAATCCCATGGTCTCCATTACTGGTTTGTAAGTGATGCAAACAAGCTTGCGCGTTGGCTCTGAGTGCCTTCCTCCATAACGGATGAGCTTGTTTGTGGATCACTAGAACAGACTTCCATTTTTGGATGACTATAGGAAGTTAATTAAGAGCGTGTGATCTTCCCCAACGGAAGGGGCATAATCTTATTAATGGACTTAGTGTCAAGTAATGGTATACACTTAGACACATCTAATAGTATCCTCCCCATCGGAGTCACTGCTATTATTTGTGTGACCAAATGAAACCAACTATTAATTTGTCATAAAACTAGGTTGACAAGATAATAAAATTAAAGGGTTAAAACCCTCTTACAAATGATTGATTTTGTATACGTCCACACTAACGTGGCATACAAAATTAACGGTGTTTGAGATAATTTTATTTGTCATAAAGATACGTTGACAAGATAGTTAATGGGTAAAACCCTCCTTTTACAAATGTTGAATTTGTATACGTCCACACTAACGTGGCATGCAAAATTCACGGTGTTTGAGGTGTTGGTGAATTTAAATAATATTGTTTGAGGAATCAATATTTTATTTTAAATTCAAAAGTTTTGACCAAATATTTGATCAAAGACAGATCAACTATTAATTTTATTCGTCATAAAGTAAAGTTGACGAGATAATAAAATTAATGAATAAAATCTCCTCTTCGATTTTGTATACACAAAATTCATGGAGATTTTAAGGAGTTGATCTTGACCAAATATTTTTGTGATTCTTAGGATGTTTGTCAATCCCTAGTAGTCATACTATAGAAAAAGACTTATTAGTCCCAATTGTAATGATTGGAAATAGGACTTGGACATTAAGGTAGACTGTCTTCTTAGAACTAAGAACAATTTAGATGTATTTAATTCATTAGTTGAAACATGTCCAGTGGTATTATCTACTAGAACCTGGAGTGTAGATACAAGATGCCATTAATCATGTCTGCAATTCATTGCAGGGTTCCAGGAAACCCGACAACTAAATGAAATGTAAATCACCGTCCACATGGGCACTACTGTAAAAGTAGTAGCTGTTGCAGTGGGAGATGTTTATCCTTTGATAAGAATAAAATATGGATTTTAAGTAATTGTCTTTACGTACCAAGTTTAGAAAGAACCTGATTTCAGTTTCTAAACTATTGTGTCTATTTTTGATAACAAAGTTGTTATCAAGAAAAATAGGAAAGTTATCTATTCTGGTATGATGGTTGACAATTTATAATCCAATAACTCCCACGATGCAACAAATGAAAATTAGTAACACATCTTCTAATTTTAAGAGAAAGCAACCTTCGGAAATGAACCAATTATATCTTTGGCATATAAAGCTAGGTTATACTTGAGTAGGATTCATTGGTAGCTGATGAACTTTTGGGTTCATTGGTAGTGGAAATCTTTCCAACCTGCGAGTCTTACTTGGAAGAAAAATAACCAAGAAGCTTTTAAGTCCAAGGGGTATGGAGTCAAAGATATGTTGAAATCGGTTCATTCCGATTTGTGTGATCCTATGACTATCCAAACAAGAGGTAGTATTGAATATTTTATCTAATTTATAGACAACTATTCAAGATACAAATAAATTTACTTAATGTACCGCAAGACTAAGTACTTTGATTAGTTCAAAGAGTACAAGGTTGATGTGGAGGAATAAAGTAAAAAGTCACTATGGAAGATCGTAGTGGCAAGTACCTCTTGAGAGATTTTAGGAGTCACTTATCAGAAGTTGATTTCAATCCCAACTAACTGCATCTGGTACACCCCAACAGAATGGTGTAGTAGAAAGAAGGTAAAGAACTCTTATGGAATAATTAGATAGATGATGAGTTATTCAGAAAATTACCAAATTTGTTTTAAGGATAAACTCTGAAAATGAAAGTGAACATAGTGTCTTCCAAGTCATAACTCTCTACTCATATAGAATTGTTGAATAGGCGTAAGCCTATTTTGAAGCATATTCGGATTCAGGTAATCCAACATATATGTTAAAGAGAGATAATGATAAGTTGGATAGGAGTTCACTTGTTTGTAAGTTATCCTAGATAAACAAAAGTAGGTTTATAGTCTTAAAAATCAGAAGGTCATTGATAGCATCAATGACTGATTTTAGAAAAGGACTATATAATGAACCACGTGCTCATAAGTAAATTTGTTCTTAAGGAAATAATAAAAGACATGTCTAATCTAGTACCAACTGTACAAGATGAGATACCACAAGAAAACTGCAACACGTATCACAAATGATACACAATTGCAGAAAATGCCTTGTCGTAGTGGGAGGGTTGTTAAGCAACCTTAAAAGATTCATGTTTTGGGAGAGTTTTTGAACTCGATCCCTGAAGGACATGAACCTGATCTCCGGACATATGACGAAGCACTCCAAGATAAATATGAAGCATCTTGGCAAAGAGTAATGAATAATAGAATTAGAATATATGTATTCTAATAAAATCTGGAAGCTTGTAGAACCACCAAGTGGTGTAAAAGCCTTTGGGTGTAAAAGGTCTATAATAGGAAAAAAGAGGGATAGACAGGGAGGTAGAAACCTTCAAAGCAAGGCTTGATGAAAAAGGAAACTTTTTTCACTGGTAGCCATGCTTAAGTCTATCCGATTCTTTATCTATTTGGCAAGTGGATGTCAAGACGGCATTCCTTAATAGAAGTCTTGAAGAAAGCATCCATATAAAGCAACCGAAGGGTTCATTGCAAAGTGCTAAGAGCATCTTGTGTGCAAGCTCAATCAGTCTATGGACTGATACAAAGCTTCAAGGTCTTGGAACATCCAGTTTATCAAAGTAATCCACACCTATGGATTTATTGAGTAAACGGATAAAGTTTTGTGTATACAAAAGATGTGATGGAAACGTGGTGGTATTTCTTGTACTATACGTAGATAACATTTTTGGTAGTTGGAAACAATATCAAAATGTTGTCAGAAGTAGGGGTATGGTTGTCCAAATAATTCGATATAAAGGACTTGGGAGAATGTATATATTTTTTAAGATCAAAGTAATAAGGGATCACAAGAAAAATATATATTTATTCCAAGCTTGATACATCGAAAAAATCCTTGCTCGTTTTAAGCATGTAAAACTCCTCAAAAGGTTTCTTACCTTTTAAGCATGGAGTGTCTTTATCTAAAGAGATGTCTCCGATGACATTAAAGGAGATTGAGGACATGTAGGCAGTTCTTTATGCTTCGGCAGTTAGACAACCTAATGTATGCTATGCACGAGATCAGAAATCTGTTTTGCTAAGAGCATAGTTAGCAGATATCAAAGTAACCCTAGACAAGGACATTGGACTGCAGTAAAGTATATATTAAAGTACCTTAGAGACACTAAAGATTATATGCTAGCTTACAAGGAAGTTAATTTGGTTCCTATGGGTTGTATGGATTTTGACCTCCAATCGGATAGGGACAATAATAAGTCAACCTCAGGGTTTTTGTGTTTATTTTAGGAGGTAAAGTCATAACTATGGAAGAGTGATAAGCATAGGTGTTTTTCTGGACTCCACCATAGAAGCTTAGTATATGGCAAGCCTCTGAGGTAGCCATTAAAAGCTGTATGACTCAATAACCTCAAGATAGACTTAGATATGATTTCTGGTTTGTCCAAAGATTATTACAATTTATTGTAATAATGTTGGTGCAGTAGCAAACTCGAAGAAACCATAAGTCTATAAGGCAAGTAAACACAATAGAGCGCAAGTACCACCCAATACGAGAAATCGTATAAACGAGGAGAAGTTGTTGCCGCCTAGATTGCATCAAGTGATGACCTATTGATCCTTCCACTGAGGTCCTTAAGGCAAGAGATTTTGATGGGCATGTTGAAGGGTTAGGAATCAGATGTATGGCAGCAGATATAGCAGCTTAGTCTTTTAGTATAAGTGGGAGATTGTTGGAGTGTATACTAAAAGCCTAGCTTTTGGTATAAACATTTATCTAGAAATAAGAATCACATTGGTCGAATGTCTACATTTATGATAAATGTAGTTGTTCAATTAATTTATATTGTAGACGACATGGTGTGTGGTGTCACACACAGAAGATCATGTTATCAGTAGCTTATAAATTATAAACAGTAGCTCACGACCATGATGGAAAGGAACAAACCATTGGAAGGTCGTAGTGTAATTAGGTATTAGTTTATCTTGACTATATAATTACACTAGTACACTCAGAGTGTATTGAGTAGGACCATTTGAGGTCGTTTCTTTTATACTTACTTTAAGAAACAAAGACCTCGGTTATTATGGAAGTGTGTGCTCTTAATCCTAATGTAATAACAAGCACATATATTTGATATTTATTTCTTTAATTTATCAATGGGTGAGATTTAGTTCGTTGAATCAATAAACCCGATAAGTTGGGAAATGGTATCACTTATAGTGTGTGTTGTTGATTATAGAAGGAAACTGTGTCCTAGAGATACTAGGTTGATAATGTCCTCAAGAGGAGCTCATAAAGATTGTCATGTTAAACCCTGCAGGTGGACTTAGTCCGACATGATAATAAGGTTGAGTGGTACTACTCTTGGACTTAGATATTAATTAAATGAGTTGTCCGTAACTCACTTAATTAGTGGACATTTGATATCTTAAACACGGGAGACTAACACACTCATAATAAGAAGGAGCCCAAAATGTAATTTGGGATTGGTGCGGTAGTTCAATGATAATTCTCTAGTGGAATGAAGTATCATTGATAAAATTAAGTGGTGTGGTCGGGGCGAACACGGGATGCTTAATTTTATCGGGAGACCAAAACCAATTCCTCCTCTCGGTCCCTATCGTAGCCTCTTATTTGTAGAAGTTTTATACCCACCTATACCCACCTTCTATACCCACTAATAAGGGGCCGGCCAAGCTAGCTTGGGAACCAAGCTAGGGCCGGCCTAGGTATATTATTGGGTGGCCGGCCCTAGCTTGAACCCAAGCTAGTGGGGCCGGCCAAATTAAATTAAAAAGGGATTTTAATTTTAGTTTTTATTATGTGGAAGAAATAATTTTTTAAAGAGAATTAAAATTAAAATATCTCTCTTGTAAAAGATCTACAAAGGATTAAAGAAAGAGATTAGATCTCTTTCCTTATTTGTAGATTGATGAGTTATTTTATTTTCTCTTTAAAAATTATCCACATGTTGATAAAATTAAAATTATAGAAATTTCCTTTATCAACCATGAAGAGATTTTTAAAGAGAAATTTTATTTTTAAAATTTCCGGAAACAAATTAGGAAGTTTTAATTTGTTGATTAAAACTTGTCTAATTTATTTCCTCTAGAAGTGGCCGGCCATTAGAGATTAAATTGGAAATTTTATTTAATTTTTCTCAATTAAATCATGTCAAGGAAATTAAGGAAATTTTATTGTAATTAAATTTCCTAATTTGCCTAGGCCAAGGAACATAAAAGAAGGGGTGAGGGTGCCTTCACAAGACACAACATCTATTATTCCTCTCCCTCTTTTGTTCCTTGGTGTGGTCGGCCAACCTCTCCCTCTCTTCCTCTTGTGGTGGCCGAACCCTACCCTTCTATTGGAGCTCTTGTGGTGGCCGGATACTATTCGGAGAAGAAGAAGAAGAAGGAGAGAAAGCTAGCATCTCTTGGAGCTTGGTTAGTATTTTGTTTTTCTTCCTTGGTGAAGCTTCCTCTTTGTTGGCCGAACCTAGCTAGGAGGAGAAGAAGGTGATTGGTGGTTTGTCGTCTCGGAAGATCGTTGCCCACACAACGTCTGAGGTTAGAAGAGGAATACGGTAGAAGATCAAGAGGTTTTTCTACAAGGTATAACTAGTAAATTTTATTTCCGCATCATGCTAGTTATTTATGGAAATAATACCAAATACAAGAGGCTTACGTTCTAGAATTTCGAATATGTTTTTGAAGTTGTGTTCTTTTGTTTCTTTCTTTTCCTTGTGATTTGATTGTTCTCTTTGGTTAACCTAAAGTTATTTTAGGAAATTAAATATTAGCTTTCTATTAAAGGTTTTGTCTAGTCGGTGGTGGTTGCTCCCATATCCAAGAAGGCCATGTGCCTCGCCACGTCAGTACTGGGAACCTTTTATGGAAATTAATATTTAATGGAATTAATAACTTAAGGAGACTTGGGTCGAACGTGTTAAGTTCCGCAGGAGATCCAAGTCAAAACCTAAAAGAACAAATAGATTAAGTTTTGGATCAAACGTGTTAAGTTCCGCAGGCGATCCAAAATTTAATTTAAAAGAACACATGGTAGCTAGGAAAAGGTTCAGACCTTTGTACAAAATTTTTGTACAGTGGAACCTATAGGTTTTCTGAGTAGCAACCAACAGGAACTCCCCATGGTAAGTGACTAGGGCGTACGAAACCCTTGTCAAGCAGCTCCTGTAGTTGCTCCTGAAGTTCCTTCAGTTCGGCTGGAGCAATGCGATAGGGTGCTTTGGAGATGGGATTCGTACCGGGGATGAGTTCTATCTCAAATTCAATCTCTCTGTCCGGTGCTAGGCCCGGTAACTCCTCAGGGAAGACTGCTGGGTAGCCATATACAACTCGAACCTCTTCTAGCTTTTGGTCCTTGTCCTGACTGGTACTGACTACATGTGCTAGGAACCCCGTACATCCTGACTCCAATAGTTTCTGTGCTTTCAAAACTGAGAGATACTTCTTGGCCTTTCTCTTTGGTTCTCCGGTGTACCCAAACTGCACTCCTACTTCGGGTTGGAATACAACTTTCTATTTACGACACTCTATGGAGGCACCGTACTTGATCAGAAAGTCCATTCCTAAGATGACATCGTAGTCAGCCATATCTAGCACTATCAAATCACCAAAAAGCTCCCTGTATGCTATAATGACTGGCACTGCTCGGAGCCAGTGTGTGGATGTCATAATTTCTCCTGAAGGTAGTGTTGTCAAAAACTGACCACTGAGTACCTCTGGAGATATTGTCAACTTTTTGGCGAATGTCCTGGATATATAAGAATGGGTTGCCCCAGTATCGAATAAGATAGTTGCACTTTGCTGTAAAATACTGATCTGACCTGTGACAACTGTCGAGGCATTCGCTACGTCCTCTCTGGTGAGTGAGTAGATCCTCGCGTTCGTTGTGGCTGAGGGGGCTTCTAGTCTACCTTGGTTGATGCGTGGACCATTTAAAGCATCCTGCATCTGGTGGGACTGTGCTGGCTTGCCTCCGTACTGAATCAGCTATGGTGAGGGAAAACTGGTCTTGTTCAGGCATTGCTTAGCCATATGCCCTTCCTGGCCACATTCGAAGCATCCTCGTGTGCCCTTGCGACAAACTCCGGGATGGAATTTCCCACAAGTAGAACACTTAGGATAGCTAGGTTGTTTACTAGCTGGTCCTCCTTTTGGGTAACTCCCTAGTTTACGTTTGTTACTGGAGCTCCCTCTCTAGTTAGAGCTGTGGCCCTGGTGTTTCTGAGTGTCTGAGCCTCCTTGGCCATTGGACTCTGAGATGGCTTGCTTCTGCTGTTTGATGTTGTTCTGGTAATGCTCGGTGATCAGAGCACTACTTACTAGTTCTTCAGTGGTTTGCGGTCTATGGACGCCGTTGGCCACGTTCATTGCTATTTCCGGCCTTAGCATTTTGAGCATCAACCGGACTCGTTCTCTTTCAGTGCTGACTAGTTCGGGGCATAGACAAGCCAGTCTGTTGAATTTCTTTACGGCCTCCTCAACTGAAAGGTTGCCCTGATGAAATTCGGTGAACTCGTCGTAGTGGCGGTTTGTGACCCGCATGTGAAAGAACTCCTCAAAGAATTCTCTCTCGAAGTTGGCCCATGTCATCTGGTTCACTGGGCGCTTCACCTTAATCCTCTCCCACCACATACGTGCGTCTCTTGTCAGGCAGAAGGAGGCACATTTCACCTTTTCATACTCTAGCCAGTCCAGAAGCTCCATCGTACTCTCTAGTGTTTTGAACCAGGCTTGGGCGTCCCATGGTTCACTGGTGCCTGAGAAGTTCTCTGGCTTAATTTTCTACCACTGGATCAGATAGGCTTCTCTCCTTGCTCCTGCTACTGAGACTGCTGGTGCTGTAGGCTAGACTGGTGGAACCTCTGCAACTACTGGGGTTGCTAAGTTAGGTTCCTGAGTGATAGTGGGAGTGCTCTGCTGATTAAACCCTAAGGTGGCTATCTCCTGTTGCTGCTCAGCTAGTTGCTTCTGTAACTGAGCCACTACTGCTATAAGGTCTGGGGCAGGCACTGAGCTGTCTGTTTCATGTTGGGGCTCAGTAGCTGGTGCCCTTTTAGCTGGGCGCCCTCGTACCATTTTCTAGAGAAATAGAGGACATACATAACTAATACAATCATAGGTACATAACTACTATTATCATGTTAGATGTTGTCATATATAAAAAAAAACCTTTAGTTATCTATAAACATGAAAGCAAACAAAACATAAATAAAGTGAGGGATATTCTTACTTGGAAGCTGCAGGTTCAATGCTGATGTGTGTGTGAGGAAGTATGGAACTTGCTCTGATACCACTCTGTAACGACCCACCTTCTACTGACTAGGATGTAAGGCCGGAGGTTACATTATGCTAAACTATTCTTGGGATACCACTGAATAGTAAGGTGCGGAAAAAAACTGAACTAATTAAAACTCTCTGTTATTTGCTATAAAATCTGTAATCTATATTCTAAATACACTTCTAAAATTGTACATATGCTCAAGAAGGGAACCTAAAATTTCTATTTGATCAAAAAGCTGCAATCAGATACTTCTAGCTGAAATCAGACTTTCCAATCGATCGGCTGATCGATTGGAGTTACCTGATCGATCCACTGATCGATTCAACGTGTTACTATGCACGGAGGTCAATTCGGGATTGATCGGATGATCGATCCAGCCTGGCCAATCGATCCGATGATCGACTCAGAGGCTCTCTGTTCGCGGAATTAAATTCCCCGATCGATCGGCTGATCGATCCATGGCCAATCGATCAGCTGATCAATGCAACAGCTTACTGTTCGTGGTAGATCACTTCCCAATCGATCGGCTGATCGATTGGGGACTTGGAGCTCTGATTTCTACTGCATTTCAGTAATTTCGTGTACCACACGAATGTATCAACCACTAACCATTTGAAATATTACTAAGCATGACATGATTCATAATTTACTGATTAACCTCAAGGTAACTAGAAGTCTAGGCCTAACCTAGTGCATACTTTCACAATTCATAACATTTAGACATTCAAAAGGTGCAGAAAATAAACTATAAGGAGTTCTAATCCTTTAACTTGCTGGTCTCCAAGGTCTTTATTCCAAGTTCCTTCTCACACACATCTTGTCGCATTGTCCTCCAGCCTCCGCTAATCCATCTTCCTTTTACCTTTATCTGCAGTATAAGGAAAATGAAACTATAAGCTTGGGAGCTTAGTAAGAACCATCTACCTCACAAAACATGCATTCGAAGAAATCATGCTTCCAAAGGATGCTATTTGAAATACATGCTGATGATCATGCTGAAAATGCTAAAACATGGCATATGGACATACAAGTCATGGCAATCAAAGACTGAGCATAAAGTTATTTGTTATTTCAATAAGAAAACTAAACTGAAGTTGAGCTGTTTTCACATATCTGGTTTGTGAAGTTTGAAAACTATTTTCATAATAGATAAAAATACTAATCATGCTGCTGTTGGGCCCGACAACTGTACTTGCTATGCGCGCATCCCTGACTCGACCCGAGGTAGCTAGTCCCGAATCTAGTAGGGTTTACTAGGTTATCTAAACCTAGGGACGACTATGGGAGCCCAACCCAAGGACAACTAAGAGTCCAGTACAGTGCCACTGATAAAGTAAAATACTGAGTTATAAGCTAATTCATCTTATCTTGTTCTGACTAGGTTATCTAAACCTAGAGCTAGGTTATCTAAACCTAGAGGCGACTACGGGAGCCCACCCATTGGACCATAGTCCCATATAACTGAAATAAGATCAAGCATGCTATTTAAACTGCTTCTATGGCATTCAACTGAGCTACAAAAATGCCTACTGTATCGTATAGCTGCACGAGTCATTTTATCGAGCACTTGGTGTGCTCTAACTCTCCTCAACTTACTAATCATGCATGTGGCTGAACTAAAAGCATAAAAACACACGATTAACTACTTATACTGCAGGTGAGGGGTTACTTACCTCATGCGCTAAGTTTTTTTACAATCCAATCGCTAGGTTTCCGGAGAAGAAGATCTCCTCGGCGATCCTCTTTCGTCTAAGCGTTCTTCTCGCGGAGGGGAGCGTCCTCGTATCGGAGACGTCGCCGGAAGGTGCTCCTACGACCCTAGGGATGGAACCCTAGTTCTCTTGGGCTTGGGCGCCGAGAGGGTGAGGAAAGTTATCGATCAAAATAATAAATCCCCACTTAAATCCCCTATTTATATTAAGTGATTAATATAACCCAACTCGATCATAAATATAATTTCTCTCCTTTTCTTTCAGCACACCTCTGCCGGGGCCCCTTGGTTACTAGAGTCACCCTATAAGTCATAGAGTCCATAGGTTGCGGGTTCAATTCCCGCTTAGGCTGTTTTACGTTTTTATTTAATTTTGCTACTTCTGCTACTCTAAAAATTCTATAAAAATAATCTAAAATTCCAGAAAATAATAGAATATTCCTAAAATTGATTTGAGAATTTTCGGGAGTTACACAACCCAATAGCCTTCAAGAACTGGCTGTGAAGATCTGGATAAATCGCTGTGAAAATCGGAAGAGGAATCGCAGGAAAGAACGCAAAATTCTAGGGAGAAAACGCTCCGCCCAGGCTTTAAACAGTGCTCCTAATCGATCGAATTCATCCCCAATCGATTGTCATGTCAGCACCGCTCCATCACAGTCGTCCATCACCTGCATCCTGCGCAACGGTCACTTCCCAATCGATCGACCGATTGATTGGAACTTCCTGAATCGATCGCCTGATTGATTCAGAACCTTTCTGTGCTCTCGCATCCGCGTGAGAGCTTCTGCTGGCCAATCGATCGACCGATCGATTGGCAGCTCCCAATCGATCGCCTGATCGATTGGCAGCTCCCAATCGATCGCCTGATCGATTGGGAAAGCCTCTATGCTCATGATTTCATATCCCAATCGATCGACCGATTGATTGGGCCTTCCCATAATCGCAGCACACTCCAATCGATTAGTCGATCGATTGGACCTTGGTTCAATCGATTACCCATTCGATTAACCATCCTGGACTTGACTCAATCTCAAGTCCAAAGTCTCCAACCCAACTCCCGGTCAACCATGACCTGTTGGGTCTTCATGCCTAGCATTTGGCCACACCCGACCAACCTCAAACTAGCCTTCTAGCCTCCTCCATCAGCCTTGCATCCCTCGGATATCTCCCCATCCTTCACGCCTTGCCTTCAGGAGCTTCCTTCTGCCTCATCTAGTTGTCGGGTCTTCCTTGCCAAGTCATACCAGGACTTACCTTGCCAAGACCACATGCTTGGACTTTTCAATTGTCTGGCTCCTCACCAGGACTTTCTCCTTTGCCAAGATCACACTTAGACTTTCCAACTGCCTGGCTCCTCACCAGGACTTTCTCCTACCTAGCTCCTCACTAGGACTTTCCCGTTGTCTGGCTCCTCACCAGGACTTTCTCCTGCCTAGCTCCTCACTAGGACTTTCCCGTTGCCTGGCTCCTCACCAGGACTTTCCAAATGCCTAACATCCGGTTAGGACTTTCCCTGTCAAGTCTCCTGTCAACCTTGACCTACTTGACTTGTATTCTTATTAACCTGGTCAACCCTTTGACCATCTCCATAATCGGACGATTGCTCCAGCAATCTCCTTATATTGTCAAACATTAAAACTCAAATCTTGACTCAAGCTTGACTCAATTCAAGCTTAGTCAAACTGGTCAACCTTGACCTAGGGAAATTACCCCAACAATCTCCCCCTTTTTGATGTTTGACAATACCTCTAAGTTAGGTTAAATCTTATAGCCTTAACCTCTTCTTTATACCATGGCTAAATCTCATTGCCTTAACCTCTTCTTTATCACAAGGCTAAATCTCATAGCCTTAACCTCTTCTTTATCACAAGGCTAAATCTCATAGCCTTAACCTCTTCTTTATCACAAGGCTTGAATGAAGGTTTCCTTCATTCTCTCCCTTTCCTAGAGGGCAAACTTCCCCTGCTTGGGATGAAGGCCTAACTTAACCTTCCATTCTCCCCCTTTGTCACACATCAAAAACTGAAAATAACTATTCTCCATAAGAGTTAACTCTACGTTATTTACAACCTCATATGTTGTTAACAACCCCACAATGAAGATCTCATATTCTTCATTGCCGTCTAAGCTCCCCCTTGAGCTCTACTTCACTTCAAAATGCTCATCCCAGAGCATATATCAACTTACCAATGAAACTCTCATTCATTGTATTCAATGCTCCCCCTTGAGTAGTAATCTTCTTCTCAATGCTCATCCAAGAGCATTTTTCACTTTACCAATGAAGGTCCGATCCCCTTCATTAATCCAATGCTCCCCCTTGAGCAGTAACCTACTCCACAATGCTCATCCGAGAGTATTTATCATCCTAGCAATGAAGATAATCAATCTTCCATTGTTCCCCAATACTCGATCCTGAGTATTATCCATCACGAAGGTTTAACCCCCTTCCAAGGTCCTTGAAGATAAATTTTCATGCATTCAAGGAGTAACGCCCCCTAAAAATATGATCAAACTTCTGTCATTGCACCAACATTGACTTGGAGTTCCTAAACAATTAGGAAAACCAAAACTTGAAGTTTTGATGTTCAAAATTTAATAATGAAACTAAACCCCAACCTAAACTCACCTAA
Organism: Zingiber officinale; assembly: GCF_018446385.1. Taxonomy (NCBI): domain Eukaryota; kingdom Viridiplantae; phylum Streptophyta; class Magnoliopsida; order Zingiberales; family Zingiberaceae; genus Zingiber; species Zingiber officinale. The sequence goes on along the minus strand of NC_055995.1, from coordinate 104,186,811 downwards.
GTCTACCTTAACCAATCCATACTTGCTTTCATCATGAAAACTCCCCCTAAATATATACAAGTGTATTCTAAAGGATTAGGAATGGTTAATGACCCTTGAAAATCAAAACTTGAAGTTTTGAGGTTCCAAAATTCAAAATTGAAACTAAACTCCATCCTAAACTTCACTTTGATTTATCTTAACCAATCTATACCTATTTTCATCAAGAAAACTTCCCCTAAATGCATACAAATGTATTCCAAGGGATTTGGAATGGTTATTGGAACTTGAAGTGACTTAATGTGTTAAAATCAAGCTTTTCTAGCCATAATCAAACTTCCCAATTGATTGAAGTTGGGACTCAATCGATTGAAGCTACTTCAATTGATCCATTGATCGATTCCGCAAGCTACTGCTCGTAGAAATTCCCTCTAAATCTATCGGTTGATCGATCCAGCTTGGGTCAATCGATCAACTGATCGATCCACTAACTCTTTATTCACGGGAATTGGCTTCCCAATCGATCGATTGATAGATTAAAACCATCTCAATCGATCGGCTGATTGATTGGGTTTCTGATTTCTCTGAAATTCAATTTCAGCAGACTTCAGAAACTCCCCAAAAATTTTACAACCCTCTAAAAATCATGAAAACTCATGTAGACATTATTTAGGGTATATTCTATCAAGGAAAAATAGTTTTCTATGAAAATACTTTCTATTTTCAAATATTGACACAAATTTGAAAACTCTTAAAAACTTCAATGTTTTCTCCTAGTTTATGTCTAACTTTTCAATAATGAATACTATCAAAAGATAGTCTTCACCAAAATTTTCTAAAAGCCTTTTAAAATCATTTTCAAAACCAATATCCAACCATATTCTTTGGGCTCAATGCACATGACTTGTACATAAGCTTTTCCAATGATTGGAAAACACATAACTATGTGTTTTGATGAACTTAAAACTCAGCAAGATGCAATAAATCAACATATTGAGTTTTGTTCACCATTCTAACATCTCACTTGTATTTAATGTGTACTAAAACACATACAAGTCACCTTATGATTTTTTGTGAGATGTATATTTGGTTTTTCCCTAAACTAAGGGATCATGCATATCTACCTAGGCATTATGAAACTTATGATCATCCACCTAGGATGTCACTTGGTATCATCCCACTTGTTGAGATATTTACCATTCATGATAAATGTCTTTTGTCCTTAATTACAAGAAAATTAACATAATACATTATGTTACATGGCATACATCAAAATAAGTAATTTTCAAAACGAAAAGCAAGCTATAGCTACATGATGTATGTATGGCATGACATGGTATTTTTATGTTTTTTATAATAGAAATGAGTATGACACATGATGTCATGACATATAATAAGCAATCAATCATGACATTTTTAGCATAAGTAAAATATACCTAGATAACTATCTAAGTATCCTTAATTCTTAGCTAAACCTTAAAATTAACCTAGATTGCCTATTTCTTAAGGAAATGCCAAAACCCAACTTGACATTTCTTCTACCCTTTTTAATTGTGCCAATTGAAATTAAAAATTAAATCCTCATATTTTATTTGGCACATGCTACTCTCTCAAGGAGTAATCTTCTTAGATTTAAGACTTAGGTTTGCTCTTAACTCCCTAAGAACATACCGAAATCCCAACTTGGTAGTTCATATGATTCTCCAAATTTTGTCAATTTAATTCAAACATAATTCTTTAAAATTTGGCACATGTTACTCTTTCCAAGAGGGACAATTTGGATTAAGGTTTACATTTCCCTTAATTCCATAAAAAAAATGCCAAATTCTAAATTTAGCATTACTTTTGCTTCTCTCAAGTGTGTCAATTTAAATTAGATTCAACTCCTCAAATTTTAACATATTTTACTCTTTCAAAGAGTAACACTAATAATCCTTTTCATTTTCAAAGGTTAGTGAAACCTTGAAAATGCTCTCCAAGTGTCAACTTCATCACGGTTGGGTTCACTACCCTTCCAAATAGAGTTGACACTCTCTAGATCCATTTAGGGTGTAGAGAATATGCTCCTAAGAACCCAAAACCTATTGATGCTCTTTGGATGCTTTAGGTACTCACTAGGGATAACTTCCATAGTCACCTTCCTAAGGACCTTTTTAGGCTACTTAGAAGCCTTGGTCACTTCTACTAGGTCACTCTTAGGGATAACTTTCCTTGTAACCTTCTTTGTGACTTTGTTAGACTTCTTGAAAGTCTTAGTCACATTGGTCTTGTCAAAATAACCTTTAGAGATTCCTTCCCTAGTATCCTTGACTTGACCTCTACACCTAGGGTTGGTCCCATAGATATATGGAACCCTATGAAAGAAAGTCACATCCTTCTTGGCTTTAGGTTTGTATCCCAAACCACTATAGCCATTGGATGGCTCTTGTCTAGCTTTTCCTAGGTTATGCTCATTTTGACCCGTAAGCATGCTTTCCATTTTTGCTAAGGTCTTTTCTAAATTATCAAGTCTTGTCCTCAAGACTTGGTTTTCCACTCTTAAATCCGTAGACTTGAATTTTTCTTGATTCCTATGAGCATTTCTATATTTAGGCATATATCTATAATCCTTAAAATTATTGTCTAAGTTGTTATTTACCTTCCTAACCTTAGGTGTGGTAGATCTAGCATGAGGAGGAATATATTTATCCTAAGGCTATCATGCCTCCTATTCTCATGATAAATAGCATTAAGATGATAAGAATTATTTCTATCATGCTTTTTATCATGTGTCAAAGGAATGGATTCATTAAATGATACCTTGATTTTTACCTTGGAAGCTCCCCCTAGACTTGTGCTTCCTCCTTTGACTTTGGTTATTTTCTTCCCCTTTTGACATTGGCTTCTATAATGCCCATTTTGGTTGCACAAGAAACACACAATGTGTTCCTTGCTCTTCTTTATTGTGGGGATTGTCTCTTTGGGCTTCTCCTTGCCCTTAGGTACTACTTGGCTCTTCTTCTTGGCCAACTTGGGACACTTGCTCTTGTAGTGCCCATGCTCCCTACACTCAAAGCAAATGATATGTTTTTTATTTTTAATTAAGCTAATTATACCTTCACGTGTAGGGATGGTGCTTGATCCTTCATTTGATGTAGCTTGAGTTGTGGAGGTTGCATCATTTTCTTCTTCTTTTCCTTTTGAGGATGTGGGTGCTTCCACCTCTTCAACTCTTGAGGATGTGGATGCTTCCACCTCTTCCTCTCTTGAAGATGTAGAAGATCTCTCATCTTCTTCCTTCTCCTCCTCTTCCTTCGTCTCCTCGAATGTTGACCTTATGTCAACATCGGATTGGTCTTTCTCTTCTTGGACCAATGAGCCCTTCTCCTTAGGCTCCTCTACTCCTTGGCATTGTGATGAGTCTTCATGATAGGCAATGATCTTTTTCCAAAGATCACATGCACTTGTGCATTCACCTACACTCACAATGATATTAGAAGGTAATAAATTTAACAAGATTTTTGTTATCTCCTTATCTACCTCCGCTTGCTCCTGTTGTTCCTCGTTCCAATGTCGAGGTCGGAGGCACTTCCCCTTTTTGTCCTTTGGAGGCTCAAATGGATCTTCCAATGCAACCCATTGATTTCAATCCATTTGGAACCAAGTTTCCAACCTCATCCTCCAAGAATTGAAGTCTTCTTTGTCATACGAAGGTGGAATTCGGATATCTCATCCGAGTGGTCCTTCGGACTCCATCTTCTTCCTCTAGCTTCTTTCTCTCTTGGCGGTTAGTCCGTAGAAGAGTGACCTCACTCTAATACAAATTGTTGGGACCTTTGTGCCCGCTAGAGGGGGGTGAATAGCGTTTCGTTGCGCACGTATGCTTGCTTCATCATGATATGCAGCGGAAAATAAAATACAAATACACTCAATGCTAACAAGTAGATTTACTTAGTATCCACCTCAAGAAGAGGTGACTAATCCAAGAATCCACACACGACACGCTCCTCCACTATGAAAACCTCCTTCTCGGTCGTAGCCGGAGGCGGAGAAGCCTCGTACAAACTCACACTACAACACTATACTTCCACAAGAAGAAGAAAGACAAATACAAATGAATACACTCTTCCTCTAGCTTACTTGTTGCTTGTAGTAGCCTCTTGAACCTTGGGGATGCAACCCAAGAGCCTTCAAGAACTGGCTATGAAGATCTAGAGAAATCACTGTGAAAATCGTAAGAGGAATCGCAGGAAAGAACGCAAAGTTCTACGGAGAAAACGCTCCGCCCAGGCTTTAAACAGTGCTCCCAATCGATTGAATTCATCCCCAATCGATTGCCACGTCAGCACCGCTCCATCACAGCCATCCATCACCTGCATCCTGCGCAACGGTCACTTCCCAATCGATCGACCGATCGATTGGGACTTCTTGAATCGATCGCCCGATCGATTCAGAACCTTTCTGTGCTCTCGCATCCGCGTGAGATCTTCTGCTGGGCAATCGATCGACCGATCGATTGGCAGCTCCCAATCGATCGCCCAATCGATTAGGAAAGCCTCTTTGCTCGCGATTCCACATCCCAATCGATCAACCGATCAATTGGCCCTTCCCATAATCGTAGCACACTCCAATCGATCAGTCGATCGATTAGACCCTGGTTCAATCGATTGCCCAATCGATTGACCATCCTGGACTTGACTCAATCTCAAGTCCAAAGTCTCCAATCCAACTCCTGGTCAACCGTGACCTGTTGGGTCTTCATGCCTAGCATTTGGCCACACCCGACCAACCTCGAACTAGCCTTCTAGCCTCGTCCATCAGCCTTGCGTCCCTCGGATATCTCCCCATCCTTCACGCCTTATCTTCAGGAGCTTCCTTCGGCCACATCCTAGTTGTCGGGTCTTCGTTGCCAAGTCATACCAGGACTTACCTTGCCAAGACCACATGCTTGGACTTTTCAATTGCCTGGCTCCTCACCAGGACTTTCTCCTTTGCTAAGATCACACTTGGACTTTTCAACTGCATGGCTCCTCACCAGGACTTTCTCCTGCCTAGCTCCTCACTAGGACTTTCCCGTTACCTGGCTCCTCACCAGGACTTTTCAAATGCCTAACATCTAGTTAGGACTTTCCCAGTCAAGTCTCCTGTCAACCTTGACCTACTTGACTTGTATTCTTATCAACCTGGTCAACCCTTTGACCATCTCCATAATCGGACGATTGCTTCAGCAATCTCCTTATATTGTCAAACATCAAAACTCAAATCCTGACTCAAGCTTGACTTAACTCAAGCTTAGTCAAACTGGTCAACCTTGACCTAAGGAAATTACCCCAATAGTAAATGGGTCTACAAAAGAAAAAGAGGGACAGATGGGAAGGTTGAAACCTTCAAAGCAAGGCTGGTTGCAAAAGGGTATACTCAGAAAGAGGGAATCGATTATGAGGAAACCTTTTCACCGGTAGTCATGCTTAAGTCTATCCAGATTCTTTTATCTATTCTCGCTCATATGAATTATGAGATTTGGCAAATGGATGTCAAGACAGCTTTCCTTAATGGAAGTATTGAAAAAATATCCATATGAAGCAACCAAAGGGATTCATTGCGAAGGGCAAAGAGCATCTTGTATGTAAGCTCAATCATTCTATCTATGGACTGAAGTAAGCTTCGAGATCTTGGAACATCTAGTTTAATGAAGTGATCTAGTCTTATGGATTTATTCAGTGTCTGGATGAGTCTTGTGTATACAAGAAGAGTGACGGAAATGTGGTGGTATTTCTTGTATGATACATAGATAACATTTTGCTCATTGGTAACAATGTCAAAGTATTGTCAGACGTAAGGGTATGGTTGTCCAAGCAGTTTGATATGAAGGATTTGGGAGAATGTGGACATATTCTTGGGATCAAAGTAATAAGGGATCGCAAGAAAAGAATGTTGTGCTTATCCCAAGCTTCATACATCGATACTATTCTAGCTTATTTTAGCATGCAAAACTCCAAGAAAGGTTTTCTACCTTTTCGGCATGGAGTACCTTTATCTAAAGAGATGTCTCCTAAAACATCAAAGGAAATAGAGGATATGAAGGCAGTTCCTTATGCTTCGGTTGTAGGAAGCCTAATGTATGCGATGCTATGTACGAGACCGAATATCTGTTTTGCCGTGGGCATGGTTAGCAGATATCAAAATAACACAGGACAAGGACATTGGACTACCATAAAGCATATATTGAAGTACCTGAAAAGGACTAGAGATTATATGATAGTTTACTAGACAGATGATTTGCTCCCTGTGGGTTACATGGATTCGGACTTCCAATCAGATAGGGATAATAGTAAGTCAACCTTAGGATATGTGTTTACTTTGGGAGGTGGAGCCATAGCATGGAGGAGTGTTAAGCAGAAATACGTTTCGGACTTCACCATAGAAGCTGAGTATGTGGCAGTCTCTGAGGCAGCCAAAGAAGTTGTATGGCTCAGAAACTTCTTGATAGACTTAGATGTGATTCCTGGTTTACCCAAAATTATCACAATTTATTGTGATAATAATGGTGCAGTAGCAAACTCGAAGGAACCACGAGCCCATAAGGCAAGTAAACACATTGAGTGCAAGTACCACTTGATACGAGATATCGTAAAGCGAGGAGAAGTTGTTGTCGCCAAGATTGCATCAGAAGATAACCTGGCAGATCCTTTCACTAAGGCCCTTCCGGCGAGAGCTTTTAATGGGCATGTTGAGGGGATGGGGATCGAATGTATGACAACATATATGGCAACATAGTCTTTTAGTATAAATGGGAGATTCTTAGATTGTATACTAAAAGTCTAGCTTTTTGTATAAATATTTATTTTGAAATGAGAATCACATTGGTCAAATGTCTGTATTTAGTTAAATGCAGTTATCTATTTAATTTATATTATAGATACCATGGTGTGTGGTGTCACACAGAAGATCATGTTATCAGTTCCTTATAAATTATAAATAGAAGCTCACAACCAAGATGAATTGGGACAAACCATTGGAATGGTTGTAGTGTAATTTGGTACTAATTTATCTTGACTATAAAATTACACTAGTACACTATGTTTGTATAGAGCAGGACTATTTGAGGTTGTTCCTTTTATATTGATTGAATAAAAGAATAGAACCTCTATTATTATGGATGTGCGTACTCTTAATCCCGATATAATAACAAGCACATGTACTTAGTATTTATTTCTTTAATTTATCAAAGGATGAGATTTATTCGTTAAATCAATAGGCCCGATAAGTTGGGAAATAATATTATTTATATGGTGTGTTGTTGATTATAGAAGGAAACTGTGTCCTATTTATTAGGATGATGATATCCCCTTGAGGAGCTCATAAGGATTGTCATGTAAACCCTGCAGGTGGACTTAGTTTCGACATGACAATGAAGTTGAGTGGTACTACTCTTGGAGCTAGATGTTAATTAAGTGAGTTGTCAGTAACTCATTTAATTAATGGACATTCTATATCTTAAACACAGAGAGATTAACGCACTCATGATAAGAAGGAGCTCATAATATAATATGGGATTAGTGTGGTAGTTCAATAATAACTCTTTAGTGGTATGAGTTATTATTGATGAACTTGAGTTGGGTGTTCAGGTCGAACACAAGAAGCTCAAGCTCATCAGGAGGCCAAAACCAATTCTTCCTCTAGGTCCCTGTTGTAGCCTCTATGTATAAAGCCTCGCATCCACCCAAGTCATCCTTATGGTTGACCACATCCTTGCTTGGTGCCCAAGCAAGGGGCCGGCCAAGATGGGTTTAAAAGTGAGTTTTTAATTTTTTAAATCATTCTTTTTGTAGCCATCTACAATGTTTTAAAAGAGATATTTTAAATTTTAAAAACTTTTCTTTTTTGAAGCCATCTATATGGTTTTAAAATATAGTTTTAAATTTAAAAAATCTTTCCTTTTGTAGTCATCTACAATGGTTTAAAAGAGAGATTTTATTTTTGTTAAAACTTTCCTTTTTGTAACCATGATTTAAAAGAGAGATTTTAATTTTTAAAAATCTTTTCTTTTTTAGCGATCTACAATGTTTAAAAGAGGAATTTTTAATTTTAAAACTTTTCTTTTGTAGTCATCCACAATAGGAAATTTAAAAGGGAGATTTTAATTGTTGTTAAAATCTTTCCTTTTTAGCCATTACCAAGGATTATAAAAGAGGATAGATGGTGCCTTAGAGGTAATAATCATCTACACAATTTCTATTCCTCTTCTATTCTCCTTGTGGTCGGCCCCCTCATATTCTTATTCTCCCCTTGCTTTCTCACTTATGGCCGACGACATTAAGAGGCTTCAACCATCTTGTGGCCAGCGGGTTGCAAGGAAGAAAGAAGAACAAGAGGTGGTGTTCCTAGCTTTGATCCCTTGGTGGCCGAAAGTCTTGGAAGAAAGAAGGACTTGAGTGGTTTTTGCGTCTTGGTAGATCATCGCCCACACGATGTCCAAGAGGAGGAGAGGAATACAGCAGAAGATCAAGAGGTCTTTAAGCTACAAAGAAAGGTATAACTAGTTAATTGTTTCCGCTGTGTACTAGTTTATTTTTCCTTTGTATGGATCCTGAAGTACCAACACAAGAGGCTAGCGATCTTGTGCTTTGATTGAGGTCTCTGTAGTTTAACCTAGGGTTTACTGTAAGGAGTTTAAATATTCAATTTTTTTGAAAGGCTTTGACTAGAAAGTGGTGGATGATCCCTTACCCAAGAAGGTCGAGTGTCTCGCCAACGACCTGGAAGTCAATCCTTGAAATAGATATTTAATCAACTTTTGTAATATGATTTAACTTTTGATAAACACATGGGTTGAACTTGTATTAATAATGTTAAGTTTCGTTTGCAATCCAAGTTTAATTTCTGAAAAGCACATGGGTTGCTAGGAAAAGTTCTGTGCTTATACAAATTTTTTTATAGGGGAAATAGAACGAAATTTCGAGTAACGCTAACAACCACCCCCTAGGACCTAGGGATACCTCCCCCTAGGGTTTTTACCTACCTAATATCCATTAGGATTTTTACCTAAGAACACTTAGAACTTTTCTGCAAGCTCAATCACACTTGTTAAATAACAAGACAACTTAACTTTGAACCATTTGTCATTATCAAAGTAGAGGTTCGATCGTATCGTGCTTCTTGCACCAACATAATTGATCGGTGTTAGAGAAAAATAGGTCACGCGCCTTAGGTTTTAGTAAAGTGGGAATCAGGTGAACAAATATAACGGTTCAACTTATTTTTTAGCTGGCTCAAACTTGTTACTTCTTTATTTAAAAATATAAATTTTATTTTTAAAACTTATTACTTCATAGAATAAAGATTACGAAGTAAATTGTTACTTAAAATTAGAAGTGAAGTCCGCTTTTTTTAACCTATGAAGTCTAAAATGTTATTTACTACATCAATTTTATTGCCGAAGTTTATTACCATATATTACTTCATAATTAATAATCGCTGAAGTAACTATTAGCGAAGTCTATCATCAAAATTCTACTAGTGATTCTTCAATGGTGACATTGAGGAGTCTATACATATAGTACAATCAGAGAACTTTGAGTCCTCATACTCAAAGCACCTATTATGTAGATTAAAGAAGTTCATTTATAGTTTGAAATAGACATCCCATTAGTGGTACTGAAAATTTGATCAAATAGTTATCTCATTTGGATTTAAAGAAAATCTTGTTGATTGGTTCATATATCTCAAGTTCAATGGGAGCAAATTTTTTATACTTGTCCTCTATGTGGATGATAAATTTCTTGTAAGAAATAATAAGAGTCTGCTGCATGAAACCAAGTTATTTCTATCCAGTCATTTTGAAATGAAAGATCTTAGTGAATCATCCTTTATTTTAGGCATACAGATTTATCATTATCATTCAAGAGACATTCTTGCACTTTCACAAAAGTCCTATATTGAAAATGTTCTAATATTGTATGACACACAAAACTATACTCTTGGTGACATATTTATGTCTAGATGTGACAGATTTAGTTTGTGGCAGTATCCATGTCTTGAACTTGAAATAAAGGAGATGAAATAACTCTCTTATGCGTTAGTTGTAAAAAGTCTCATATATGCACAAGTTTATACATGATCAGATATAGTATTTATAGTAGAGATATTAGGCAGATATGTAAATAACCTAAGACAGTCGCACTAGAAAACAATAAAGATACTAACGCGGTATTTGCAAAGAACTAAAGGGCACATGCTCACGTATCGGAGGTCAGATCACTTGAAGGTGATTGGATATTCAAAATCTGATTTCGCTAGATTCTTGGATAGCAGGAGGTCCCCTTCAAGGTATATTTTCATGCTCGCTAGAGAGGCTATATCTTGGAAGAATGTCAAGCGGACACTAGTAGCCACTTCTATTTTGGAGGTAGAGTTGATAGCATGCTACGAAACATCCAAACATGGGATTTGACTACATAATTTAATCACAACATTACAAATTATAGATGGCATTAATAGGCCATTAAGGATCGACTATAATAATAAAGTCACAGAATTATATTACAAGAATAACCAGAGTACATCGAAGTCAAAACACATCAACATCAAGTTTCTGGTAGTTAAAGAAAGAGTTCAAACTCCTCAAGTGATGATAGAGCATATCAATACATATTCCATGTTGGCAAATCCACTCACCAAGGGTTTGGTGTTTAAGATGTTAGATTTTGAGGGATGTCATAAGGCAATCGCCTTATGATTTTTACTAAATATAAATTCACTATTTGAGTGCATATTATATGTTTGATTATTTTAAACTCATTTACTGAATGTCCGCAATACAATTTATAGCATGAGAGAAATTATGATTGGAACACAGCTAGTGATTATCTCTACATGTATAATTATGAACGTATTAAATTTCCCTAGTCATCAAATTGATGCATTCAGACATCATCAATTCTGTAAGACTAGCACGGGTTATACTCCTTAGTTCACCAAGTAAGTGTTTTCTCACTGGCTGGAGACATTGGGATGTCGAGAGTTAAATGTGGATGCTAGTTATCGTAAATAGTTCATTAGAGTAACTCGCTATAAAACTTCATATGGTTATCTATATATATGGATATGTCTATGAAACTCTACTGCAGCTCGAGTGCAAGTTTCCTTCGACTTGAGGTATACAAGTCATCGTAGTCATAGAGACTTATACTTTGACATCTTAAACAAGTACCTCATTGAGGTGTGGACCCGGGATGATTGGGTATAAGTCGAAATGCCCAAAGATATTTAGATAGCCCACAAAGGATTCGCCACTCCTTGTGAGGAGATGTATACCCTATGGCTACTCGTTAGAATTATTACTCAAAGTCTTTGGCCAAAGTATTACATGTTAAGAGTACGAGACTCTTGTACACATGTACGAGTAATTTAAATTTATAGAACGAGAAAATATTACTTAGGCTAGGTGTGACGTAGTCAGTCTAGTGGGGGCAGACACATAGACCATGTCTTGAACCAAGTCGGTATAAGACGAGTGAAAGGAATAAGGCACGACTCACTGTAGCTGCTGAAGAATTTAGAATTAGTTCTAAGATCAACTATAATTTTCTGACTAATTAGATATTATGATGTATTATTAGGTGTCAATCATGATCATTCTATAATTAAGTAGCTAATTATGTACGACCAAGATAAACTGGGAACCTATTGGATCACATGCACTAACGAGTCTCTAAAAGACGTAAAACAAGTTAAAGAATAGGATTATTAGATCAAGAGATAAATGTTTGGTTGGACCATACATAAGACAAATATGGAAATATTTGCATGATGGAAGCGTGGATGAGCTACATTTCTTATGGTAGAGTTGAACCATATTTGGTTTAATCATGAATTAGTCATGAACCAACTTGGTTTAGTTGTGAACCAAACCAAGGGGTTAATGGACTAATTTTTGGTTAAGGGATAATGGGTTGGATTTGAGTTTTCTAATCCAACTCAATAAAGAAGATTATATATAGATGTAATTAAGAGAGAATTAACAACAAGTTTTATTATTTGGTTGATTGACTTTTGGAAATCCAATCCTCCTCTTCCTCTCCTCTCTCACCCACCTCCAACAAGAGGGTACTCCCTCTTGTTGCTGTGACCACCATAAGAGAGAAAAACTCTCCCTTGTATGCTTCTCTTCTTCTTCCTCTTGATTCCTCTTCTTCGCTCGTGGCTAGCAACTTTCGAATGAGAGGCTTGTAATCAAGGAGTTGTCTTGAGGAGCTCGTCCTGGATACAAATAGAGGCGAGGTTCGACAACATCGCTACGGTTGATGCCCTTCTCGTTATAGGTTATCCATAAGATATACCTAGCATAAATGTACTTCCCATAAAATTTTAATTATGTGATCATGTTTGACATGTTATATCCTTGTATGCGTGTAGTGTATGTGATGTAATAATTAGGAATTATTATTGTTTTATTTCCGCTGCGCGTGTTTACGAAACGTGTTCTAGCACGCACCCGCATGGGGTATATCCCAACATAAGATGTTTCATGCATTTGTTGTAGATATGAAAGTACTTCTTATTGAAGAAAAACTCATTTAGTGGGAATCTCTATTTTCTTTATTGCTCTATATTTTTGTTAATAAAGACAAATAATTTGTTTTGATCATTGTACGTATTTAAAGTTCAATCATTAATGTAATTTTATTTGCTTGTTTCACACTCTAAAATAAAGTACATGATTTACTACTACTATTTAGCATTTGATATTTATAAATATGATATAGATTCCATTTGGAATCATAAGGCTTAGATCATAATTTGCTAGTGCAGTTTAGCATAAAGTATTTGTAAATTTGATCGGACCCTTTTGGGTCACTTTAAACTAATTAGAAATTGACATATATTGATCATATTCCATGCAATTTTCATACTATTCATCCACATCTTGATATATATCATTGATAACATTGGTATTATGATTACTGTTGAGGCTTGTTATAGTCATATAAAGTAGTTATGACCTCTTTAGTCTTATATCAATGAAGTTAATAGACCAGATTATTTATAAGGGTATTTTGTACCCATAAAGTTTGATATCACTACAGTTATACTCGTATGTCATATACACATCACATGTAGCCCAAGTGAGAGATTGTTGGATTTAATCTCTTTAAGGTGGGCTTAATATAATTTGTATATGCTAATACAAACTAAGCCCGTTTAAGTGATCTAACTAATGCATATTGGGTTTTGGGTTATCAGATATGGGTTAAATGTGTAGAACTATTTACCTCGATCCATTATTACGTATAGGCTGATAACGGATCAGATTTCTATATAAGGGAGAGGTCCCCAAAGATCTAGGGTATCTTGACATATCCCTTCGTTCCCTATTAACTAAGGTGTTGCAGCGTCATCACCAAAATTCCCTTGGAAGGCCTCTCCTCCTCCTCCTCCTCCTCCTCCTTCCACATATCTCTAGACCTTCAAGGGGCATAATGCTTGCGACAATGACAACTCCATTGCAATCAGGTTCATTGTCATTGTCGCTTTCAATTTATGCCTCTCCTTTTGTTTGATATAGTATATGATGAAACTAGCTTGAGTTCTTATTTGGTATGTTAGAATTCATGCGACTTAGGAAATATAAGATCTTTGAATTTCTATCCCGGGGTCATGGTGTAGCGATAAGGTATCTTCTTAGTTTCTCAAACATATAAGGATCGAGTATCAACATCTAAGAATGTCTGGTTGAGGGGTCATCCATTGGATACCCGATGCCAACAAAAATAATAATAAAATATATATTTTAACAGTCAATAATGAAGCGACTATACATCAATCTTAAAATATGAAGATTCGAAAAAAAAATAATTATAAGATAATTATTTTAGGGTGCTTCATGATTATAAGATTTTATATATATATTTTTTTTATTAATTATATTTTATTATTGCAATAAATTAGATCCTAGCGTGCCCTATCAATTGGTTTTATAAATTATCATTTTTCAAGCGAATTTTTTCTTATTTTTAATAAGATTGGCTGAGGGATTGGATTACTTTCTCCTTCCCAGTGAAGTAGTTGAACCAATCTACCAATTTAAGTTAAAATATTATTTTTCATTTGTACGTCAAAATGAGTCTGAATGAAAAATAAATAATTAATTAATCTTTTTATTGACAGAAATTATAATTTATCTCAACACATCCCAAGTAGGTACCTTAAAATTATTGATAAATTTCCATATATATGAGGATGATTCGAGAGAATCGTTAAAATAGTGTATCTACCTCCTGAAAATTATTGATAAATCTTAAAGTTACTTTTATCATACTTTAATTACTTTTAACAAAATTTATGGCATTTATTTATGACCCGCTTAAAAAGATAAAGGAAAAAAAATATTTTCTGTCAATGCGCTTCCAACCAAACTAATCATAAATAAAAGTTTATAACAACAAATTTTAAATTATTTTAGGATAATAAAATGATAATAAATTCCATCTACAATAGCAAATTTTTAAATATATTATATATATGATCCTGTCCGAAAATTGATAAGATGGAAAGTTGAGGAAGTGACACTCCTATTAACTGCCTGTAGACACCGTCCTGACGTGCAACACAGATTACGTCAGTGCCGAGCCAGGAAAGGGTTCCCCGGCATTGATCCAACGACGCTCAAGTCAGTCACCGGCGATGATATAGAAGGCAGACCAATAACAAGAATGAATAGTAGCACGAGTAGTGTCTATTGCATACCTCCGCCGATGCTTGGACCCCCTTTATATAGAGCTCCTGTAATGCGCATGCACACTCCCCAAGGCGAGCACACTTCCCAAAGTTTCCCCTGAAAAGACTTGTCAGTAAAGTGTCTCTGACACAATACCTTAACAAGCCGAGCATATCTTTGAAGTGACAGTGGAAGTCTCCGTTGTACGATCTTCTGCTTGATCATGCCCGGTGTCAGCAACACTAACTCCCAAAAGGATGTCGATGGATGACACAGGGGGTCTGCTGCTAGGCCGAGCGGAATAGCCGCTCGGCCGGAACTTCGCTATTCCTGTGTACCACCCGGTCGGCCGGGACTTCATTGCATGTGTCGCGTCCGCTCGGCCGAAACTCCCCTATGCTTGTGTCACGTCCGCTCGGCCTAAGTTCCGCTCTGCCAATGTCAAGTCCTGTTGTCTGGCCGAGCGGGGTAGCTGCTAGGCCCGACTTCTGCATATTGTCTCCTCTTCCATCCGGTGTCCACTACTCCATTGAGTGTCAGTCATTTGACACCTCCCCGTGTAAAAGGCGAGATCGGACCGGAGCCTTCTCCCCTCGGTCGGGGCATGATCGCCTGACCGACCAATGATATCTAAGCGTTGACCGCTTTGACTTTGACCTCCACCGTGGCAGCTATCCCCCGCAAGATGGGCCCCTCCTTATCACCGCATCACACGCCTCCCCCTTAAGTCTAATCGAAGGAGGTTTTAAGTCCGACTAACTGGATAAAATTATTTGTGAAGCTTTTCACTCGCTCGGTTTATGACATTCCTTATCTTCTAATCAACCCGACATAATCCGTCAGTCGACTATGGGACTGCTCTTCTGTAACTAAGCGAATGTTAACAACTTTTACTGTCGATCGGCATGTTGGAGGCTGTTGTTCGGCGGCACGTCCCCTTCCTTACGTCAATTAGCACAACGAACATTCATACTTGGAAAAGCCTTTTCTTGTGCTGCCTTGGGCGAGCGCGATCCGACTGACGTCAGCCATATTTCTGGGAGACCGTGCAAATCCCGGCTCATGATGGCTGAGCATAACCCATGCCTCCTTAATTTCCTCCATTAAATATCGACCCGTGGTGAGGCGCCACGTGCCCTGCCCGCTGCAGCCGCACGCTTGACATGACAGGTGGATATCCACTAGCGATGTGACGTTTGGCACTTCGAATTCAACGGTCCAATTTCTAGTTGGGTTTCCGCGACCTAGATTAGACGGCTTCGGTCGGCTGGCCCCGAGGCTTATAAGCCCATGTACGTCACCTTCTCCTCTTTTGCATCCCCGTCCTCAAGCTCTTCGGCAACAACTGCTTGTGTTTCTCAGTGACTTCCTTCCTCCAACGGCATTCTGTCCTTGTTCCTCCGCGGTTTTTCTTCCTCCATTGCTCTTCGGCGACACCCCAGTAAGCTTTTCTCCCTTCCAATCGCGTCTTTTCGCTCTCCTTTGCGTTTTTGCGACGGTGAGTTGCTCACAGCCTCCCGCCGGCGCCCCTAGGTCTTGGTACACCTCTACTGAGTCCAGGTTTGACACCGAATGATGCTGAGAGCCTAACAGTTGCCTTTGAGTTTCCTTCCAACTACAAAGTTGTTCTTCCTTCCCCTTCCGATCGGCCAAATTCTCCACCGCCCGCCTGTCTTTGTTTCTTTAGGGATCAGTTTACCGCTGGTCTGCGGTTTCCCATTCACCCCTTCTTTCCTATCGTTTGTAAATACTTTCGCATCTCCTTTCATCAATTAGTGTCAAACTCCTTTCGGCTGCTATATGGGATAGTGGTTCTGTTCCGCCTGCACGACATTCCTCTCACTCCCCAGATTTTTCATTACTTTTATTATCCCAAATTGTCCAAGCCGGGGACTTTTCTTTTCCAAGCCCGAGTGGGCTTAGTTTTCTTTGACAAAATACCGACCTCAATGTGCATTGGAGGAAATACTTCTTTTTTGTACGCCTTCCCAAGCGGCTAGACTTTCCGACCAATTGGAAGCTCGAAGTGGTGAGTCAGCCTCCACTGAAATAGTACAAGAGTCGATCGGACTACCTCAACGCAGCTTCAATGTTGGCCAGTCAGAAATATGACATCTACAAGTTGCTGTTGGAGGGTGTCCTCTACATTTTCGGCTTGAGTTCGATTCGCACCCAGCTTCCGTCCAACCTAAGTATGCAACTTCTTCACTCATTCCTTTGATTCTAACTGATTTTTCTCCCTCTTTTGTAGTTAAAGTCATGCTACATGCACGTCTGGCCGACAAGGCTAAGCTTGCGGATGTCGCGATCAATGCAGCGGTTGTGGAGGAGTTGGAGAGCCACGGTCTGCAGCCGATCGGCTCACAATAAGATCCACAAGACGATAGTGAAGCGGCTCTATTCTTGGTGAGCAGAGGGGCAGCCAGCCTGACGCCAAGCGGTGGAGCGGCTGGTGGATCACACCCTCCCTCCGAATGGCTTTCAGTCGTTCAGGTTGAGGGGGCGTCGAGCTCTGCCTCCTCAAGAGAGCCACTGATCAGGTGCAAGAGCCACCGGGCAGAGCCTTCATCGCGCTCTGCTTCCTCGGTGGTGCGGACCGCCGAGTGGGTTGAAACTTCAACTCCCACTCCCGTTCAAGAGACTGCGGCCCCTACGTCGTCTGATCGGATGCCATCGCTATTTGGTCTGCCATAGGGAACTCTTTGCGCTCCGCCAGTGGTATTCATGCCACCACCATCGAAGGTCAAAAAATCTGGTATTCGTCCAGTGTCCTCAGCTCGGCCGTTCGACCGAGCAACCTCTGCCTAATCAGCCCCGAGAGGCCAATGCCATATAACGGCGATTCTTCATCTGTCGACTGAGGAATGGTGCGATTCGACTAGCACTGAATCCCGAGCACTAAATAACTATCCTGGGGTCGCTCGCACAGATATGGGATAATGCCCGAGCCCGTGCAGCGATGATGCCTCTGGGAGCGCTTGCGGACAACCACACCCAGATGTCCATTGGGATAAGTATTGTGTTTTATTATATTTTCTCAATTTATCCCCGGTCGACGTTTATACTTTCCTGGTTATTCATAATATTAGATAGAGAGTCTGGTCATGTGTCAAAGGCTCGCCTTTCTAGAGGAGGAGGTCAAGAAAC
Source organism: Zingiber officinale (assembly GCF_018446385.1). NCBI lineage: Eukaryota > Viridiplantae > Streptophyta > Magnoliopsida > Zingiberales > Zingiberaceae > Zingiber > Zingiber officinale. The sequence goes on along the minus strand of NC_055995.1, from coordinate 104,168,987 downwards.
TGAAGGCGTTGAATGGTCAATCATCCTCCTCTCAGGAGCAGAGCAGACGAATGCTGAGGTGGCTAAGCTGAGGGTTGATCTGGCGAAGAGCACCGAGCTACTCAAGGCCGAGCGAGGAAAGAGCACAGAGCAGGCCTCTCTGCTGGCTCGGTTTAACAAGCAAGTTAGCACCTTTGATGCCAAGATCGAATCAGCTAATGCGAGGAAACTTCGGACCATCGAAGACCTGGACATGAAGAATAAAGAGGTTCGGGCCCTCGCTAAGAAACTCAAAGAAGCTGAAGATTTTTTGATCGCCGAATGGGAAAGCCAGTCGGCCGAAAAAACTGCCTTTCGAAGCCAACTCTCCGTAAAAAATGATGAGCTGGCCACCGCGATGGACGAGCTGGAGGCCTCTCGAGCGGCTTTGAAAACTTATCAAGATGCCGAGCCCAATCATTTTGAGGCTATGAAGAAGAACTATATCCGCTCGGGTGTTTTCAATGACAAGTTCGTCGACCGGGCACTTCGTCTATTCGACCTAGCGATAGAAGGGGCGTTCGGCTAACTCCAGGCAGACGGTTACATCTCTGCTACTTTATTGAGTAAGGTTATCAGTTGGGACAAGCTGACTGAATCGCTGCCCGATGATGCCTTAGATTATCTAGAGTGAGCTTCTCTTGATTGCTGCTATATCACCCTTTTGCTTGTAACCCTCCTGCCAGATATTTGTAATCTTTCTAAGTATTAACGAATGATCGCTTATTCGGTGATCTTTTATTATGTGTTCATACCCTTGCCGTCCTTCGATCGCTTTCAATTTGACTCGTATTTTAGTTCGTGTCGCCACATAAAACCCCGAGTGAGATTGCGAGCTGCTTATCGCTACTTTGTGACCTTCCTATTTGTTGGTCCCTTTGGAGGCCGGCAAGAGGGGAGGGGTGAATTGCCCTACAAAATAAAACTCGAACCTTTCTCGGATTTCAACTATATCATAAACACTTGTAATAAAAAGTAGAGACTAAGTAAAGAAATCATACACCAGAGATTTACTTGGTTTGCAATCAGAGGATTGCTAATCCAAGGAAAGTGAGCGCACTATGATCTCCACTGGGCGGAGAAGCCTCTTTACAACGTTGACAGCACAAATGAAAAAAACACAACTGAAAGCACAGAAAGAATTGATTACAAGTGAGTTATTTGATCTGTGCAAACCAGTGCTATATTTATAGCACTGGTCGGGGCGCCCCGAAGGGGTTCCGGGCACCCTGGGGGGATAAAACTTTATCCCCCAACGTTCAGATCGAGTTTGACTCGATCTGGTCAAAAACTTCGGTCCAGACGCCCCGGAGGGTTCCGAGCGCCCCGGACCCCAAAAGTCAACTCTGGTTGACTTTTTCCGTCTGGTCGCTCCGCTTCGGTTCAGCTTGTCTCGGTTCAGGTCTTCTGTTCCGACTCCACTAGCTTGGGTGATCTCGACCATCCGGAATAGGGCTCACCCGAACCCATGTTCCGACCTTCTCCTCGAGCAGCCTTCCTTCCCGGTTTCTCGTCCCTCGAATGCCACGCACGTTCTTCTCGTCCACCGGTGTACTCTTCCGCGGTCACCTCGTCCCTCGGACGCACCGAGCCCGTCGGCTCTCTCCCGTGCCGTCCTTCTCGCTAGCCGCGTCTTCCGCTTGACTTCCTGTGTTCCTAAACTCCTGCACACTTAGACACAAGGGTTAAACAAACGCAGGACCTAACTTAGCTTGTTTGATCACATCAAAACACCTTGGGGTTCCAACAATCTCCCCCTTTTTGATGTGAGCAACCCAAGTTAAGTTAGGGTAAACATATGCAATAAAAACAATTTATATTCAAATAAGTCCAAATATTTTTCAATTGAAAAATTATATTACCTCCCCCTAGACTTAACATACTTCTCCCCCTTTGATCACATAAAAATTGGGGTTATAAACAAGTCTAAGGTAAATTCAAACAAAAACTTTGCGTGTAAAATATTTAAAAATGTCTAAGTAAAGACACTCTTCAAAATTTTTCTTTCGAGAAAAATTTAAGTAAAACATTTTTCAGATAAAAACAGTTATAAGTGTTAAAAAAAAATTTAAGTTTGAAACTTATCTCAACATTCCCAAAAAAAAAATTTCTAATTAAAAAAAAATTCTAAGTTAATATTCATAAGAAATAATTCTAAGTCAATTTTAAGAAAAATTATAAGGCAATATTATCATAAAAAATTCTAAGATAACTTTTCATATAAAAAAATTTCTAAGTCAATTTTCATAAAAATTTCTAAGATAATAAAAAATTTCTAAGTCAATTTTCATAAAAATTTCTAAGAAAAAAAATTTCTAAGTCAAGTTAAAATTTTTTAAATATTTTCTAACACAAATTGAATAACTCTTTTAAAGCATTAAGTAATTTAAATTAATGCTTTTTCAGTTAGTCAATTAAACTTTTCATTTCGATACTTAGCTTCCAGGTCGTGGCAAGGCACTAGGCCTTCTTGGTTATTGGAGCAACAATCACTTCCTTAGACAAAGCCTCATAAAGAAATTAGTTTAATTTCCTTGCTGAAAATACTAAGTCTGATTTTAATTTTAATTTAAACACGTTTTTGGAACCCAGTAGAGGTTCCTACCTACAGGATTAACCAAGTATTTCCTAGGTACATAGATTTTTGATATATTTCTAATTTGACTTTGATGAAATATATAATACCAATTTAAACCTCTATAATTTCTAAAAGTATAAATATTTGAACCATTAGATTTTTTTAATATTTTTATTTCTTCTTTTAGTTTTTCATTTTCAATTTTCAATTTTTCAAAATCCTCTATAAGACATGATTTTGCCAAAATTCTTTTTGTTTCTAGAATTTCATTTTCTAATTTGGTATTTTTATTTTCTAATTTATACATAGATTTAGTCATTGCCTTAATACCAAAGTAAAGTTCATCAGGGGGTAAGAGGCATACCTCACTTACCATATCAGACTTGAAACCTGAATCTCCCCCTGCTTCGCTACTTCCATCTGAGGTCACTCTCCCTTCGTCAATGCTGGGTTCTAATGTACTTTGTCCTTCGTAGCTTGCCATCAGTGCTATCCCGGCATATTCTTGAGCTTCTGATTTGGATGAACAAGTGTCGTCCCAAGTTGCTTTTAGGTTGTGTTTCTTGGGTGTCTTCATTTTGACCTTCTTGAGTTCTGGGCAGTCTTCCCTTAGGTGTCCCTCCTTCTGACACTGGTAGCATTGCACCTTTCTTCTACCTTTTTGATTCTTTTTATTCTGCATTTTAAATTTATTAGATCTAAAAAACTTTTTAAAATTTCTTACCATGTACGCTTCTTGATCGTCTTCGGAGTCTGACTCGGGTTCATCCTTGTTGGTTGCGTTCAGCGCCATAGTCTGGGGTGTGTCCTTTGATGTCTCTGCACATTTAGTTTCGTGTAATTCAAGGGTAGAAAAACATTCCTCTAATGTACTTACCTCCAGGTCCTTTGAGATGTAGTAGGCGTCGATGATTGACGTCCACTCTGGAGTTCTGGGAAACGCGTTGAGTGCGTAGCGTATGCTGTCCCAATTTGTTACCATTTCTCCGAGGTTCTCGAGATCAGTAATCAGTTCTTTTACCTTTGCGTGTAGATTGGCTACCTTCTCACCTTTTTCCAGACGAATGTTCATCAACTTGTTCCGGAGGATGTCTCTTCTTGCGAGCTTCGCTTCAGACGTGCCTTCATGGAGTTCCAGGAACTTCTCCCAGAGTTCTTTAGCAGATGAATAGCTTCCGATGCGGTTGACCTCTTGAGGTGGTAATACACTCAGCAGGTGATATTCCGCACGACTATTTGCTACAGATTCACTCTGCTCCTTCTTTGTCTAATTGCTCTCTTCTTTTTCTTTTCCATCTTGATTCGTCGGAGCTAAAAACCATACTTCATTATAAACCGAATTTCGAAATCAGTTCTTAGGAATACCTCCATACGACGCTTCCAGTCTGCGAAGTTCCCCTCGAATTTTGGTGGGACGATGCTTGGTCTGGCCATCTTGTTGCTTCGATCGGCGGTTAGTTCTCCTGAAGCGCCTTGCTCTGATACCACTTGTTGGTCCCTTTGGAGGCTGGCAAGAGGGGAGGGCTGAATTGCCCTACAAAATAAAACTCGAACCTTTCTCGGATTTCAACTATATCATAAACACTTGTAATAAAAAAGTAGAGACTAAGTAAAGAAATCATACACCAGAGATTTACTTGGTTTGCAATCAGAGGATTGCTAATCCAAGGAAAGTAAGCGCACTATGATCTCCACTGGGCGGAGAAGCCTCTTTACAACGTTGACAGCACAAATGAAAAGAACACAACTGAAAGCACAGAAAGAATTGATTACAAGTGAGTTATTTGATCTGTGCAAATCAGTGCTATATTTAAAGCACTGGTCGGGGTGCCCCGAAGGGGTTCCGGGCGCCCTGGGGGGATAAAACTTTATCCCCCAACGTTCAGATCGAGTTTGACTCGATCTGGTCAAAAACTTCGGTCCGGGCGCCCCGGACCCCAAAAGTCAACTCTGGTTGACTTTTTCCGTCTGGTCGCTCCGCTTCGGTTCAGCTCGTCTCGGTTCAGGTCTTCTGTTCCGACTCCACTAGCTTGGGTGATCTCGACCATCCGGAATAGGGCTCACCCGAACCCATGTTCCGGCCTTCTCCTCGAGCAGCCTTCCTTCCCGGTTTCTCGTCCCTCGAACACCGCGCACGTTCTTCTCGTCCACCGGTGTACTCTTCCGCGGTCACCTCGTCCCTCGGACGCACCGAGCCCGTCGGCTCTCTCCCGTACCGTCCTTCTCGCTAGCCGTGTCTTCCACTCGACTTCCTGTGTTCCTAAGCTCCTACACACTTAGACACAAGGGTTAAACAAACGCAGGACCTAACTTAGCTTGTTTGATCACATCAAAACACCTTGGGGTTCCAACACTATTAGTAGGAGAATAATCCCGAACGATCACCATATTTTAAAGACTTGGAGATTTTGAGTAGCTCGTATTCAGGGGTAGTCGTTCATCGTTCTTGAATTATAAGATCGACGCTTGCCGGCTCACCAAGCCAAGAGTTTAAGGTCGCCGCTCGATCTTTGGTGAAGACCAGGGTTTAAGGTCATCGTTCGATCGTTAATGAAACTGGGCGAAGACTAGGGTTTAAGGTTGCCGCTCGAATTTGTGTTTTCTTTGTTTTTTCGAATTTGTGATTCGATTGTTCCTTTTGGTTAAACTTAGGGTTATATAAGAAAATTAAATATTAGATTTCATTGAAAGTTTTTGTCTAGAAATTGGTGGATGCTCCCATACCCAAGAAGGCCTAGTGTCTCGCTATGTTTAACCTTGAAGCCGATTTCTGAAATTAATATTTAATTGAATATTTAACATGGGTAGATTTGGATCAATATTGTTAAGCATCGTTTGCGATCCAAGTCTAAACCATTAAGAACAGATAAGTTATATTTGGAATCAATAATGTTAAGTTCCGTTTGCGATTCCTAATTTAATTTCTAAAGAACACAATAGGTTGTTAGTAAAGGTTCAGGACTTGTACAAAATTTTTGTATAGGGGAACCAGTATGATATTCCGCATAGCAACCAACAATTGGTATCAGAGCTAGGGTTTGCCTCTGTGTGTTTGGTTTTCAGTTTAATTATGTACATGCCATACATAATTTAGGCAGGATAATAGCAGGATGTGCTAACTTTGTGGTTACATGCTCCAACTATTATAACTTATAGATATTGTGTGTGATTGGACCCTTGGACATGTCAAGGGCATTTTATTGTGTGTACATGATTGTAATATTAAATACAGCAGGAGATGTAGTAGTTATTAGGATTTTACATTTTTGTTTCGATCTAGATTACATGTACATTCCTTTGTGGAATATAGGATCGATATATGTAAAATTCTATTTTTGTCACGGATCGTATCCTTACAAGACGTGGTTCTATTTGTGGACCAGAGGCACAGCGGAAAAAGAAGCAAGACAGATGCGACGACTAGACCCGATTGCGGTGGCTAAAGATGGCAGCAGCTAGGGTAGGCAACACACGGAAGATAGTGGTGGAAAAGGCCATAATAGTTGGAAAATTATTTTTCCATATTTGTTGCTTTATTTGCTGTGATGTGTGCTTGCATAGTTAAAATTCCTCACCTTAAATAACTAAGTGGGAGAGGGATTAGTAAATAATTTCCACGATCTCCATTACTAGTTTGTAAGTGATGCAACAAACTTGTGTGTTGGCTCTGAGTGCCTCCCTCCACAACGGATGAGTTTGTTTACAGATCACTAGATCAAACTTCCTTTATGGATGGTTATAGGAAATTATTTAGGATGTGTGTGATCTTCTCCAACTGAAGGGGCACAATTCTATTTAATGGACTAAGTATCAAGTAATGGTATACACTTAGGCACATTAAATAGTATCCTCTCCAACGGAGTCACTGCTATTATTTGTGTGACCAAAGAAATACCAACTATTAATTTTTTTATCATAAAGTTAAGATGACAAGATAATAAAATTAATGGATAAGACCCTCCTCTTACAAATGTTGAATTTGTATACGTCCACACTAACGTGGCATGTAAAATTCACGGTGTTTTAAGGTGTTGGTAAATTTAAATAGTATTGTTTGAGGAATCAATATTATTCTAAATTTAGAGTCTTGACCAAAGTTCATTTTGTAATTTTTAGGATGACTTTCAACCCACTAGCCATTATACTAAAAGAGAACAAACTTACTGGTCCAAATTACATAGATTGGAAAAGAAACCTGGACATTATCCTAACTGCTGAAGGCTATAAGTTTGTACTGTTGGAGGTCTGCCCTAATGTGCCTAATAGTGATTCTAGTGAAGAGGAGATTGAGACTCATAAGAAATGGGTAAAGGCAGATGAGATGGCGCGGTTACATTTTGGCTTCAATGTCAAATGTACTGCAACATCAGCATCAGGATTTACCAACTGCTTATGACATGATGAACAATCTCAAAGAACTCTTCGGACACTAGAATTAGGCTGCTAGGCAAGAGGCAATGAGAAAGTTAATGACAGCCACCATGTCAGAGGGGACACCCGTAAGGGATCATATCCTCAAGATGATGGATTATCTGAACGAAATACAGATCCATGGAGCCAAAATCGATGGGGAAACCCAGGTCGATATTATTCTCCAAACGCTACCCAGAAGTTTTGAGCAGTTCCACCTGAACTATAACATGAACTAAAGGGAGTATACGTTGGCAAAACTTCTGACAGAACTACAGGCAGTAGAAGGTATATTTCGTCATAGTTCTCAGATTCACTTTGCTGAAAATGTTTCTACTTCTAAGTCGAAAGGCAAGAAGAAGAAGAAACAGGCTGGCTCAGCAAAGAAGAGATCTCTAGGTACTAGACCTAAAGTTGGAGTGAAGAAGCCAAAGGGCAAGTGCTTCATCTATAAGCAGACTGGACATTGGAAGGCAGATTGTCCTCGTAGGAATCAGAACAGTAAAGGTATATCTTATTCTCTAGTAGTTGAAACATGTTTAGCGGTGTTATCTACCAGCACCTGGTGTGTAGATACAGGAGCCACTGATCATGTCTGCAATACATTGCAGGAGTTCCACGAAACCCGTCGACTATATGAAGGAGAGATAACTGTCTACATGGGTAATGCTACAAAGGTGGCGGTTGTTGTAGTGGGAGACGTCTACTTATCATTTGATAGGAATAGAAATTTGGTTTTGAGAAATTGTCTTTATGTACCAACTTTTAGAAAGAATTTAATTTCAGTTTCTAAATTGTTTGTGGATGGATTTCTGTTTCTTTTGATGACAAAGTAGTTATCAAGAAGAATAGAGTTATTATCTGTTCTGGTACATTAGTAGGCAATGTGTATACTCTAAATCCAGTAACTCCCATAAAGCAACAAATGGAAATTAATAACACATCTTCTAATTATAATAAGAGAAAGGAACCTTCGATGATGAACCAAACATATCTTTGACATCTAAGACTTGGTCATATTAATTTAAGTAAGATTCAAAGGCTAATAGCCGATGAACTCTTGGGTTCATTAGTGTTGAAAAACTTTCCAACTTGTGAATCTTACTTGGAAGGTAAAATGACCAAGAGACCTTTTAAGGCTAAGGGGTATAGAGCCAAAGATGCGTTAGAACTAGTTCATTCTGATTTGTGTGATCCTATATCTATCCAGGCAAGAGGTGGTTACGAATATTTTATCTCTTTTATAGATGATTATTCGAGATACGGATACATTTACTTGATGCGCCGCAAGTCTGAATGCTTTGATAAGTTCAAAGAGTACAAGGCTGTTGTGGAGAAACGTCATGGTAAAAGTATCAAGACACTATAGTCTGATCGTGGTGGCGAATACCTCTTTGGAGAGTTTAGGAATTACTTATTAGAGGCTGGGATTCAATCCCAATTGTCTGCACCTAGTACACCCCAACAGAATGGTGTGGCAGAATGAAGGAATAGAACTCTTATGAAAATGGTTAGATCGATGATGAGTTATTCTGAATTACCAAATTCATTTTGGGGATATGCTCTGGAAATAACAGTGTACATTCTGAATATGGTACCTTCTAAATGAGTACCCTTTACTCTCATAGAATTGTGGAATGGGTGTAAGCCTAGTCTGAGTCATAATCGGATATGGGGTAGTCCAGCACATGTGCTGAAAGGAGATACTGACAAGTTGGAATTACGTACAGAAGTTTGTCTGTTTGTAGGATATCCTAAGGGAATAAAAGGTGGTTTGTTTTATAATCCTAAAAATCAGAAGATCATTGTTAGCACCAATGCTCAATTTTTAGAGGAAGATTATGTAATAAATCATAAATCCATGAGTAAAATTGTTCTAGAAGAAATGCAAGAGGACACACCTACTTTAGTACCAACAGTACAAGATGAAATATCACAAGAAACTGCAACACGTATCACAAATGATACACAACAACAGACAGTGTCTCGTCGTAGTGGGAGGGTTGTGAGGCAACCTGAGAGATTCATGTTTTTAGGAGAGTGGTCGGATTTGGTCCGAGGTAAACATGAACCTGATCCCCGGACATATGATGAAGCACTCCAAGATAAAGATGCAGTATCTTTGCAAAAAGCGATGAACTCTGAAATAGAATCTATGTATTCTAATAAAGTCTGGGAGCTTGTGGAACCACCAAATGGTGTAAAAGTCGTTGGATACAAGTGGTGTTGGAGTGTATACTAAAAGCCTAGCTTTTGTATAAACATTTATAAGAATCACATTGGTCAAGTGTATACCAAATGTAGATGTTCAATTAATTTATATTGTAGATAACATAGTGTGTGGTGTCACACACAGAAGATCGTGTTATCGATTTTTTATAAATTATAAACAGTACTCACGACCAAGATGGAAAGGAACAAACCATTGGAAGGTCGTAGTGTAATTAGGTATTAGTTTATCTTAACTATATAATTACACTAGTACACTTAGAGTGTATTGAGTAGGACCATTAGAGGTCGTTTCTTTTTATACTGACTTTATAAAGAAACAAAGACCTCAGTTATTATGGAAGTGTGTGCTCTTAATCCTAATATAATAACAAGCACATATATTTGATATTTATTTCTTTAATTTATCAATGGGTGAGATTTAGTTCGATAAATCAATAAGTCCGATAAGTTGGGAAATGATATCACTTATAGTGTGTGTTGTTGATTATAGAAGGAAATTGTGTCCTAGTGATCTAGGTTGATAATGTCCCCAAGAGGAGCTCATAAGGATTGTCATGTTAAACCCTGCAGGTGGACTTAGTCCGACATGACGATAAGGTTGAGTGGTACTACTCTTGGAACTAAGATATTAATTAAGTGAGTTGTCAGTAACTCATTTAATTAGTGGACATTCGACATCATAAACACAGGGAGATTAACACACTCATAATAAGAAGGAGCCCAAAATGTAATTTGGGATTGGTGCGGTAGTTCAATAATAATTCTTTAATGGTATGAATTATTATTGATGAAGTTAAGTTGTGTGTTCGGGGCGAACACGGGAAGCTTAATTTCATCGGGAGACCAAAACCAATTCCTCCTCTCGGTCTCTATCGTAGCCTCTTGTATATAGAGATTTATACCCACCTTTCTACCCACCTTAAGGTGGTCGGCCAAGCTAGCTTGGAGCCCAAGCTAGGGCCGACCAAAGCTAATGGTGAAGCTAAATTTAGGTGGCCGGCCAAAGCTTGGATCCCAAGCTTAGGTGGCCGACCACTAGAAAATAAAAAGAGATTTTTATTAAAATTATTTTTTATGTGGATATCATGGTTTTAAAAGAGAGTTTGAAATTTAAATCTTTCCTTTTATAGCTTTCTACAAAAGATTAAGAAAAGATTTGAAATCTTTCCTTATTTGTAGATTGAAAGGTGGATTTTAATTTTAAGAAAACTTTCATTTTTTAACCATATTCATGATTTAAAAGAGAGTTTAAAAATTAAATATCTCTTTTAAAAGTTTCTACAAGAGATTAAGAAAAGATTTGATATCTTTCCTTATTTGTAGATTGAAAGGAGATTTTAATTTTTTAAAGATAACTTTCCTTTTTGAAATTATCCACATGTTTAAAAGAATGATTTTAATTTATAAAATTTCTTTTTTATAATCCACCATGAAGGGAAAAATTATTGGAGAATTTTTTTATAAAATTTCCAGAAGCAAATAAGGAAGTTTTAATTTGTGTTTAAAATTTTATTTGCTTGGAGATTTGATTGTGGCCGACCATTATAATAATGAGAAGAAAATTGTTTTTTAATTAAAATAAATTTTCCTTTTCATGGCAAAAGAATTAAGGAAGTTTTTATTTAATTTTCCTTATTTGCCAAGGCCGAGGATTATAAAAGAGAGGGTAGAGGTGCCTTCATGGGTGCTAACTCTATTATTTTCTTCCTCTCTTTTTCTCCTTGGTGTGGCCGGCCCTAGAGGTTCTCCCTCTCCTCTTCTCTTCTTCTTTAGTGGCCGGTTTTATCCCCTCTTGGAGCTCTTGATGGTGGCTGGTTCTAGCTAGGAGAAGAAGGAGAGAAAGGAGGTTTTGTGTCTTACATCCCTTGGAGCTTGGTGGTGGTGGCCGGACCTCTACTTCTCTTGGAGAATTGTGGTGGCCGAATCTTGCTTGGAGAAGAAGGTGGCTTAGGTGGATTCTCATCTCGGTAGATCGTTGCCCACACAATGTCTGGGATAAGAAGAGGAATACGGTAGAAGATCAAGAGGTTATTTGCTTACAAAGAAAGGTACAACTAGTAATTATTTTCCGCATCATACTAGTTTTCTTTGTATAGTTATTTTTGGAAATACCAAACACAAGAGGCATATGATTCTAGAGTTTTCAGATTTGTTTTGAAGTTGTGTTTCTTTTCTTTTATTTTTCGAATTTGTGATTCGATTGTTCTTTTTGGTTAACCTAGAGTTATTTAAGGAAATTAAATATTAGCTTTCCTTAAAAGGCTTTGTCTAGGCGGTGGTGGTTGCTCCCATATCTAAGAAGGTCATGTGCCTCGCCATGCAGTCCTGGAAGCCAATTTTGGAAATTAATATTTAATGGAATTAATAACATAGGTGGATTTGAATCAATAGTGTTAAGTTCCGCTTGCGATTCAAATATAAACCATTAAGAACAGATAAGTTAAATTTGGAATCAATGATGTTAAGTTCCGTCTGCGATTCCTAATTTAACTTCTAAAGAACACAATAGGTTATTTAAGGAAAGGTTCGATACTTGTACAAAAAAATTTTGTACAGTGGAACCAGTACGTTTTCCTAGGACTAACCAACAAGTGGATCTACAAAAGGAAAAGAGGGACAGATAGGAAGGTGGAAACCTTCAAATCAAGACTTGTTGCGAAAGGGTACACTCAGAAAGAGGGAATCGATTATAAGGAAACATTTTCGCTAGTAGCTATGCTCAAGTCTATCCGAATACTCTTATCTATTGCTGCTCATATGGATTATGAGATTTGGCAAATGGAAGTCAAGATAGCTTTCCTTAACGGAAGTCTTGAAGAAAAACATTCATATGAAGCAACCAGAGGGGTTCATTGAAAAAGGCAAAGAGCATCTAGTATGTAAGCTAAATCGGTCTATTTATAGACTGAAGCAAGCTTCAAGGTCTTGGAACATCTGGTTTAATGAAGTAATCCAGTCGTATGGATTTATTCAGTGTCCGGATGAGTCTTGTGTATACAAGAAGTGTGATGGAAACGTGGTGGTATTTCTTATACTATACGTAGATGACATTTTGTTAGTTGGAAACAATATCAAAGTGTTGTTTGAAGTAAGGGTATGGTTGTCCAAGCAATTCGATATGAAGGACTTGGGAAAATGCGCACATATTCTTGAGATCAAAGTAATAAGGGATCGTAAGAAAAAATTGTTGTGCTTATCCCAAACTTCATATATCGATACAATCCTAGCTCATTTTAGCATGCAAGACTCCAAGAAAGGTTTTCTACCTTTTAGACATGTAGTAGTTTTATCTAAAGAGATGTCTCCGAAGACATCAAAAGAGATAGAGGACATGAAGGCAGTTCCGTATGCTTCGGCTGTCGGAAGCCTAATGTATGCTATGCTGTGTACGAGACCAGATATCTGTTTTACCGTGGGTATGGTTAGAAGATATCAAAGTAACCCTGGACAAGGACATTGGACTGCTGTAAAGCATATATTAAAGTACCTGAGAAGGACTAGAGATTATATGCTAGTTTACCAAGCAGATGATTTGCTCCCTATGGGTTACACGGATTCCGACTTCTAATCAGATAGGGATAATAGTAAGTCTAAATCAGGCTATGTGTTTACTTTAGGAGGTGGAGCCATTGCATAGAGGAGTGTTAAGCAGAAATGTATTTTCGACTCAACCATGGAAGCTGAGTATGTGGCAGCCTCTGAGGCAGCAAAAGAAGCAGTGTGGCTCAGGAACTTCCTAATGGACCTAAATGTGATTCTTGGTTTGCCCAAAATCATCACAATTTATTGTGATAATAGCGGTGCAGTAGCAAACTCGAAGGAACCATGAGCCCATAAGGCGAGTAAACACATAGAGCGCAAGTACCACCTGATACGAGACATCGTGAAGCGAGGAGAAGTTGTTGTTGCCAAGATTGCATCAGCGGATAACCTGGCAGATCCTTTCACTAAGGCCCTTCCGGCGAAAGTTTTCGATCGGCATGTTGAAGGAATGGTGTAACGACCCGACCCCTCGGCCCCTTGGGAGGCCACAATGGCGGCACATTAGGCAACCCCTTGGCGGTCCCTTGGGCGGCCCATCTGGCGGCCCAACGGGCGGCCCAACTAGCGGCCCAACTGGCGACCCCTTATGTCGTTGACCGACGACCCTCGACCGTGCTGTTACTCACTAGGTCTTCCCACCCCTGGCCAGTGGATTTTTGCCTTCCCCAGGATTCAAACTATAAACCTCCAGGCTAAGTACTAGAGTTTATGAATCCTGGTAGCCAAGTGAGCGTCACTCACTTGGCTACCAGGATTCATAAACTCTAGTACTTAACCTGGAGGTCTAGAGTTCGAAAAATCCACTGGCCAGGGGTGGGAAGACCTAGTGAGTAATGACACGGTCGAGGGTTGTGGCCGCCCAAGGGGTCGAGGGGTCGGGTCGTTACAATAAAAAGGCACATTTTTATTGTAACGACCCGGCCCCTTGTCCCCTTGGACGTCCCAACTGGCGGCCCATTTGGCGGCCCCTTGGCGGTCCCTTGGGCGGCCCAACTAGTGGACCAACTGGCGACCCTTATGTCGTCGATCGACGACCCTCGGCCGTGTCGTTACTAACTAGGACTTCCCACCCCTGGCCAGTGGATTTTTGCCTTCCCAAGGATTCGAACTCTACACCTCCAGGATAAGTACTAGAGTTTATGAATCCTGGTAGCCAAGTGAGCGCCACTCACTTGGCTACCAGGATTCATAAACACTAGTACTTATCCTGGAGGTCTAGAGTTCGAATCCTGGGGAAGGCAAAAATCCACTGGCCAGGGGTGGGAAGACCTAGTGAGTAACGGCATGGCCGAGGGTCGTCGGTCGACGACATAGGAGTCGCCAGTTGGGCCGCCCAAGGGACCGCCAAATGGGCCGCCAGTTGGGCCGCCCAAGGGGTCGGGTCATTACAATAAAAATCTTATGTCTACGTTTCTTGCTAAAAGATTTTACTACGATAATTGCATTTAGGCTATGGGCCGCCAGATGGGCCTCCAGTGTGGCCGCCCAAGGGGCCGAGGGGTCGGCTCGTTACAATAAAAAGGTGTCTTTTTATTGTAACGACCCGGCCCCTTGGCCCCTTGGGCGGCCCAACTGGCGGCCCATTTGGCGTTCCCTTGGACGACCCAACTGGCGGCCCAATTGGCGACCCCTTATGTCATCGACCGACGACTCTCGGCCGTGCCATTACTCACTAGGTCTTTCCACCCCTGGCCAGTGGATTTTTGTCTTCCCCAGGATTCGAACTCTATACCTCCAGGATAAGTACTAGAGTTTATGAATCCTGGTAGCCAAGTGAGTGCCCTAATGGTAACTTAAACTAATCTCAACTAAGAGGTCTCGAGCTCAAATAAATTGTCACGCCCCGGGGGAGTCCCTGTCCGAAAAAATTTCAACAGCATCTCCCCTGTATGACTTATAATTTGAGCCATTTCTACATACACAATATACCTCAGCCACAGGCGGCTGGAATATACACACAACCATGCAGTTTATATGCAGCCTACTTGGCTGATACAATAAAAACACAACCACGCAGTTATATGTAAATCTAACAGCCCACTCGGCTGTACCAAAACCAAACACAATGGAAAATACAATGGACAACACATACAACTAAAAACGAAGACTGCTAGCCGGCTAGGCTTACACCACACAACAAAACAACACTCTAGAAACAAAACCGGAGCACATAGCTAAATACACAAAATTCATATACCAAAATAAAAATAAACAAAAGCGGAGACAGGTCTTCTGATGTGACGTGGGGATCGGCAGACAGGATACTCCAAGCGACTCCATAAACAACCTGGTACCTGAAAAAGATAGTGTTCATGGGGGTGAGTTCAACAACTCAGCAAATACCTAGTTGACATGTATAGTAAACTATAACAAATAGTAATAACTATGGAGTACAATCTCCTAGACAAAAGCTGAAAATGCACAATAGAACAAGGCTGAAGAAAACTGTACTCACAAGGGCCTCCTATCAGAATAGTCAGGTCGTCAGACCGAGAGTATCATAAATCCTGTATGCATGTCAAGCATATGCATCCATCCAAATGCAGCATATAAGTGCAACAAACATAATCAGTAAATGCATCAATGCATATGATGCCAATGACATGGTCACCCCTGACGCCAGTCAGCCATCTCACACACGATGGTGAGACCGAGTGGGTAGGGCTGTGACAACCGTACACTCTGCCATCACTGCTCCTGATTAGTGACCGAGTGGACAGGATGCTGTCGGAGTACACTTATCCTCCTACCCCAAATCATAAGTGGGGGAGCACAATGCTCTCATCTCCTGGTACACGATGACGGGGAGGGATCCCTGACATGCTACCACGCTGCGTCACACTACCCATGAGAGACCAACGGAGCACCAACAGAGCAAAACTGATGTGCTACCATGATGCATCACGCTACCCATGAGCGGAGCACCGATAGAGATGAAACTAGCGATATGCTCAACAATAATGGAGCAGACTATCGCGCAACATGTAATCATGCGAATGGTGCATGGCACTAAGCATGGCAAAATCCTGAACAACATAGAAATATCCATATATTTATATATATATATATATATATATATATATATATATATATATATATATATATATATATATATATATATATATATATAAATAATGTGTACCATAGGACAATGAACCAAACCAAAGGTACACAGATTAGATAAGGTATAAAAACCTAGATCCTGAACATAATAAACACATGGTTGTGTCGCTACCCCTATAAGCATGTATAATCAGGTAGGTATTAACAAGAAGTGCATAATAAGTAAACAAAATAAGCATGTAACAGGTATCGGATAGTGACCAATCGAAGCAAAGACGAACATAATCATTACTAAGGTTATAACCTACTAAACATATCAACATGACATTATCAAAGATAAGTCAAGGTACCCGCCTCAAATAGCAGGTCCAATCCAGTCAAATCTAACGTCGAGATGCTCATCTCGCGTCAAGGTCCTCAACCACCGTTGTTGTTGCTCAACAGCAAGGATCGTTGCTGCTGAACCTAATGTGAGCAGCTACTGGATTAAATTGTTGGACCAAGAAAACCCCACAGAGAAGAATGCTTCCTGCTGGAGTTCAAAGCTCTGCTGCTAGAAAACAAGTAAGCACAAATTCTAGATCACAGAACGAAACAACTCATAGCTGGGAACAAATTACACTGTTCGGACCAAGAACAGAAGATCCAAAACCAACAACCCAAACTTACCTCAACTGTGACCTAAATCCACCGCAAGCAAGGGATGATCAAGAACAAAGGATAAGATCCAAGTTCTGATATGGAAATATAGTAAGAACTGATCTGAGATCTTCCTCCTTGTCCAGAACAAGAAGAAGATCACAACAAGGACAATCAATCACACGCGATCCCTAATTCCACAGCTAGTTAAATCGCCTACCTTAAGGATCACTGCTAGGGCACGGCGGTGATTCGGGAGTAGGGCACAGCGGAAGGTCGGCGATGCAGTGAAGCGGCGAGCTGAGAGAAGATGATCGGCTCTGTGTTCCTGTGGCCCATTCAACGTCGGTGCGCAGATCCGAAGAGGGGAAGGGCGGCGGCGCTGGGATCTATAAGGCGAGGGTGACGAGCGCCAATGACTAGCTAGGGCACAAGCACAGAGGAGGCGGTCGACAGCAAAAATCTAGGGCATAGAGGGTAGGCGCTGCTCCGTGCAGCAGAGGGAAAGGTTCGGGTGGAGGAGCCGATGGACTTCAACCGAAGGAAGGAGGAAGAGAAGTGGAAGAAGGGTCGGCACGGCTTAAATCGTGATGAAGGGGAAAGAAACCGTCGCCGGTTAGGGCTTCAGCGTCAGGCACGCGGGGAGGAAGAAGGAAATGGCTTGAGAAGAGGAAAATAAAGAAAAAAAAAGAAAAGGAATTAAGAAAATAAAACTTTTCTCGCTTAATTGGGTAGCCAAAACGGGCTTTCCCTAGGACCGAATTTTTATCCCCGTAACCGAAGTCATACGGTCTCCCAAAAATTTCCAGAAAATTTCTAAAAATTTTGGAAAATTCCCTTATCGTTATTCGCCATTTTCTGGTATTTTACATTCTCCCCCACTAATAAAAAGTTTGTCCCCAAATTTCGTTATCTACCATCAGCAAGTACTAGCAAAAGCTAAACAGTATAAATGCTGAACGGAACCATAACTTACATACCTCAAGTGAAAAGATGGTGGTATCGAGCTCGGATAGTATCCTTTAGCTCCTAGGTAGCCTCCTCGTCCAAAAGATGCTGCCATCCGACTCTAACCAGCCGGATAGTTTAGTTCCACAACTGACGCTCTTTTCGGTCCAGAATCCGTACCGGAACCTCCTCATAAGTGACGTCAGGCTGAACGGAAACTGAGATATCTATCAGCACATGTGTCGGGTTGGGTACGTATTTCCTCAGCATAGATACGTGGAATACGTCGTGAGCGCCTGCCAGGGACGGTGGTAGTGTCAGCCGATAAGCTACTGCTCCAATCCTCTCCAGGATCTGGAAAAGGCCAATGTACCACGAAGCTAGCTTACCTCTGAGGCTAAATCTCTTCACCCCTTTCGTGGGTGAAACTCACGGAAATACATGGTCTCCTGCAGAGAACTCCAGGGGTCTGCGTCTCCGATCTGCATAACTCTTCTGGCGGTCCTGCGCCTCTGACATCCTCCGTCTGATAGTATGGACCAACTCTGCCTCATGCTGAGCTCTATGAGGCCCCAATAGCTGGGCCTTCCCAACCTCATCCCAGAAGGTGGGTGTCCGACAAGGCATACCATACAACGCTTCAAACGGTGCCATCTGGATAGCCGAATGAAAGTTGTTGTTGTAGGCAACTCTACCAATGGCAAATGGTCCTCCCAACTGCCTCCAAAATCCAATACACAAGACCTTAACAAGTCCTCTAGAGTCTAAATGATCCGCTCTGACTGTCCATCTATCTTCGGATGGAAAGTTGTACTGAAACGGAGCTGAGTGCCAAAGGCCTGCTGCAGACTCTGCTAGAAACGAGACGTGAACCAGGGGTCTCTATCCGAAATGATAGTCAAAGGGACACCATGTAATCTGATGATCTCCCGGCAATACAGATCTACCAATCGATCCAGGGAATTAGTCTTCCGGATCGCTAAGAAGTGCGCCAATTTGATTAATCGATCAACGATTACCCAAATCGCGTCATGTCCTCGTCGTGTCCTCGGCAAACCCACTACAAAGTCCATGGTGATGTGTTCCCATTTCCACTCAAGAATAGGAATCCACTGAAGTAATTCGGCAGGTCTTTGGTGCTCAACCTTCATCTTCTGACAAACAAGACATCTAGCTACGAATTCCATGATTTCTTCCTTCATACCGTTCCACCAATAAGAACACCTCAAATCTCGATACACACGGATACTGCCTAGGTGGATCGCAAATCGGGAGCAATAAGACTCCTGAAGTAGCTCCTGTAAGACCGGGTGAGACTGAGGTAAGCATAATCTGCCTCGGGAGTATATAATACCCTCCTCATCTCGTGTGAACTCGGTCTGCTGCCCGGAAGTTATCTGGCTGGCGATAAACTGCAAATGTTGTTCACTGGCCTGGGCCTCTCGGATCCTCGTCTAGATCGACGACTGAGCAACCATGGTAACCAGAATACCCTGCTCTGTCTGTCCCTTCTCCTGAAGGCCCAACTCGGGGAAACCCAGAACCAAGTCTGTGACTGAAACTCGGTGGCAAGCCAAAGTCCCTCTGAACTTCCAGCTGAGTGTATCGGCAACCACATTAGCTTTTCCCGGATGGTAGCTAATGGTACAATCATAATCCTTCAGGAACTCCATCCATCTCCTCTGTCGGAGATTAAGTTCCTTCTGGGTGAAAATATATTTGAGACTTTTATGATATGTAAGAATCTCAAAGATAATGTCGTACAGATGATGTCGCCAAATCTTCAAAGCAAAGATGATGGCGGCTAGCTCCAAATCATGTACTGGGTAGTTCTTCTCATGCTCTTTCAACAGTCGAGAAGCATAGGAGACTACCCTACCGTGCTGCATCAGAACAGCATCCAAACCCTGTAGAGAAGCATCGGAGTAGAGTACGAATCCGTCTTCTCCAGCAGGCAAAACCAAAATTGGAGCCGACACTAATCTCCGTTTCAGCTTCTGAAAGCTGGTCTCACAGGCTTCTGACCAAGTGAACTTCACGCCTTTTCTGGTTAGGTGTGTCAGTGGCGTAGTAGACGGAAGAAACTCTCGACGAAAGGTCTGTAATATCCTGCCAGTCCGAAGAATTGCGGATCTCCTGCACTGATTTCGGCTGCTCCCAACTGGTGACAGCCTCGATCTTCTGAGGGTATACTGAAATACCTCGGCTAGAGACCACATGACCCAGAAAATCGACTGAAGATAGCCAGAATGCACACTTGCTGAACTTCGCGTATAGCTGATGTCGTCGAAGAGTCTCCAAGACTATGCGAAGATGTTGTGCATGTTCCTCCTCGAAATGCGAGTAGATCAATATGTCGTCGATGAAATCGACAACGAACTAATCTAGATACTCCATAAAGATGCTGTTAATCAAATCCATAAATACCGCTGGAGCATCGGTATGCCCAAATGGCATTACCAAAAACTCATAATGTCTGTACAACAAACATTCTCAACCAGAGATCCCCAATAACAAGTCTGAAATCTGATCACTAACTACAAATCACCAAAGAATAGATCATCTCATGTGAGAGCAACGCTCCATCACAAGAAATACTACATATGTGGGAGCAACGCTCTACCACTAAAAATCCAAAATATGTGGGAGCAACACTCCACCACAAACAATCCATAATATGTGGGAGCAACGCTCCACCACAAACCATCCATACTCCACCACAAACCATCCATAACATGTGGGAGCAACGCTCCACCACAACCATCTAAAATATGTGGGAGTAACACTCTACCACAATCAATCCACAATATGTGGAAGCAACACTCCACCACAATAATCCAAAACATATGGGAGTAACGCTCCACCACAAACAATCTAAAATAGGTGGGAGCAACGCCCCCCACAACAATCCATAATATGTGACCAAGACATCTAACTATCCAACTAGAGACTGCACAAGGAGACTGCACAAGATCACTCTACCACAATCACTGTGGGCAGCCAAAGGTGTAACCACCTAGTAAGCAAATCAAATCCATCGTCAACTCTATCAACATCCTAGTGAGTCACCCACCAATAGGAGAATTAGTTGACAGGGTAATACAACAAATGACATAATATAGACACTCCACATCCTGCATTCAACATAGGTAGAATCATCATGATGCTACCAACAATACACCTGGCACACGTGCACACACCACATAGGTATAATCGACATAATCCTCCAATTAGTACACACCCAACACACTCATATCACAGTATAAATCAGCGTGATACCTCCAACAATACATACTGAACCCGTGTGCATAAATCAACATAGGTATAATCGTCAATACACCTCAAACAACACTCACCTAACATATAAACGCATATGCCAAGAGTATAATCAACGTAATACTTCCAATGAATCATAATAGTCACAAGTGTACACAAAGAACAAATATAATCAACAAGATACCTTCCAAAATACACCAAACATATGTACACATAACATAGATATGAATAATCAGGATATTTAACTAAATCAACCTGACATTCCCTATGCTACCTTCTAAGTTATCCCACTTACATACAGTCTAAAATTAAAGTACCTATGGAATATGATACATCGATCCTCTATAAACTGATCAAACCGACAATGGTATACAGCTAATTCAGTCTTTTCCACATTAGTACAAGCCATGTACTCAAATGTGCTCTAGATACCTAATTAAGCACAAATAACCCAAAGATTCGTACCTCTAAAAATAGAGTACGACAATCCCCTACTGATTGGACCAACAAAACTAATCGGTCATCTACTAACTAATCAAGAATACATTAATCATCCGTAAGCAACTAAGGTATATCGATCCATGACTACCCAAATCAACAAGTGTAAATCAAACTTCTACTGACCGATCTAACAAGAGTAAATCAATTATCTACTGATGAAATTAACAAAGATAAAATGGTATACTACTGGCTAAATCAACATGAATATGTAGATACTATCCACTACACAACTAATAATAGCAGAGGCTGGTATGTGCCTCCATCTCCTAACCAACTGGTAGTAACAGAAGATAAAACTACTGGTGGTATGATATAAACAATCACTAGAGACTGTAGTCCTTGATCTTTATTAGGGTCGATCATCATCAGTGGCTAACCCATCACATGTAATATTAGCTTGTCACGTTCGCAAGTGTACGGAAATGTCACATGTAATGCTCCATAGGATTTACATCAAGTTTTCCAGAAAGTTGTCCTGGTGCTCTAGAAGATGAGGAAGCTAGCTGGGCAATTTGGCTATCCTGAATCTTTTGATGCTTTTCATAATTATCCATTCTCTGAGTAAGCTTCAATAGATCCTGTTTCATTTCATTTTGATTGGAGATAATTTCTTTAAGCATCTTTTCAATTTTTGATGTAGGAAAGCCTTGAAAAGATTGTTGCTGAAAATTTTGATGCCCAGATTGAAAATTTGGTCATGCCTCCATAGATGGTCCTTGATCCTGATTATTTCTGTAAGAGAAATTTGGATGATTTTTCCATCCAAGGTTGTAAGTATTTGAGTATGAGTTGTTCTGTCTTTGATTAAAACCCATGATTGCATCGCATTGCTCCAATTGATTAATTTGTGCAGTGATAGCTCCCAATGGACATGAGTCATTTGAATGTTCTGAACTTCCACATACTTCACAAGATATAGCAATGGCATTTACCATATTTGAACTAGCCCCCATATTCTCAAATTTTTTGTAAGAGCATCAAGTTTTGCAGCCAATAAAGTCACCGCATCAACATCAAACTTTCCTGATGCTTTTGTTATTAGGTTTGTTGAAGGATGACCACCACTTCTTTCATTTGCCCATTGATGATGATTTTGTGCTACACTCTCTATGATTTCCTCAGCTTCATCTAAATTTTTATTCATGAGTGCCCCTCCAGCAGCTGAATCAAGGGACACTTTGGTATGATAATTAATACCATTATAGAAAGTATGCAACACTAACCATCTTTCCAAACCGTGGTGAGGGCATTGTCTGAGCATACTATTGTATCTATCCCAAGCTTCAAATAGAGATTCTGAGTCAGCTTGTTTGAAACTTGCAATCAAATTTCTCATATGAGCAGTTTTACTTGGGGGATAGAATTTATCAAGGAATTGTTGCTCACATTGTTCCCAAGTGGTGATACTGTTGGGAGCCAAAGAATTCAACCATTACTTGGCCCTATCTCTCAAAGAAAACCCAAATAATAATAACCGCACTGTCTTTGAAGGAACACCATTCATTTTCATTGTCCCACATATTTCATAAAAGACCTCTAAGTGTTGATTAGGGTCTTCATGTGGTCCTCCACCAAATTGATTTTGCTACACCATGGAAATAATTGCAGGTTTGATCTCAAAATTATTTGCCACCACTGAGGGTCTTGAAATACTAGATCGAAAACCCTTAGCATAAGGTGTTGCATAATCCTTTAGTGGTCTATTAGCCATGTTCAAATGCTCTTGTTCTTCAATTTGTCTCAGCAGAATTCTTCTTCTATGAAATGTTCTATCAATTTCAGGGTCAAGAGGAAAAAATTCTCCTGCAAAGTTAGATCTTCGCATACACAAGAACAAGATTGCAAAAGAAACTAAATCAAACAAAGAAATTAAAAACATAGAAAGGTGAGATTGGAATGTTAGAAAACTAAAAAAATGCAGAATTAAAATTACTACAAAAGAATTTCCAAGAAGTTAGAAAGTATACAGGAAAATGAAAACAGAAAACTAGAGATTAGAAAACTAAAAAAATGCAGAATTAAAATTACCACAAGGACTGTAATTAGCACTAGAAATATCTCAAAACGAATTAGCTAAACAACTAATCAATTGGTTTCAAATGCTAGGATGAAAAACAAATTTAAAATGAAAGATTAACAAACAAGAGTTTGGGGTTTGAGTTATGATAAAGGGAGGTTCTAGGAGTTTTGGTTTCTTTGTAAGATCTCTTGAATGTATATGGTTTACAAATTCTTATTTCTCAATTGTCTAATATTTGTAGAAGGTTGCCAGTTCTCTCTTGCAATAGATAACCGACTTAGGACTGAAACATGTACCTAATGTGATCAATTAGATATGAACCTACGTTGTCCTTACACAGGATTGCACCTATTACTATGCTTCCCTCGGATATCAACATAGAAGTTCATAACTTCTTAACCCATAAAGATATACGGATTGAATCATAAAATCTATCCTACCCTCTTGAATATTCTCATTTCCCCTTCAAGGTTATCCCTCAAACGTCCTTACACGGGCATACACCTGTCACGTGGATCCCTCGGAAAATCGAGTGAGTGTTAATCTCTACAAAGTCTATAAGATATCCAAACAATCAATCAAGAATGAGAATTAAGCCATAATCACAATTAATCATTCAAGATCCAATCGATACAAACTAGGCAACATCATTGAAGCAAAGAAATGGCAAACCCACAAGAGTTTACATCAATTTATCTCATAAATACTCCCTCCATCCTAGAACACAAAGATCTACTCCATAAAACGAAGAAAGAAAACCAAAGATAGGAAGATTACAAGCATTTCTTCAATCCCAATCCAAGAAGAGGAGAGAAAGAAAACTTATCTACAATATAGCTCCATCTTCGGATCCCATCCTCGCTCCCGGAGTTGAATTCGCCAAGATCTCCCTTTAGATCGCCCAAAAATCCTCCCAAGAATGGGAGGAATCCACCAAATCTTGCTTTCTCCCAAATGGGAGAAGATCCCCTTTCAAATCTTCAAAGAGGCTTTAAATAGAGGGGGCTTTTGGGCGCCACACGACCCCGAGGCATGGTCGTGTGAGGTTCACACGGCCAGAGCCTTTCCCCTCTCTGCCATCCATACACGACCGTGTGGTGTACACGACCGTGGACAACTCCCATCAAGACCTCCATGCACAGCCGTGTAGATCCACACGGCCTGGACTGCCCCAGCTTCTGGAAACCTGGCACGGCCGTGTGGTGCACACGACTAGAACACTTTTAAGCGTTGGGAACCTTGCACGACCGTGTGATGCACGCGGCCAGGGCCTTCTTGGTCTCTGGAAACCTTACACGGTCATGTAGATCCACACGACCATGTAAGGATTAAACTCTGATTTGCTACAAAACTTGGCACGGTCGTGTGAGGTTCACACGGCCAGGCCAAGTTCCTTGTCTGTTTCTCCTGGTTGACCACACGGCCAGAGCACTCCACCCAGGCAGGGTCGTGTGTGGCACACGGCAGGCCAAGTTCCTTGTCTGTTTCTCCTGGTTGACCACACGGCCAGAGCACTCCACCCAGGCAGGGTCGTGTGTGGCACACGGCCAAGTGCTTTCTCCAATGCTTAGCTCATAAGTTTGTCCAAGAATGTAGAATCTTCACCAAATTCGACTCCTGTGTACAAAAAAATGCACAAAAAGCATATCTCCGAACAAAAAGAGTAAATATGCTAAAAGAAAAGCTGGAAGTATAAAAATGCATAGATCAAGCAAGCTCAAAGTATGTAAATGTGTGTCAAAACATGCATAAAAGTATATAAAATCTACGCACATCACACCCCCAGACTTAAACCTTTGCTTGTCCTCAAGCAAATTGCTGCAATCTAAATTCATATGTTCTACAACGCATTCATAAACCCTAATGTACTTTCCTAACTCTATCAAAGAGTTCCAATAACAAGCATAATCATGGAAACAAATCAAGTATGGCTCAAGCTTAAATATCCTGTGCACAGTGTAAAAGTAACTCAGAAACCCTTCAAGTTTCAATCTATGTCCTAGTCAAGTCGTCATCAAATTTGAATTCCTAATGTTTCCAGTGAGAGACAAGTAACCAGTGATAGGCACTTAGTTGTCACTCACTTGGTTCATATTTCTCAACCAACCCAAGGTCTCAAAGGCGTGCTCAATCTCAAGAGAAGCTAAGCAGTCATTTCCCCAGTAACCTAACTCGGTCTCAAAGGGGTGACTTGCTAGATTCCACTCACGACAACTGTTTTTTATATCCCTTATTTTTTTTTCATTGCTTTTCTTTTTCATTTTTTTTCAAGTATTTGCATTGGGCAAATCTTATTTCACAAGTGTACTTTTAGCACAAATGTTGGGATATTTTGATTTTTCCAAATGAGCTTTCATGAGTTGAGCCTCATCCAGTAACTAAAATGAAGTTTGAAAAATCACCATGGAAACCAAGTACTAAGCAAACAAGATGAATCGTGACTATTTCAATGATATCAACCATTCAAGCATTAAGTCAAAGTGTAGTGAAAGTAAGATTCTTAAGGTCAAGCCAAGACTAAAACTCATCTCCATATGATTCTTAGCTTGTTTCATGCTACCCAAGATAGAGAAAAGAAGTACATAAAGCTTACTACTAGCATCATTTACAACATCATGAATCTAGATAATGAACGTGCTAACATTTTATCTTGAAGACAAGAAAGCATAAAAGTGAATATTGATGTTCTCAAGATGTTTGCCAAAATTATTTCAAAAGATAATCAAATGACTATCAAAACAAACACTCAAGCAAGACAATCAAAATAGAATGCAAAACAAAAACTACATATGCAGAAAATAAGAAAACAATAAAAAAACTGAAACAAAAAGAAATCAGGTTTGACACCCCCCCAGACTCAAACTTTTCATCGTCCCGAGGAAATCAATATGGTGGAGGTGGAGGTAGATCAAGAAATTCAGGCAGAATAAAAGGGAAATAATCCATAAACCACCTTACTTCATTTCTAACAAACATATGATACTCGAAAAGTTTGTCGACATCATCTTGGAAAAACCTCATATACCCCCGAAAATCTTCATTAAACTCAAAATGGGTCCTATAGGAATTCATAAATTGAGAAATCTTTTCACACAATTCCCTCTCACTCCTAAAACAATCTTGTAACTTTTTAAATTGTTCCTCTTCCATGTGTTCCTTACTTGTAAGGAATTCATTAGTCGAGTCTAGATCATTATGAATATTATTCAAAACAGAGTGAAGTTCTTGGAAAATAAAACTATGGACATCTTGACTAGCCTTGGGAACATTCCTTGGAGTAAAAGATGACAATGTTCTAGATTGTTGCCTAGCTAATTTCAAACACCAATTTTCTTTATCATGGATGGTAGTAAGATCATGATTTGGCAATTTCAAAGGAAAACCATTTTTAATAATTATACTGAATCCATGTTCTTTACACTTAATCATTTTAATTGCTAAACATGAATCTAAATCCAATCCACAAGAATTTTCAACCATTTCCAATTCACTTAAATCATACCCTAATACTAAAGCCAATTGAGTAAGTAATCCTCCTAGAACAATAGGTGTAGTAGAATCTGATTTTCCTAATTTCACCAAATGCTTAAGAAAGAAGTAACCAGAATTAATTGGTACATTTTCAACCATTGCCCATAAGCAATACAAATCCATAAGTCTTACTGATCCCTCTTTATCTTCTCTTCCAAATATGGTATTCTTCATGACTAAATAAGCATATTTAAAAATCGGGTTAATAATGTGAAGAGCTCTGGAATTATGAGGGTTAAAATGTGATTGTTCAGAAATGTGTTGCCAAAAACGTGAATTTCCAAACTGAGGTAAAATTGTACACAAATCATTCTGAGGCAACTCATAACAAGTGTTAAAATCACTTAATGTCCATGCATAATCATCATTAAACAGCTGAAAACTAAGTTTACCCCCACCTTGAACATTATCAACTACTATAAAACTTGAAAATTCAAAAACAATTCTAGGGTAGGTAGGGTATTTCATATTCATCAAACCATTCCAACCTATTCTTTCAAATAATCAATTCAAATCATCCCTAAACCCTAGAGTTTCCAAAGTTACTTCATCAATAAACTTAGTGCTCACAAGAGGACGTTTACATAAAGAAGTATATCTAAGTTGTTGCTCTTCACTAGAGAAAATGATATCAAAGTTATTAGAGATACCTTTAAAACAAGAGTTCCTCCCTTTTATTGCAACCATCTTCTCTTTTCCTTTTCCCGTGGATGAAGTCTCCTTAATCACATTTGCCATGAAGAAACGATTCAATCTTCTCAGGAAGAATGAGAAAGAAAAGTTAGAAGAAGTAGTTTGAAACCTTAGAAATAGAAAAATGAGAAAAGAGGATAAAGAAGAGGATGTGCGGCGGTACACGGCCGTGTACCGCCCACACCCTTTGCCCTAACCCTTTTAGAGGGTATAGACTGGGCCGTGTTTCATTACACGGCCTTATTCACGCCCCATCACACGGTCGTGTCTAAGACACGGCCATACCCATCTTCTTTTCTGGAATTCTTCACACGACCATGTCTGGGACACGGCCACAACTTCCTTCTTCTCGGCTTTCCTCACACGGCCGTGTCTGGAACATGGCCGAAGAACTCTCCTTCTCTGGATTCTTCACACGGCCGTGTCTAGAACACGGCCATGCTCCCTTCCTTCTCTGCAGACTCCACACGGCCGTGTCTGGTAGACACGGCCTGATCCTTTTCCTTCACTGCTTCATTTGCTTGGCTGTGTACAGCACACGGTCATGCCCTGTTTTATTCCATTTGATGTTTATTCTCCTAATCCACTTCTCCAATACTTCCATGCCCATGAAGAAGTCATAGCCAGCTCATGGAAGTAGATTTTAACCTGAAAACAAAACTAAAACATAGTGAAAACAAAATAAAGATGAAAATACAAAATTCAACTAACTAAAAGAACCCTTGGGTTGCCTCCCAAGAAGCGCTTGTTTAGGGTCTTTAGCTCGACCAATCCAACTTATTCTTCTCTTTTCCTTGCCCTTGGAGGGCAGACATATTTTTCATTTTTGTTGGGAGGTCTCCTCCCAACATCCTCCACCAAATTGTTCTTTTCATTAGGTGGCCTTCCATGAGGATGGAAATTCCATTCCTCAAGTTTGTAAATGCTTGCCCTGCTACAAGCATTTAAAAGATAAGAAACATGGTTAGAGACATTAGAAATCATACTCCAACCGTTCCTTACCAATTACCAATGATAACTTATGATTTTTAACATCAATAATTGCTCCAGCTGTAGCAAGGAATGGTCTTCCTAATATGATAGGAATTTTAGGGTCCTCTTCCATGTTCAACATAAAAAAATCTGTGGGAATAATACTCCCACCAACTTCTACTGGCACATCTTTAATAATACCCATAGGGTACCTGCAGGAATGATCAGCAAGTTGTAGTGTCATAGTAGTAAGTTTAATATTTTTGAGACCTAACTTATTACAAATTGAATAGGGAATGAGGCTAACACTTGCCCCCAAATCACAAAAAGCTTTTTCAATGAATTCTATTCCTATATTGCAAGGAATATAAAAACTCCCTGGATCCTTCAATTTCGGGGAAGTGTTCTTCACCAAAAGAGCACTACATTCCTCAGTTAGTGCAATGGTCTCTACATCTCCTCTCTTTCTTTTATTTGACATGATATCCTTCAGGAATTTGGCAAACTTTGGCATTTGAAGAATAGCATCTATAAGAGGAACTTCAACGCATATCTCTTTAACCTTCTCCAAAAATTTTCCAAATTCTTCATCCTTTTTAAGCATATTGAGTCTTTGGAGAAAAGGGATAACTTTGCTCTGATGGTTCAGTGGAAGAGTCTCTTCAACCTCAATGGTATTCTCCTCATTATCAAAAATCTGACTAGGTGTAGGAGGAGAGAGCTCTTCTTTATTTTGCATCCCTTTTTGAGCAGTCACTTGGGAAATTTCCCAAGGTCCGTCCGCTCCTAAGCTCAATTATGTTGCAATGCTCCATAGGATTTACATCCGGTTTTCCAGGAAGTTGTCCTGGTGCTCTAGAAGATGAGGAAGCTAGCTGGGCAATTTGGCTATCCTGAATCTTTTGATGCTTTTCATAATTATCCATTCTCTGAGTAAGCTTCAATAGATCCTGCTTCATTTCATTTTGATTGGAGATAATTTCTTCAAGCATCTTTTCAATTTTTGATGTAGGAAAGCCTTGAAAAGATTGTTGCTGAAAATTTTGTTGCCCAGATTGAAAATTTGGTCTTGCCCCCATAGATGGTCCTTGATCCTGATTATTTCTGTAAGAGAAATTTGGATGATTTTTCCATCCAGGGTTGTAAGTATTTGAGTATGGGTTGTTCTGTCTTTGATTGAAACCCATGATTGCATCGCATTGCTCCAATTGATTAATTTATGCAGTGATAGCTCCCAATGGACATGAGTCATTTGAATGTTCTGAACTCCTACATACTTCACAAGATATAGCAATGGCATTTACCATATTTGAACTAGTCCCCATATTCTCAAATTTTTTTGTAAGAGCATCAAGTTTTGCAGCCAATAAAGTCACCGCATCAACATCAAATTTTCCTGATGCTTTTGTTATTGGGTTTGTTGAAGGATGACCACCACTTCTTTCATTTGCCCATTGATGATGATTTTGTGCTACACTCTCTATGATTTCCTCAGCTTCATCCAAATTTTTATTCATGAGTGTCCCTCCAGCAGCTGAATCAAGGGACACTTTGGTATGATAATTAATACCATTATAGAAAGTATGCAACACTAACCATCTTTCCAAACCGTGGTGAGGGCATTGTCTGAGCATACTATTGTATCTATCCCAAGCTTCAAATAGAGATTCTGAGTCAGCTTGTTTGAAACTTGCAATCAAATTCCTCATATGAGCAGTTTTACTTGGGGGATAGAATTTATCAAGGAATTGTTGCTCACATTGTTCCCAAGTGGTGATACTGTTGGGAGCCAAAGAATTCAACCATTGCTTGGCCCTATCTCTCAAAGAAAACCCAAATAATAATAACCGCACTGCCTCTGAAGGAACACCATTCATTTTCATTGTCCCACATATTTCATAAAAGACCTCTAAGTGTTGATTAGGGTCTTCATGTGGTCCTCCACCAAATTGATTTTGCTGCACCATGGAAATAATTGCAGGTTTGATCTCAAAATTATTTGCCACCACTGAGGGTCTTGAAATACTAGATCGAAAACCCCTAGCATAAGGTGCTGCATAATCCTTTAGTGGTCTATTAGCCATGTTCAAATGCTCTTGTTCTTCAATTTGTCTCTGTAGAATTCTTCTTCTATGAAATGTTCTATCAATTTCAGGGTCAAGAGGAAAAAATTCTCCTGCAAAGTTAGATCTTCGCATACACAAGAACAAGATTGCAAAAGAAACTAAATCAAACAAAGAAATTAAAAACAGAGAAAGGTGAGATTGGAATGTTAGAAAACTAAAAAAATGCAGAATTAAAATTACTACAAAAGAATTTCCAAGAAGTTAGAAAGTAAACAGGAAAATGAAAATAGAAAACTAGAGATTAGTTACAAATATGCAAATGAAAAGAAGTAGAAATGTTATGTTTAGTCTAACTCAATTGATAATCTCCAATGTTATAGCGCAGTCCCTGGCAACAGCGCCAAAAACTTGTCACGTTCCGCAAGTGTACGGAAATGTCGCAAGTAATATAAAAGATTATTGTAATCACAGAGACTGGAATAAGCACTAGAAATATCTCAAAGTGAATTAGCTAAACAACTAATCAATTGGTTTCAAATGCTAGGATGAAAAACAAATCTAAAATGAAAGATTAACAAACAAGAGTTTGGGGTTTGAGTTATGATAAAGGGAGGTTCTAGGAGTTTTGGTTTCTTTGTAAGATCTCTTGAATGTATATGGTTTACCAATTCTTATTTCTCAATTGTCTAATATTTGTAGAAGGTTGCCGGTTCTCTCTTGCAATAGATAACTGGCTTAGGACTGAAACATGTACCTAAATGTGATCAATTAGATATGAACCTACGTTGTCCTTACACAGGATTGCACCTATTACTATGCTTCCCTCGGATATCAACATAGAAGTTCATAGTTTCTTAACCCATAAAGATGCACGGATTGAATCATAAAATCTATCCTACCCTCTTGAATATTCTCATTTCCCCTTCAAGGTTATCCCTCAAACGTCCTTACACGGGCTTGCACCTGTCACGTGGATCCCTCAGAAAATCGAGTGAGAGTTAATCTCTACAAAGTCTATAAGATATCCAAACAATCAATCAAGAATGAGAATTAAGCCATAATCACAATTAATCATTCAAGATCCAATCGATACAAACTAGGCAACATCATTGAAGCAAAGAAATGGCAAATCCACAAGAGTTTACATCAATTTATCTCACAAATACTCCCTCCATCCTAGAACACAAAGATCTACTCCATAAAACGAAGAAAGAAAACCAAAGATAGGAAGATTTCAAACATTTCTTCAATCCCAATCCAAGAAGAGGAGAGAAAGAAAACTTATTTACAATATAGCTCCATCTTCGGATCCAATCCTCGCTCCCGGAGTCGAATTCGCCAAGATCTCCCTTTAGATCGCCCAAAAATCCTCCCAAGAATTGGAGGAATCCACCAAATCTTGCTTTCTCCCAAAGGGGAGAAGATCCCCTTTCAAATCTTCAAATAGGCTTTAAATAGAGGGGGCTTTCGGGCGCCACACGGCCCCGAGACATGGCCGTGTGAGGTTCACACGGCCAGAGCCTTTCCCCTCTCTGTCATCCATACACGGCCATGTGGTGTACACGGCCGTGGACAACTCCCATCAAGACCTCCAAGCACGGCCGTGTAGATCCACACGGCCTGGACTGCCCCGGCTTCTGGAAACCTGGCACGGCCATGTCGGTCACACGGCCTGAACACTTTTAAGCACTGGGAACCCAGCACGCCCGTGTGATGCACACGACTAGGGCCTTCTTGGTCTCTGGAAACCTTACACGGCCATGTAGATCCACACGGCCATATAAGGATTGAACTCTGATTTGCTTCAAAACTTGGCATGGCCGTGTGAGGTTCACACGGCCAGGCCAAGTTCCTTGTCTGTTTCTCCTGGTTGACCACACGGCCAGAACACTCCACCCAGGCAGGGCCGTGAGTGGCACACGACCAAGTGCTTTCTCCAATGCTTAGCTCATAAGTTTGTCCAAGAATGTAGAATCTTCACCAAATTCGACTCCTGTGTACAAAAAATGCACAAAAAGCAGATATCCGAACAAAAAGAGTAAATATGCTAAAAGAAAAAGCTGGAAGTATAAAATTGCATAGATCAAGCAAGCTCAAAGTATGTAAATGTGCGTCAAAACATGCATAAAAGTATATATAAAATCAACGCACATCAGAGCTACAACAACCAGACAAGTACTAAATAAAAAGTGTTAATACATGTCATAACTATCATAGTCAATAATGCATACTAACAAAATGGTAGGATAACAATATACCAACATACCTCCTATAGCTTGGAGATGTCCTGCCGCTGTCAGGTCCTAAAACCCGAAAAGTCACATCGAAAAAACTAAAACACGAAATCCGAAATACGGGATATTAGACTCATAAACATTGCTCTGATACCAATAAATTGTCATGCCCCGGGGGAGTCCC
The DNA here is from genome assembly GCF_018446385.1 of Zingiber officinale. Lineage (NCBI taxonomy): Eukaryota > Viridiplantae > Streptophyta > Magnoliopsida > Zingiberales > Zingiberaceae > Zingiber > Zingiber officinale. The sequence continues at coordinate 104,136,079 of NC_055995.1, read as the reverse complement.
TGTCCGAAAAAATTTCGGCGCATCTCCCCTGTACGACTGACAATTTGAGTCATTTCAACATACACAATATAGCTCAGCCACAGGCGGCTGGAATATACACAAAACCATGCAGTTTATATGCAGCCTACTCGGCTGATACAATAAAAATACAACCACGTAGTTATATGTAAATCTAACATCCCACTCGGCTGTACCAAAACCAAACACAATGGAAAATACAATGGACAACACATACAACTAAAAATGAAAACTGCTAGCCGACTAGGCTTACACCACACAACAAAACAACACTCCAAAAACAAAACCGGAGCACATAGCTAAATACACAAAATTCATATACCAAAATAAAAATAAACAAAAGCGGAGACAGGTCTTCTGATGTGACGTGGGGACCGGCAGACAGGATACTCCAAGCGACTCCATAAACAACCTGGTACCTGAAAAAGATAGTGTCCACGGGGGTGAGTTCAACAACTCAGCAGATACCTAGTTGACTTGTATAGAAAACTATAACAAATAGTAATAACTATGGAGTACAGTCTCCTGGACAAAAGATGAAAATGCACAATAGAAGGAGGCTGAAGAAAACTGTACTCACCAGGGCCTCCTATCAGAATAGTCAGGTCGTCAGACCGAGAGTATCATAAATCCTGTATGCATGTCAAACATATTCATCCATTCAAATGCAGTATATAAGTGCAACAAACACAATCAGTAAATGCATCAATGCATATGATGCCAATTACATGGCCACCCCTGACGCTAGTCAACCATCTCACACACGATGGTGAGACCGAGTGGGTAGGGCTGTGACAACCGTGCACTCTGCCATCACTGCTCCTGATGAATGAACTAGTGGACGGGATGCTGTCGGAGTACACCTATCCTCCTACCCCAAAACATAAGTGGGGGAGCACAATGCTCTCATCTCCTGGTACACGATGACAGGGAGGGATCCCTGATGTGCTACCACGCTGCGTCACACTAAACATGAGAGGAACAACGGAGCACCGACAGAGCAAAACTGACGTGCTACCACGCTGCGCCACTGTCACGCCCCGGAGGAGTCTCTGTCCGAAGAAATTTCGGCAGCATCTCCCCTGTACGGCGGACAATCTGAAACTTTTCTACAAGCACTATATACCTCAGCCACATGCGGCTGGAATAATAACACAAATTAAAACAAACACCACGCAGTTATAAAGATATTCAGCCTCTGGCTGTCACAACCACGCAGTTAATAATAGTAATCAATAACAATAGGACTCTGACTCGAAATCCACCCTATTCCACTACACTCGTAAAGCTCAAATCCAACGAACTCACCTCTTCTGCCGTCCAGGCAGGCACGTAGTAGAATCAAATCCAATATCATATCAAAAATCCATCAAAAGATATCACTCCATACAATATCCATAGGAAAAATCCAAAGACAATACTAAAACAAAGTCTGTTATAGAAAAAGGCCAAATAAAAACAAATAACGAACTAGTAGAGAACTGGCTCTACGTGCAGATGGGGGGCCAGCGACTGGAACTGCTCCGGACAGCCTCAACCTGAAAATATTAACAATGGAGGCGGGGTGAGTCCAACAGGTACAACGGATATGCATAATAAAACAAATAACAGACAACACTAATCATGCGTACAGTCTCCTGAATACGAGAAGGAATAAATGCAACTGAAATGAAATCAGGAGATAACTGTACTAACCGGAATCAAGGTACAAAGGTAACAGGTCGTCAGACCGAAGAAATCATAATCCTGTATGCATGTCAATCAAATGCATCCATACAAATGCAGCATATAAGTGCAGCAATCACAACAATAAAATGCAATAAATGCATATGGTGACCGTGCACTCGGACATCACTGCTCCTGACAGTGACTGAGTGGACGGAATGCTGTCGGAGTACTCCTGTCCTCTGGCCCCAAATCATAAATGGGGGAGCTCAATGCTCTCATCTCCCGGTACACAACGACGGGGAGGAAAAATCTCTGCCGGCTACCACGCTGAGTCTCCTGACCAACGGAGCCAAACAGAGTCCACCATCTGCCGGCTACCACGCTGCTACCCTAAATGCCAACGGAGCCAAACAGAGCGGAACTGACTGCCGGCTACCACGCTGAGTCACCTGACCAACGGAGCCAAACAGCAGAACCGCCACACTCCAGCCAGATATACAACTAATCCATGGGTGGTGTGTGCAGTACATGTAACTGGCAATGGGCTCAACCAAAGTGGAGCCGACAATCGCACAGCATGCAATCATGATGCATGACACTAAAAACATGGCAATCTCATGAATAGCATAGCAAGATCCATACATAAATACAAGGTGTACCACAAGTCAATGTATCAAATGGAAGGTACACAAACAGATAGGGTATCATATAAAACCCTAGGTACTGAACATGATGTATCACAAGGTTGGGTCACTACCGGAAGCATGTAAGGTCAAATAAATAACAACATGCAGTGTATAATAAATAAACAAACAACATGTAACAGATCATGTAGTGACCAACCGAATAAAATGGAAAACACAATTCTTGCTATATGTTAAACACTTTATTATGCATATCAAAAGACATAAGTCAAAGTACCCGCCTCCAATAAGAAAAATCGTATCCGAATAAATCCTCGTCGAGACACCGTCTCGAATCAAAGTCCTGTAACACATGGTATCCAAATTTAGCTAAATACATATAAATAAATTAGCTAAATCAAATCCTCAAGAAGCTAATATAAACTCAGATCCAATTATAAACCCTAATTGAATCATTTAACTCCTCAATCGTTTCTAATCCATTCGAATTAGGACTTGTAATAAACATGGTTAATCATAGCATCTTACCCGATTTAGTCCTAATTCGACACATATATCAACTAATCAAATAATCCAAATTCATTTTGATCTACATCCAAAACCAATTACATACTCCTTACCTCAATTCACAATCAAGTGACCGCTGGTGGGATACGGCCCGAGGGCGTCACCGCCGAAGCAGGATCATCGGAACTGTGGATCACTAAAAATCAATGTTGTCCGAAGCTAAAATGATCAAACTAGCATGATATATGATACGAACAGTACATACCCAAATCTGCCGTACCTACAATAGTGCCAATCGTTTTCCCTCAGCCGCTGATAACTGATCCCTAAATCAAAATACCCAAAAATCAGCACTTGCCGTAATCCAAGAGGTTCAAGTGCTACTGATTGAATCTGTAACCCAACCTCAACTCGGAAGAGTACTACAATCAGTGATCTAATACATAGGAACAACAAAGATAAGCTGCTCACCTCACCGCTGTCTGTCTTGAATCCGGCAGAACAAGAAAATCTAGGGCACAGCACAGAGGAACAACACGGTGACCGGCACTAGGGTTGAGGAGTGCAAAGCAGTGGCAGAAAGATAAAGGGAAATCGGCTGTCGGCAAGGGATCTGCATCCCTTGTGCTCGCACGGCCGGAGGAGGAAGGAAATCTTCGACCGGCGCCCAGGAACCAGACCTAGGGTTCAGATGCTCGATTTCCGGCGGCCCCTGGTGTCCGCAAAGAGATGGAAGCATGCTCGGTCGGCGGTCGCTCGATGAAGAATGGCTCGAGTTGGCGTCGGGCAAAGGAGAGGAAATCGATCGGCCTCGGGAAGAAGAGGAATAGGTGGTCGGCGCCGAGAGGAAGGAGAAGAGAAGGAAACCGCAGCAGAGCTTTTCGGCGTCGGGGTCGGGAATGAGGGAGAAGAGAGGTGGTTAGGGCTCGGGTTCGCGAGGGGAAAGGAGTGAACGGCGACACAAAGAAATGAAAAGAAAAATAAATAAAGAAAAAGGAAATTTAGAAATTCAACTTTTCCTCATTTAAATGGGGTAGCCTAAACAGGCTTTTTTCCCGGCCCCGTTTCCATCCCCGTTAACTCGTTCGTACAAGCTCCGAAAAATTCCCGAAAAATTTCCAAAAATTCCAGAAAAATCCCTTATTAATATTCGCCTATTTTCCGGTATTTTACATTCTCCCCCACTAATAAAAATTTGGTCCCCAAATTTCGTTATCTACCATCAGCAAACACTAACAATAGGTATAGAGTATAAATGCTGAACGGTAAATAAATCACATACCTCAAGTGAAAAGGTGGGGATATCGAACTCGGATCGTATCCTCGAGCTCCCAAGTATCCTCCTCATCTGAATGATGCTGCCATCCGACTTAACCAGCCGGATAGTCTTGTTCCGCAACTGACGCTCTTTCCGGTCGAGAATCCGTACCGGAATCTCCTCATAAGTGACGTCAGGCTGAATAGGAACTGAGACATCTGTCAGCACATGTGTCGGGTCCGGTACGTATCTCCTCAGCGTAGTTACGTGGAATACGGCGTGAACGCCTGCCAAGGACGGCAATAGTGCCAACCGATAAGCTACTGCTCCAATTCTTTCCGAGATCTGGAAAGGTCCAATGTATCACGGAGCTAGCTTACCTCTGAGACCAATCTCTTCACCCCTTTCGTGGGTGAAACTCGTAGAAATACCTGGTCGCAAATGGAGAACTCTAAGGGTCTCCGACTCCGGTCAGCATTGTTAGGATCGTTCGTACTCGGCTAGAGAGGGGGGTGTGAATAGCCGACCCCAAATCTTCCGTTTCTTTCTACAATTAGGGTTAGCGCAGCGGAAATAACTAAATAGAAACGAAACGAAGATGATCAAACCTTAGACGCAGCGATGTAACGAGGTTCGGAGATGATACTCCTACTCCTCGGCGTGTCCGTAAGGTGGACGAAGCCTATCAATCCGTCGGTGGATGAGTCCCCGGAGAACCGGCTAATATATACTCCTTGTGGGTGGAGAAACCTCACCACAATCCTTTGCAACAGCAATAAGGAGTACAACAAAATAGAACAAGAAGAACAAGACTAACAGAAATGTGAACAACACTTGCTTGCCTTCTTGTCAGAGTTTGTTGATGAAGCAGCAGCTTCACGGCTCCTAGAATCGCTAGAAAACCAGCACGAAAGCTCACCCGAAGCTTCAGAATAATGAGAGCTCAGCAAAGCTCTAGAGAAATAGTAGCAGCAACCAGGAACTAAGAGAGAGAAGTGTACACTGTAGAAACCCTTGAACTCCTTTTATAACCTGCGAAGAAGACACAGCAGAAACTAGCCGTTGCTACGCAACGGCTAGAACCTGGACCGATCAGGCTTCAACCTGATCGGTCTCCCGATCGGTCGATCTGACGTAACCATTCTCGTCGATGCGGTGACCGATCAAGACACCGGATCGGTCGCCACGACCGATCGAAGCTCTGATCGGTCCACGGACCGATCAGGCGTCTTTCTCGCGACTATTGATCACCTTCCGATCGGTCCGACAATCGAATCAGACATAATTTAGCACGCTCGATCGGTCACCGGACCGATCAGATAACTAGTACTTGGTTTTGCCCAAACCAAGTCCCAAGCCTTCCAAACCAACATTCGGTCAACCTCGACTGTTGGTACTTCATTCCTAGCATCGGTCACTCCTCACCTAGATTTCCGCCAAGTGTCCGGTCAATCCTTTGACCTACTTGGACTTTCCTCAACACGGATGTCCGATCATCCCCGATCCATCTGCATTTTCCCCTCGCTTCACTCACCGGACTTTCCACGCCACTCACCAGATTTCCACACCGCCTAACATCCCAGTTAGGACTTCTCCACCTCGGCTTCACTCACCAGACTTTCCAACCGCCTAACATCCCAGTTAGGACTTTCCCTGCTTCACTCACCGTGACTTTCCAATTGCCTAACATCCAGTTAGGACTTTCCCACTGCTTCACTCACCAGGACTTTCCAACCGCCTAACATCTCGCTTAGGACTTTCCCTCGTGCCAAGCTCCTGCTTGACTTTTCCTGCCAAGCTCCTGCTTGACTTCTCCAAAGTCTCCATACTTGGACTTTTCACGTGTCAAGCTTCCTGCTTGGTTGCCAAGTCTCCATACTTGGACTTTTCGCATGCCAAGCTCCCTGCTTGGACTTTTCCAGTGCCAAGTCTCCATACTTGGACTTTTCAGGTCAACCAGGTCAACCTTGACCTAGGGTTGCACCAATAATCTCCCAACCATCTATTCTTGTCTCACCTCAAGAATAGAACTCTCTCACGAGTGTCAAACATCAACATGCAACTCAACTAGGTCAACCTTGACCTAAGGTTGCACCGACAATCTTCCCAAGTCAAACATCAAAATACAACTCGAGTCACGTCACCTCGAGTCGGGTCAACCAGGTCAACCTTGACCTAAGGTTGCACCAACAATCTCCCCCTTTTTGATGTTTGACAAAACACATAATCAAGTTAGGTTAACCCGATAACCTAACTTAGGTTTTCCAACCATCTTCCAATGTCCAATGTTCTTTCCTTGAACATTTTCTGGACATCCTCCCCTTAGGTTAACCCGATAACCTAACTTGGGTTCTCCAATAATTCTCCCCCTTTTTGACACACATCAAAAAGAATTCCAATGTTCTTCCTCGAACATTCCTTGACATTCTTCCCCTAGCTTAGGTTAACCCGATAACCTAACTTGGGTTCTCCAATAATTCTCCAATGAACACTCTCCCCTTTTTGACACACATCAAAAAGAAATAGGAGGGTATCAAGGTCAAGAGTTTCTTCCTAATGAAAGTCCCATACCTTTCATAGGAACTCTTAATTTCCCCCTTGATACTAAACTCAACAATCAACTTAGTGATAATCCCATATCACTAATCCTCAAAAGTCTTAAGGAGTAAAAACTCCCCCTAAAAGTCAACTCCCCCTTGACTAATAGGTAAAACTCCCCCTAAAGGTTAACTCCCCCTTGACCATTGCACCAACAATGTCTTGGTGAGTTTCAAACCTTTAGAAATCCAAAACACCAACTCCCAGCTGAAATTTCAGACAAAACAGTCGAAAAATCAGCATTTGGCACGCCCTGATCGGTCACCAGACCGATCAAGGATTCCCTGGATCGGTCACAGTGACCGATCCAGCATCCTCTGGACCGATCAGGCAACCTCCTGATCGGTCCACAAGTCTGATATCAGATTTCTGATTTCTTCTCCCGAAATTCAGAAACCTCTAGAAAATCACAGAAAATTTCAAAAATTGTAAAATTTTGAGGATACATTCCTCATATCATACACTATCAAGGAAAAATAGTTTTCTATGAAAATAGTTTCCATTTTTCAATCTTGATACAAAGTTCAAAAACTTTGAAATAGTTCAAGTTTAACTCAACTTTGTATCACAATGTTCAATGATGAATGCTATCACTAGGAAAGCTTCATCAAGGTTTTTCAAATCAATTTTAAAATGCTTTTAAAACCATTTGAATTTAGGACCATAATCTTAGGGCTAGATGTACATGACTTGTACACAAGCTTTCCCTATGATCCTTAATTTCTTGAATTAGGGTCATCTAGGTACAAGGACTATGCACCTTGATCCTAACTCATGATCCTAATATCTCACACACATCTAAGGTGTATCAAACCACATTCAAGTCAATTTGATGTGAGATATGGATTAAGGTCAACTTAGGCTAAGTTCTCATGCATTTTCTAAACACCAATTTGATCTCAATATCAAATTATATGTTTGTCCTTAAATCAATTTCATTGATTATAATGCAAGAGATGATGACATGGCATATAATGATATCATAAGTAAAAACATGTGCCAATGTCATGATGTCATGGCATAAAGTTTGAAAACTTAAAAAAAACATGACATATAAACTAGCCTAAGCATTATCATGACATTTCAAATGATAATAAAACTAAACATGATGTCATGACATGTGAGAGCAAACAATCATGGCAAGATTTAACATAAATAAATATACCTAGATTACCTATCTAAGTATCCTTAACCACTTTGCTAACCTAAAATTTTAATCCTAGATTGCCCCAAAATGCCAAAATCCTAATTTTGACACTTCTTGAACTCTAGATTAATTCATGCCACTTAAAGATCAAATTTATCCTCAAAACTTGGCATGTTTCATTTTTCCTCGAGAGTTCTCTAGATTTTCCCAAATTGTGCCAATTAAAATCATTCTTTTCCATAATGGCACATTTTACTCTTCCAAGGAGTAAATGATAATTCCATTTCATTTTCAAAGGTTCACAAAACCTTGAAAATGCTCCTTGAGTGTCAATTTCCTCAAAGTTGGGTTAACTACCCTTCTTATTGGAGTTGACACTCTCTAACCCATTTATGGGGTAGAGAAGATGCTCCTAGGAACCCAATACCTATTTGAGCTCATTGGGTTCACTAAATATTCACTAGGGATGACTTCCCTAGCAACCCTCCTAATGACCCTCTTAGGCTTTGAAGCCTTGGTCATTTGGGTCTCATCAAGGTCAACTATAGGGGTGACTCCCCTTGTAACCTTGGTAATGGTCTTCCTAGCCCTAGGTTTTGTTCCATAATCGAATGGAACATTGTGGTAAGTGGGCTTGACCACTTGGGACTTAGATTTGTGACCCAAACCTTTCTTGTCCTGAGACTTTTGACCCTTAAACCCTAGAGATGACTTCTCCAAGTTCTTAAGAGCCTTTTCCAAAGTATCAAGTCTTGACCTCAAGACTTGATTCTCCTTTTCTAATACCTCAAGTTTTAATTTGTCATTGTTCCTTGAGGTACTCCTAGGCATATGTCGAGTAGTTTTGGGATTTCTACCTAGATTTTCCTTAGCCTTAGATGAGTTGATCCTAGGGTTGGCTTTCCTAGTGTTATCCTTATCTGGGCTAACATGTTTAGCACCTAAGCACATATATTGGTTCCTAAAGTTAACATGCTTATCATTCTTGACAATTGCAATAAGACTACTAGCATGTATCTTATTAGAAGTGCAAGAATGAACCTTAGAGGATACCTTAGGGTTTGCCTTCGCTCCCCCTCTACACGTGCTTGGTCTTTTGTCCTTGTGAGATTGCCTCCCCCTTGGACATTGACTCCTATAGTGTCCCCGTTGCTTGCATTGGAAGCACACCACGTGCTCCTTGCCCTTGCGTTTTGGGACTCCGACTTCCTTGATCTTTGGCGCCGGTGGAGTCTTCTTAATTTTCTTTGGACATTTACTCTTGTAATGTCCAAATTCCCTACACTCAAAACACATTATATGCAATTTACTTGAACTTAAAGTGTTTGAGTTACCTAGGGTTGAGGATGGATGGATGCTCTCTTCTTCATCCCTCCCGGAGGTAGAAGCTTCTTCTTCGTGCTTCGATCTTGAAGAAGAACTCACCTCCTCTTCTTCTTTAGATGTTGAGTAGCCCTCAACTTCTAATTCCTCACCTCCACGATGTGAGCTACTTGGCTCACTAGGCTCCTTTTCATGAAATTTTGCCAAATTGTTCCACAATTCCTTGGCGTTGTTGTACCTATCTATCTTGCACAAAACATTATTAGGTAAAGCAAATTCAATAATTTTTGTTACCTCGTCATTGATTTCGGATTGTCGGATTTGCTCTTTCGTCCACTCCTTCTTCTTGATAGGTTTTCCTTCCTCATCCATCGGAGGGGAAAACCCTTCTTGTACACAAAACCAATTTAACATATTAGTCCTAAGAAAATACATCATCCTTACCTTCCAATATGTGAAGTTGTCGTGAGACTCGTAGAAAGGTTGAATCGTGACATCTTCTCCATAGAGATCCATCTCTAGCCCGTGCTCCCCCGGGTGTTGATCCGTCGAAGAGCGGCCTTGCTCTGATACCACTTGTTAGGATCGTTCGTACTCGGCTAGAGAGGGGGGTGTGAATAGCCGACCCCAAATCTTCCGTTTCTTTCTACAATTAGGGTTAGCGCAGCGGAAATAACTAAATAGAAACGAAACGAAGATGATCAAACCTTAGACGCAGCGATGTAACGAGGTTCGGAGATGATACTCCTACTCCTCGGCGTGTCCGTAAGGTGGACGAAGCCTATCAATCCGTCGGTGGATGAGTCCCCGGAGAACCGGCTAATATATACTCCTTGTGGGTGGAGAAACCTCACCACAAATCCTTTGCAACAGCAATAAGGAGTACAACAAAATAGAACAAGAAGAACAAGACTAACAGAAATGTGAACAACACTTGCTTGCCTTCTTGTCGGAGTTTGTTGATGAAGCAGCAGCTTCACGGCTCCTAGAATCGCTAGAAAACCAGCACAAAAGCTCACCCGAAGCTTCAGAATAATGAGAGCTCAGCAAAGCTCTAGAGAAATAGTAGCAGCAACCAGGAACTAAGAGAGAGAAGTGTACACTGTAGAAACCCTTGAACTCCTTTTATAACCTGCGAAGAAGACACAGCAGAAACTAGCCGTTGCTACGCAACGGCTAGAACCTGGACCGATCAGGCTTCAACCTGATCGGTCTGGGGCTTGCCTGATCGGTCTCCAGACCGATCAGTCAGTGCACAGAACCATTCTGTGCGTACTCTGATCGGTCTGGTGACCGATCAGGCCACAGCTGGATCGGTCGCCACGACCGATCAGGGAAGCTCCTGATCGGTCCACAGACCGATCAGGCGTCTTTCTCGCGGCTATTGATCACCTTCTGATCGGTCTGCAGACCGATCAGATACCGATCAGTAGCACACTGATCGGTTACTGATCGGTCACCAGACCGATCAGATAACTAGTGACTTGGTTTTTGCCCAAACCAAGTCCCAAGCCTTCCAAACCAACATTCGGTCAACCTCGACCTGTTGGTACTTCATTCCTAGCATCTGGTCACTCCCTTGACCTGCTAGAATTCCCCGCCAAGTGTCCGGTCAATCCCTTTGACCTACTTGGACTTTCCTCAACACCAGATGTTCGATCATCCCTGATCCATCTGGATTTTCCCTTGCCTGGCTTCACTCACCAGGACTTTCCACCTGGCTTCACTCGCCAGGATTTCCACACTGCCTAACATCCCAGTTAGGACTTCCTCACTGCCTGGCTTCACTCACCAGGACTTTCCAACTGCCTAACATCCCAGTTAGGACTTTCCCACTGCCTGGCTTCACTCACCAGGACTTTCCAATTGCCTAACATCCCAGTTAGGACTTTCCCACTGTCTGGCTTCACTCACCAGGACTTTCCAACTGCCTAACATCCCAGTTAGGACTTTCCCTCGTGCCAAGCTCCCTGCTTGGACTTTTCCCGTGCCAAGCTCCCTGCTTGGACTTCTCCAGTGCCAAGTCTCCATACTTGGACTTTTCACGTGCCAAGCTTCCTGCTTGGACTTTTCCAGTGCCAAGTCTCCATACTTGGACTTTTCGCGTGCCAAGCTCCCTGCTTGGACTTTTCCAGTGCCAAGTCTCCATACTTGGACTTTTCAGGTCAACCTTGACCTAGGGTTGCACCAATAATCTCCCAACCATCTATTCTTGTCTCACCTCAAGAATAGAACTCTCTCACGAGTGTCAAACATCAACATGCAACTCAACTAGGTCAACCTTGACCTAAGGTTGCACCGACAATCTTCCCAAGTCAAACATCAAAATACAACTCGAGTCACGTCACCTCGAGTCGGGTCAACCAGGTCAACCTTGACCTAAGGTTGCACCAACAAGCATAACACTTCTAGCAGTCTTATGCCTATGACATCCTCTATCTGATAATATGGACCACTTTGCCTCACGTTGAGCTCTATGAGGTCTCAACAACTGGGTCTCTCGGATTCTCGTCCTGATCGACGACTGAGCAACTATGGTAACAAGAATACCCTGCTCTGTCTGTCCCTGCTCCTCAATGTCTAACTCAGAGAAATCCTGAATCAAATGTGTGACCACAACTCGGTGGCAAGCTAAAGTCCCTCTGGACCTCTAGCTAAGTGCATCGGTAACCACATTAGCTTTTCCCAGGTGATAGCTAATGGTACAATCATAATACTTCAGGAACTCCATCTATCTCCTCGGTCGAAGATTAAGTTCCTTCTGAGTGAACAGATATTTGAGACTCTGATGGTCAGTGAAAATCTCAATGTAATATCATACAGGTACTGCCGCCAAATCTTCAGGGCAAAAATAACAGCGGCCAACTCCAGATCATGAACTGAGTATTTTCTTCTCAGGCTCCCTCAACTATCGAGAAGCATATAAGAATACTCTACCGTGCTGCACCAGAACAGCACCCATACCCTGTAGAGACGCGTCGGTGTAGAGAACAAATTCGTCCTCTCCCGAAGGTAAAAACCAAAAATCAAAGCCGACACTAGTCTCCGCTTCAGCTCCTAGAAGCTGATCTTGAAATCCTCAGTCTAAATAAACTTCACGCCTTTCATGGTCAGGCGTGTAAGTGGCATAGCAATCCGTGAGAAACCCTCAACGTATCTCCGAAAATATCGGTCAAACAAAGGAGGTTGCAAGCCTCTTCTATTGACTCCGTCTACTCCCGACGGTAACAATCTCGATCTCATGTGGAACCACGGTATACTTCTATTGGTGACCGTGTGGCTCAAACATCTCACATAAAACAATCCAAACCTGCACTACTGATAATCACATATAGATGTTCTCGTCGAATCATCTCTAGATCTATGCAAAGGTAGTGTACGTGACTTACCTCGGATCCGTAATAGATCACATCATCGTCCACAAAGATAATGGAAACCTATCCAAACATCCTCGACATACCAGGATCATCGAGTCCCTGAAAACATCTAAGGCACTGTAAGCCTATATGGCAAAAACCAAGACACATAATGTCCGTATCACAGACATTCCTATCCATAAGATCTCCGATAATAAATCGAAAAATCTGATCATCAATAACATAAATCACCAAAGAATAAATCCTCCAGAGTGAGAGCAACGCTCCATCACAGGAAACACCACATATGTGGGAGCAACGCCTACCACAAATAATCTGAAATATGTATCGCAATAAATATAGGAGCAATGCTCCCTACAAATAATAATATATGGAGAAATGCTCCACTACCAGCAATCCGTGATATGTGGGAGCAACGCTCCACCACAAAACAATACCCAAGTACCCCAAGGCACCTAACTATCCAGCTAGAGACTGTACAAGATCTCTCTACCACAATTCGCTGTGGTTAGCCTAGGATATAACAACCTAGTAACTAATCAAATCCATCATCAACTCTATCAGCATCCTAGTGGGTCATCCACTGATAGGAAAATTAGTTGATGGGTTAATTCAACAAATGGCATAATGCAGTTACTCCACATTCTGCATTCAGCATAAGTAGAATCATCATGCTGCTACCAATATATACTTGGCACACGTGCTCACACAACATATGTATGATCGACATAATCCTCCAATTAGTACACACCAAACATACTCACTACTCAGGTATATTCAATATGATACTTCCAACAATACATACCGAACATGTGTGCAAAATCAATGTAAGTAAAATCAACAATACACCTCAAACAACACTCACATGACATATCTTCACCTATGCCAAGAGTATAACCAACATATACTTCCAATATAGCATACTAAACTCAGGTGCACTCACAAATCAAACATAATCAAAAAGATACCTCAGATACCACACCAAACACATATGTACATATCACAACTCAGATTAAATCGACAAAATGCCTCTATCAAAACACCACCGATGTACTTATACTACATCTCGGATTTAATCAACAAGATATCTTCAATAATACCTCCAGATACATACACCGAACTACATATCTATGATCCACAAGGAACTTCCAAACCATATCAGAACATGGATACATATACTACTTGCAAATGGACAGTCTATCACAGGACTCCTACAACACATAACAATCATAATATACATCCAACATAGACATGCAAAATCAGCATACCAGCTCAATTAAAGAGACCAACCTTATGCTACCAACACTCATGGGTTACGGTATATCTAAACAAAATTCATGCATATGTATCAAGCATGAATACATCAATCAAAAGCAACCCAAAATAAAGCAGCCTAATCATCCAGTAACAACCCTGCTCCAGGTTCAAGGAACTAATATCGGACAAGAAAGATATACACACCATGGTATAACATTGCAAGTCAATGTCATACCTTACCAAGACCATATCTAATGGGGAAAATTTTATCATCATAAATCCAAATGTACTCTCCCAGTATACACTAGTAACGATTGTATCCCATAAGTGTTAAGCAATTAGCTCTACACTTCCTTACATCAGCAGGGTCACATATCCCAATGCACCCTCTAAGTTATCCCACCAGGTATATACAATCCACGGTCAAAATCTTCATGGAATAGGATACATCGATCCTTTATAACCTATCCAAGCCGATAATGATATATGGCTAAATCAGTCATTTTCACGTCAGTACAAAACATGTACTCAAATGTGCTCTAGATACATAACTAAGCACAAATAACCTAAAGGTTTGAACCTCTAAAAATAGAGTATGGCAATCCTCTACTGATCAACCAACAAAACCAAATCATTCATCTACTAACTAATCAAGAATACCTTAATCCTCCACAAGCAACTAAGGTATATCCAACCACATAATATCATATGTATAAATGTGTACGACCCAAAAGAAAAAGTCAGAATTTAAGAACATCAAGACACTCTCATCTTCATCCTCAAAAACATCAGCCCACACTATATCAGATGAATAAATCTCTACTCCCCTTGAGGGCAAATTAGCATTCAAAACATCAATCACTATTTATCCACATAGTCCCATATCAGAGGAAGCATATATCATTTTTTTTTTTTATCATCATCCTGTTAACTATCCATAACCAACTAGGTTTATTAAAATCTCATAGGCACATTCAACCGTAAAACTCTCCAGCACCCAATTTATAATCTGATCACCAACCATAATCATCAAATCTGTGAATATCATAAATGACACTCACTATGTCACCATCAATGACAACCCAAATATAAATCATCAAAATAGTTATCCACTAATAGATCATCAAAACAAATATCTAGTAATTGATCATCAGAAAACCACATAACATTTACTCTCATAAATCATTAGAAATCAACATATCATAATATCTTATATCACAATATCCCTCAACCTCAAACCATTCTCAACAATGATCAAACATGGTAACCCCCAATGACCAATTTCCATCGTACCTGGTACCCTAATATCCAAAAGATATGAGTATAAAACTCTCCTGGCTAAGTCAACAGGAATATGTAGGTATCATCCACTACCCAACTAACAATAGCAGAGGCTAGTATATGCCTCCATCTCCTACGAGTAGTAACAGAAGCTAACACTACTGATGGTATGATAAGAAAAATCACCAGAGATTATAATCCTTTATCTCTATTAAGGTCAACCATGCTCAATGGCTAATCCATCACATGTAATATGTGCTACTACAACCAAACAGGTACTACATAAAGAATGCTAATACCTATCATAAACTATAAAATTAAACATCATACCTATATGCCGTCTGGAGATGTTCCATCGTTGTTCCGTACGAGAAAAACAATACTGGAAATCCATATAAATCCATAACGAAATTCCATAACAAAATCGAAACGGAAAATCCGTGCAACCCAAAATAACTGCCCAGACTAATCTGTCTCGCAACTAGGGCTAGTATAAAAATGTCCAAAATACCAAACGCAAATATCACACCCTGCTCTGATACCAATGAATTGGTATCAGATAAATGCCGAAAATCCAACACACGGAAATCAAATAAATATCGCCAAACTTTGGCGCGCTGATACCCAATAAACTGATATCAGATTATTCAAAGTATCCATAATACGAAAACAAAGATCGTATAAATCCAGAACACGCAGCAAGTATCGTATACCTGCTCTGATACCACTAAATTGTCACGCCCCGGAGGAGTCTCTGTCCGAATAAATTTCGGCAGCATCTCCCCTGTACGACGGACAATCTGAAACTTTTCTACAAGCACTATATACCTCAGCCACATGCGGCTGGAATAATAACACAAATTAAAACAAACACCACGCAGTTTATAAAGATATTCAGCCTCTGGCTGTCACAACCACGCAGTTAATAATAGTAATCAATAACAATAGGACTCTGACTCGAAATCCACCCTATTCCACTACACTCGTAAAGCTCAAATCCAACGAACTCACCTCTTCTGCCGTCCAGGCAGGCACGTAGTAGAATCAAATCCAATATCATATCAAAAATCCATCAAAAGATATCACTCCATACAATATCCATAGGAAAAATCCAAAGACAATACTAAAACAAAGTCTGATATAGAAAAAGGCCAAATAAAAACAAATAACGAACTAGTAGAGAACTGGCTCTACGTGCAGATGGGGGGCCAGCGACTGGAACTGCTCCGGACAGCTTCAACCTGAAAATATCAACAATGGAGGCGGGGTGAGTCCAACACTCAGCAGGTACAACTGATATGCATAATAAAACAAATAACATGTACAGTCTCCTGAATACGAGAAGGAATAAATGCAACTGAAACGAAATCAGAAGATAACTGTACTAACCGGAATCAAGGTACAAAGGTAACAGGTCGTCAGACCGAAGAAATCATAATCCTGTATGCATGTCAATCAAATGCATCCATACAAATGCAGCATATAAGTGCAGCAATCACAACAATAAAATGCAATAAATGCATATGGTGACCGTGCACTCGGACATCACTGCTCCTGACAGTGACTGAGTGGACGGAATGCTGTCGGAGTACTCCTGTCCTCTGTCCCCAAATCATAAATGGGGGAGCTCAATGCTCTCATCTCCCGGTACACAATGACGGGGAGGATATCTCTGCCGGCTACCACGCTGAGTCTCCTGACCAACGGAGCCAAACAGAGTCCACCATCTGCCGGCTACCACGCTGCTACCCTAAATGCCAACGGAGCCAAACAGAGCGGAACTGACTGCCGGCTACCACGCTGAGTCACCTGACCAACGGAGCCAAACAGTAGAACCGCCACACTCCAACCAGATATACAACTAATCCATGGGTGGTGTGTGCAGTACATGTAACTGGCAATGGGCTCAACCAAAGTGGAGCCGAAAATCGCACAGCATGCAATCATGATGCATGACACTAAAAACATGGCAATCTCATGAATAGCATAGCAAGATCCATACATAAATACAAGGTGTACCACAAGTCAATGTATCAAATGGAAGGTACACAAACAGATAGGGTATCATATAAAACCCTAGGTACTGAACATGATGTATCACAAGGTTGGGTCACTACCGGAAGCATGTAAGGTCAAATAAATAACAACATGCAGTGTATAATAAATAAACAAACAACATGTAACAGATCATGTAGTGACCAACCGAATAAAATGGAAAACACAATTCTTGCTATATGTTAAACACTTTATTATGCATATCAAAAGACATAAGTCAAAGTACCCGCCTCCAATAAGAAAAATCGTATCCGAATAAATCCTCGTCGAGACACCGTCTCGAATCAAAGTCCTGTAACACATGGTATCCAAATTTAGCTAAATACATATAAATAAATTAGCTAAATCAAATCCTCAAGAAGCTAATATAAACTCAAATCCAATTATAAACCCTAATTGAATCATTTAACTCCTCAATCGTTTCTAATCCATTCGAATTAGGACTTGTAATAAACATGGTTAATCATAGCATCTTACCCGATTTAGTCCTAATTCGACACATATATCAACTAATCAAATAATCCAAATTCATTTTGATCTACATCCAAAACCAATTACATACTCCTTACCTCAATTCACAATCAAGTGACCGCTGGTGGGATACGGCCCGAGGGCGTCACCGCCGAAGCAGGATCATCGGAACTGTGGATCACTAAAAATCAATGTTGTCCGAAGCTAAAATGATCAAACTAGCATGATATATGATACGAACAGTACATACCCAAATCTGCCGTACCTACAATAGTGCCAATCGTTTTCCCTCAGCCGCTGATAACTGATCCCTAAATCAAAATACCCAAAAATCAGCATCTGCCGTAATCCAAGAGGTTCAAGTGCTACTGATTGAATCTGTAACCCAACCTCAACTCGGAAGAGTACTACAATCAGTGATCTAATACATAGGAACAACAAAGATAAGCTGCTCACCTCACCGCTGTCTGGCTTGAATCCGGCAGAACAAGAAAATCTAGGGCACAGCACAGAGGAACAACACGGTGACCGGCACTAGGGTTGAGGAGTGCAAAGCAGTGGCCGGAAGATAAAGGGAAATCGGCTGTCGGCAAGGGATCTGCATCCCTTGTGCTCGCACGGCCGGAGGAGGAAGGAAATCTTCGACCGGCGCCCAGGAACCAGACCTAGGGTTCAGATGCTCGATTTCCGGCGGCCCCTGGTGTCCGCAAAGAGATGGAAGCAGGCTCGGTCGGCGGTCGCTCGATGAAGAATGGCTCGAGTTGGCGTCGGGCAGAGGAGAGGAAATCGATCGGCCTCGGGAAGAAGAGGAATAGGTGGTCGGCGCCGAGAGGAAGGAGAAGAGAAGGAAACCGCAGCAGAGCTTTTCGGCGTCGGGGTCGGGAATGAGGGAGAAGAGAGGCGGTTAGGGCTAGGGTTCGCGAGGGGAAAGGAGTGAACGGCGACACAAAGAAATGAAAAGAAAAATAAATAAAGAAAAAGGAAATTTAGACATTCAACTTTTCCTCATTTAAATGGGGTAGCCTAAACAGGCTTTTTCCCGGCCCCGTTTCCATCCCCGTTAACTTGTTCGTACAAGTTCCGAAAAATTCCCGAAAAATTTCCAAAAATTCCGGAAAAATCCCTTATTAATATTCGCCTATTTTCCGGTATTTTACAGCCACGCTACCCATGAGCGGACCAGCGGAGCACTGATAGAGATGAAACTAGCGATATGCTCAATAATAATGGAGCAGGCTATCGCGCAGCATGCAATCATGCGAATGGTGCATGACACTAAGCATGGCAAAATCCTGAACAGCATAGCAATATCCATATATATATATAAATATATATATATATATATATATATATATATAGTACACAGATCAAATAAGGTATAAAATCCTAGATCCTGAACATTATAAACATATGGTTGTGTCACTACCCCTATAAGTATAATAAGATAGGTATTAACATGAAGTGTATAATAAGTAAACAAAACAAGCCTGTAACAGGTATCGGGTAGTGACCAACCGAAGCAAAGACGAACATAATCATTACTAAAGGTTATAACCTACTAAACATATCAACATGACATTATCAAAGATAAGTCAAGGTACCCACCTCAAATAGCAGGTCCAATCCAGTCAAATCCAACGTCGAGATGCTCGTCTCGCGTCAAGGTCCTCAACCACCGTTGTTGTTGCTCAACAGCAAGGATCGTTGCTGCTGAACCTAATGTGAGCAGCTACTGGATTAAATTGCTGGACCAAGAAAACCCCACAGAGAAGAATGCTTCCTGCTAGAGTTCAAAGCTCTCCTGCTAGAAAACAAGTAAGCACAAATTCTAGATCACAGAACGAAACAACTCATAGTTAGGAATAAATTACACTATTCAAACCAAGAACAGAAGATCCAAAACCAACAACCCAAACTTACCTCAACCGTGACCTAAATCCACCGCAAGGAAGGGATGATCAAGAACAGAGGAGAAGATCCAAGTTTTGATCTGGAAATACAGTAAGAACTGATCCGAGATCTTCCACCTAGTCCTGAACAATAAGAAGATCACAACAAGAACAATCAATCACACACAATCCCTAATTCCATAGCTAGTTAAATCGCCTACCTTAAGGATCACTGCTAGGGCACGGTGGTGATTCGGGACTAGGGCACAGTGGAAGGTCGGTGATGCAGTGAAGCGGCGACCTGAGAGAAGACGATCGGCTCTGTGTTCTTGTGGCCCATTCAGCGTCGGCGCGCAGATCCGAAGAGGGGAAGGACGGTGGCACTGGGATCTCTACGATGAGGGCGACGGGCGCCAATGACTAGCTAAGGCACGAGCGCAGAGCAGGCGGTCGTCGACAAAAATCTAGGGCACGGAGAGTAGGCGCTGCTCCGTGCAGCAGAGGGAAAGGTTCGGGTGGAGGAGCCGATGGACTTCGACCGAAGGAAGGAGGAAGAGAAGTGGAAGAAGGGTCGGCATAGCTTAAATCGCGATGAAGGGGAAAGAAACCGTTGTCGGTTAGGGCTTCAGCGTCGAGCGCGCGGGGAGGAAGAAGGAAATGACTTGAGAAGAGGAAAATAAAGAATAACGAAAAGGAATTAAGAAAATAAACAACTCTTAATTGGGTAGCCTAAAAAGGCTTTCCCCGGGACCCAATTTTTATTCCCATAACCGAAGTCATACGGTCTCCCAAAAATTTTAAAAAATTTCCTTATCGTTATTCGCCATTTTTCGGTATTTTACATTCTCCCCCACCAATAAAATTTGGTCCCCAAATTTCGTTATCTACCATCAGCAAGTACTAGCAAAAGCTAAACAGTATAAATGCTGAATGGAACCATAACTTATATACCTCAAGTGAAAAGATGGGGGTATCGAGCTCGGATAGTATCCTCGAGCTCCCAAGTAGCCTTCTCGCCCGAATGATGTTGCCATCTGACTCTAACCAGTCAGATTATCTAGTTCCGCAACTGACGCTCTTTCCGGTCCAGAATCCGTACCGGAACCTCCTTATAAGTGACGTCAGGCTGAACGAAAATTGAGATATCTGACAGCACATGTGTCGGGTCGGGTACGTATCTCCTCAGCATAGATACGTGGAATACGTCGTGAACGCCTGCCAGGGACGGTGGTAGTGCCAGCCGATAAGCTACTGCTCCAATCCTCTCAAGGATTTGGAAAAGGCCAATGTACCACGGAGCTAGCTTACCTCTGAGGCTAAATCTCTTCACCTCTTTCGTGGGTGAAACTCGCGGAAATACATGGTCGCCTGTAGAGAACTCCAGGGGTCTGCGTCTCCGATCTGCATAACTCTTCTGGCGGTCCTGCGCCTATGACATCTTCTGTCTGATAGTACGGACCAACTCTGCCTCATGCTGAGCTCTATGAGGCCCCAATAGCTGGGTCTTCCCAACCTCATCCCAGAGGTTGGGTGTCCGACAAGGCATACCATACAACGCTTCAAACAGAGCCATCTGGATAGCCGAATGAAAGCTGTTGTTGTAGACAACTCTACCAATGGCAAATGGTCCTCCCAACTGCCTCCAAAATCCAATACACAAGACCTCAACAAGTCCTCTAGAGTCTGAATGATCCGCTCTGACTGTCCATCTGTCTGCGAATGGAAAGCTGTATTGAAACGGAGCTGAGTGCCCAAGGCGTGCTGCAGACTCTGCCAGAAACGAGATGTGAACCGGGGGTCTCTATCCGAAATGATAGTCAAAGGGACACCATGTAATCTGATAATCTCCCGGCAATACAGATCTACCAATCGATCCAGGGAATCAGTCTTAATCCGGATCGCTAAGAAGTGCGCCAATTTGGTTAATCGATCAACGATTACCCAAATCACGTCATGTCCTCGTCGTGTCCTCGGCAAACCCACCACAAAGTACATGGTGATGTATTCCCATTTCCACTCAGGAATAGGAATCCGCTGAAGTAATCTGGCAGGTCTTTGGTGCTCAACCTTCATCTTCTGACAAACAAGACATCTAGCTACGAATTCCGTGATGTCTTCCTTCATACCGTTCCACCAATAAGAACACCTCAAATCTCGATACACACGGATACCGCCTGGGTGGATCGTAAATCGAGAGCGATGAGCCTCCTGAAGTAGCTCCTGTAAGCCCGGGTGAGACTGAGGTAAGCATAATCTGCCTCGGGAGTATATAATACCCTCCTCATCTCGTGTGAACTCGGTCTGCTGCCCGGAAGTTATCTGGCTGGCAATAAACTGCAAATGTTGTTCACCGGCCTGGGCCTCTCGGATCCTCGTCCTGATCGACGACTGAGCAACCATGGTAATCAGAATACCCTGCTCTATCTGTCCCTGCTCTTGAAGACCCAACTCGGAGAAACCCTGAACCAAGTCTGTGACTGAAACTCGGTGGCAAGCCAAAGTCCCTCTGGACTTCTAGCTGAGCGCATCGGCAACCACATTAGCTTTTCCCGGATGGTAGCTAATGGTACAATCATAATCCTTCAGGAACTCCATACATCTCCTCTGTCGGAGATTAAGCTCCTTCTCGGTGAAAATATATTTGAGACTCTTATTATCTGTAAGAATCTCAAAGAAAATACCGTACAGATGATGTCGCCAAATCTTCAAAGCAAAGATGATGGCGGCTAGCTCCAAATCATGTACTGGGTAGTTCTTCTCATGCTCCTTCAACTGTCGAGAAGCATAGGAGACTACCCTACCGTGCTGCATCAGAACAACGCCCAAACCCTGTAGAGAAGCATTAGAGTAGAGTACGAATCTGTCCTCTCCAGCGGGCAAAACCAAAATTGGAGCCAACACTAATCTCCGCTTCAGCTTTTGAAAGCTGGTCTCACAGGCTTCTGACCAAGTGAACTTCACGCCTTTTCTGGTCAGGTGTGTCAGTGGCGTAGCTAGACGGAAGAAACTCTCGACGAAAGGTCTGTAATATCCTGCCAGTCCCAAGAATTGCGGATCTCCTGCACTAATTTCGACTGCTCCCAACTGGTGACAGCCTCGATCTTCTGAGGGTCTACTGAAATACCTCGGCTAGAGACCACATGACCCAAAAAATCGACTGAAGATAGCCAGAATGCACACGTGCTGAACTTCGCGTATAGCTGATGTCGTCGAAGAGTCTCCAAGACTATGCGAAGATGTTGTGCATGTTCCTCCTCGGAACGCGAGTAGATCAATATGTCGTCGATGAAAACTACAACGAACTGATCTAGATACTCCATAAAGATGCGATTAATCAAATCCATAAATACCGCTGGAGCATCGGTAAGCCCAAATGGCATTACCAAAAACTCATAATGCCTGTACAACAAACATTCTCAACCAGAAATCCCCAATAACAAGTCTAAAATCTGATCACTAACTACAAATCACCAAAGAATAGATCATCTCATGTGAGAGCAACGCTCCATCACAAGAAATACTACATATGTGGGAGCAACGCTCCACCACAAACAATCCATAATATGTGGGAGCAACGCTCCACCACAAACCATCCATAACATGTGGGAGCAACGCTCCACCACAACCATCTAAAATATATGGGAGTAACACTCTACCACAATTAATCCACAATATGTGGGAGCAACACTCCACCACAATAATCCAAAACATATGGGAGCAACGCTCCACCACAAACAATCTAAAATAGGTGGGAGCAACACCCCACCACAACAATCCATAATATATGACCAAGACATCTAACTATCCAACTAGAGACTGCACAAGATCACTCAACCATAATCATTGTGGGCAACCAAAGGTGTAACCACCTAGTAAGCAAATCAAATCCATTGTCAACTCTATCAACATCCTAGTGGGTCACCCACCAATAGGAGAATTAGTTGACAGGGTAATACAACAAATGACATAATATAGACACTCCACATCATGCATTCAACATAGGTAGAATCATCATGATGCTACCAACAATACACCTGGCACACGTGCACACACCACATAGGTATAATCGACATAATCCTCCAATTAGTACACACCCAACACACTCATATCACAGGTATAAATCAGCGTGATACCTCCAACAATACATACCGAACCCGTGTGCATAAATCAACATAGGTATAATCGTCAATACACCTCAAATAACACTCACCTAACATATATACACCTATGCCAAGAGTATAATCAACGTAATACTTCCAACGAATCATAATAGTCACAAGTGTACACAAAGAATAAATATAATCAACAAGATACCTTCCAAAATACACCAAACATATGTACACATAACATAGATATGAATAATCAGTATATTTAACTAAATCAACCTGACATTCCCTATGCTACCTTCTAAGTTATCCCACTTACATACAATCTAAAATTAAAGTACCCATGGAATAGGATACATCGATCCTCTATAAACTGATCAAACTGACAATGGTATACAGCTAATTCAGTCTTTTCCACATTAGTACAAGCCATGTACTCAAATGTACTCTAGATACCTAACTAAGCACAAATAACCCAAAGATTTGTACCCTTAAAAATAGAGTATGACAATCCCCTACTGATCGGACCAAGAAAACTAAATCAGTCATCTACTAACTAATCAATAATACATTAATCCTCCATAAGCAACTAAGGTATATCGATCCACGACTACCCAAATCAACAAGTGTAAATCAGACTTCTACTGATAGATCTAACAAGAGTAAATCAATTATCTACTGATGAAATTAACAAAGATAAAATGGTATACTACTGGCTAAGTCAACATGAATATGTAGATACTATCCACTACACAGCTAATAATAGCAGAGGCAGGTATGTGCCTCTATCTCCTAACCAACTAGTAGTAACAGAAGCTAAAACTACTGGTGGTATAATATGAAAAATCACTAGAGACTGTAGTCCTTGATCTCTATTAGGGTCGATCATCATCAGTGGCTAACCCATCACATGTAATATGAGCTACAACAACCAGACAGGTACTAAATAAAAAGTGTTAATACATGTCATAACTATCATAGTCAACAATGCATACTAACAAAAAGGTAGGATAACAATATACCAACATACCTCTTATAGCTTGGAGATGTCCTGTCGCTGCCAGGTCCCAAAACCCGAAAAGTCATATCCAGAAAACTAAAACACGAAATCTGAAACATGGGATATAAGACTCGTAAACATTGCTCTGATACCAATAAATTGTCATGCCCTGGGGGAGTTCCTATCCGAAGAAATTTCGACAGCATCTCGCCTGTACGACTGACAATCTGAGTCATTTCTACAGATACAATATACCTCAGCCACAGGCGGCTGGAATATACACACAACCATGCAGTTTATATACAGCCTACTCGGCTGATACAATAAAAACACAACCACACAGTTATATGTAAATCTAACATCCCACTCGGCTGTACCAAAACCAAATACAACGAAAAATACAATGGACAACACATACAACTAAAAACGAAGACTGCTAGCCGGCTAGGCTTACACCACACAACAAAACAACACTCCAGAAACAAAACCGAAGCACATAGCTAAATACACAAAATTCATATACCAAAATAAAAATAAACAAAAGCGGAGACGGGTCTTCTGATGTGACGTGGGGACCGGCAAGCAGGATACTCCAAGCGACTCCATAAATAACCTGGTACCTGAAAAAGATAGTGTCCACGGGGATGAGTTCAACAACTCGGCAGATACCTAGTTGACATGTATAATAAAGTATAACAAATAGTAAAAACTATGGAGTACAGTCTCCTGGACAAAAGCTGGAAATGCACAATAGAACAAGGCTGAAGAAAACTGTACTCACCAGGGCCTCCTATCAAAATAGTCAGGTTGTCAGACCGAGAGTATCATAAATCCTATAAGTATGTCAAACATATGCATCCATCCAAATGCAGCATATAAGTGCAACAAACACAATCAGTAAATGCATCAATGCATATGATGCCAATAACATGGTCACCCCTGACGCCAGTCAGCCATCTCACACACAATGGTGAGACCGAGTGGGTAGGGCTGTGACAACCGTGCAATCTGCCATCACTGCTCCGATGAGTGACCGAGTGGACGGGATGCTGTCGGAGTACACCTATCCTCCTACCCCATATCGTAAGTGGGGGAGCACAATGCTCTCATCTCCTGGTACACAATGACGGAAAGGGATCCCTGACGTGCTACAACGCTGCATCACACTACCCATGAGCGGACCAACGGAGCATCGACAAAGCAAAACTGACGTGCTACCACGCTGCATCACACTACCCATGAGCGGACCAGCGGAGCACCGACAGAGATGAAACTAGCGATATGCTCAACAATAATGGAGTAGACTAACGCGCAGCATGCAATCATGCGAATGGTGCATGACACTAAGCATAGCAAAATCCTGAACAACATAGAAATATCCATATATATATATATATATATAATGTGTACCATAGGACAATGAACCAAACCAAAGGTACACAGTTCAGATAAGGTATAAAAACCTAGATCCTGAACATAATAAACACAAGGTTGTGTCACTACCCCTATAAGCATGTATAATCAGGTAGGTATTAACATGAAGTGCATAATAAGTAAACAAAATAAGCATGTAACAGGTATCGGGTAGTGACCAACCGAAGCAAAGAAGAACATAATCATTACTAAAGGTTATAACCTACTAAGCATATCAACATGACATTATCAAAGATAAGTCAAGGTACCCGCCTCAAATAGCAGATCCAATCCAGTCAAATCTAACGTCGAGATGCTCGTCTCGCGTCAAGGTCCTCAACCACCGTTGTTGTTGCTCAACAGCAAGGATCGTTGCTGCTGAACCTAATGTGAGTAGCTACTGGATTAAATTGCTGGACCAAGAAAACCTCACAGAGAAGAATGCTTGCTGCTGGAGTTCAAAGTTGTGCTGCTAGAAAACAAGTAAGCACAAATTCCAGATCACAGAATGAAACAACTCATAGCTGGGAACAAATTACACTGTTCGGACCAAGAACAAAAGATCCAAAACCAACAACCTTAACTTACCTCAACTGTGACCTAAATCCACCGCAAGGAAGGGATGATCAAGAACAGAGGAGAAGATCCAAGTTCTGATCTGGAAATACAATAAGAACTAATCTGAGATCTTCCTCCTAGTCCAGAACAAGAAGAAGATCTCAACAAGGACAATCAATCACACGCGATCCCTAATTCCACAGCTAGTTAAATCGCCTACCTTAAGGATCACTGCTAGGGTACAACAGTGATTCGGGACTAGGGCACAGTGGAAGGTCGGCGATGCAGTGAACCGGCGACCTGAGAGAAGACGATCGGTTCTATGTTCTTGTGGCCCATTCAGTGTCAGCGCGCAGATCCGAAGAGGGGAAGGGCGGTGGCACTGGGATCTCTACGGCGAGGGGGACGGGCGCCAGTGACTAGCTAGGGCACGAGCATAGAGGAGGCGGTCGGCGGTAAAAATCTAGGGCACAGAGAGTAGGCGCTGCTCCGTGCGGCAGAGGGAAAGGTTCGGGTGGAGGAGCCGATGGACTTCGACCGAAGGAAGGAGGAAGAGAAGTGGAAGAAGGGTCGGCATGGCTTAAATCGCGATGAAGGGGAAAGAAACCGTCGCCGGTTAGGGCTTCGGCGTCGAGCGCGCGGGGAGGAAGAAGGAAACGACTTGAGAAGAGGAAAATAAAGAAAAAAATAAAAGGAATAGAAAAAGAAAAGGAATTAAGAAAATAAACATTTTCTCGCTTAATTGGGTAGCCTAAACAGGCTTTCCCCGGGACCCAATTTTTATCCCCGTAACCGAAGTCATACAGTCTCCCAAAAATTTCCAGAAATTTTCGGAAAATTCCCATATTATTATTCTCCATTTTTCGGTATTTTACAAATGGGAATCAGATGTATGGCAGCATTGATGACAGCATAGTCTTTAGTATAAGTGGAAGATTGTTAGAGTGTATACTGAAAGTCTAGCTTTTTGTAAATATTTTATTTTGAAATAAAGAATTACATTGGTCAAATGTCTACATTTAAATACAAAGTGTAGTTGTTCAATTAATTTATATTGTAGATAACATGGTGTGTGATATCACACACAGAAGATCATGTTATCAATTTCTTATAAATTATAAACAGTTACTCATGACTAAGATGGAAAGGAACAAACCATTGGAATAGTCGTAGTGTAATTTGGTATTAGTTTATCTTGACTAATATATTACACTAGTACACTATGAGTGTATTGAGTAGGACCATTTAAGGTAAGTTCTTTTTATACTGACTTAATAAAAGAACAAGACCTTTGTTATTATGAAAGTGTGATTTTAATCCTGATATAATAATAAGCACATATATCTAGTATTTATTTCTTTAACTTATCAAAGGGTGTGATTTAGTTCGATAAATCAACAGGCCCGATAAGTTAGAAAATGATATTATTTATAGTGTGTATTGTTAATTATAGAAGGAAACTGTGTCATAGTAATCTAGATTGATGATGTCCCCAAGAGGAGCTCATAAGAATTGTCATGTAAACCCTGCAGGTGGACTTAGTCTGACATGACGATAAGGTTGAGTGGTACTACTCTTGGATCTAGATATTAATTAAGTGAGTTGTCAGTAACTCATTTAATTAGTGGGCAATCTATATCTTAAACACAGGGAGACTAACACACTCATGATAAGAAGGAGCCCAAAATATAATTTGGGATTGGTGCGGTAGTTCAATAATAATTCTTTAGTGGTATGAATTATTATTGATGAAATTAAGTTGGGTGTTCAGGGCGAACATGGAAAGCTTAATTTCATCAGGAGACCAAAACCAATTCATCCTCTCGGTCCCTATCGTAGCCTCTTATTTATAAAGTATTATATTCACTCATACACACCTTCTTACCCATCTTATGGTGGCCGACTAAGCTTAGCTTGAAGCTCAAGCAAGGGTCGGCCACATTAAGCATTAGATGGTTCAAGTAGTGGTCGGCCCTAGCTTGGAGCCCAAGCTTAGGTGGCCGGCCACATCATAATAAAAGGATTTTATTTTTTAAAATTTTCTTATGTGGAAGCCATGGTTTTAAAAGAGAGTTTAAAATTTAAATCTTTCCTTTTATAGCTTGCTATAAACGATTAAGAGAAAGGTTTGAAATCTTTCCTTTTTGTAGTTAAAAGGAAGATTTAATTTTTGATAAAACTTTCCTTTTTTGTAACCATGTTCATGATTTAAAAGAGAGTTTTAAAATTAAATCTTTCCTATTATAGTTTCTACAAAAGATTAAGAAAAGATTTGATATCTTTCCTTATTTGTAGTTTGAGTGGAAGATTTTAATTTTAAAGATAATTTTCCTATTTGAAAATAATCCACATATTTTAATAGAGAGATTTTAATTTATAAAATATCCTTTTATAACCAACCATGAAGGAAAAAATTATTAGAGAAATTTGTATTTTAAAATTTTAGGAAACAAATAAGGAATTTTTAATTTTGTGTTTAAAACTTGCCTTATTTGGAGCACATGAGGTGGCCGGCCATGATAAGGGTTAAAAGGAATTTTTAATTAAATTTTTTCCTTATTTGCCAATGGCAAGGAACATAAGGGAATTTAAATTTCCTTATTTGCCAAGATCAAGTATTATAAAAGAGAGGGTAGAGGTGTCTCACCTCATAGCACATATTCTATTGGTTCCTCTCTCTTTTCTTCCTTGGTGTGGCCGGCCCTATTCTTTTCTCTTTTCTTCTTCTTGTGGCCGAACCTCAACATCTCTTGGAGCTTTTGTGGTGGCCGGATTTTGCTTGGAGAAGAAGATAAAGGAGGCTTTGCTCCTGCATCCCTTGGAGCTTGGTTGGTGGTCGAGACTTACAATTTCTTGGAGAAGTTGCTTGGCCAAAACTTTGAAGAAGGAAGAAGAAGGGCTTGGGTGGTTCTCGTCTTGGAAGATCGTCGCCCACACGACATCCGAGATAAGAAGAGGAATACGGTAGAAGATCAAGAGGTTGTTGCATACAAAGAAAGGTATAACTAGTAATTATTTTCCGCATCATACTAGTTTTCTTTGTATAGTTTTTGAAATACCAAACGCAAGAGGCATGTGATTCTAGGTTTCGGATTTGTTTCGAATTTGTGTTTTCTTTGTTTTTTCGAATTTGTGATTCAATTGTTCCTTTTGGTTAAACCTATGGTTATATAAGGAAATTAAATATTAGATTTCATTGAAAGGCTTTGTTTAGGAAGTGGTGGATGCTCCCATACCCAAGAAGGCCTATTGCATCACCATGTTTAACCTGGAAGCCAATTTCTGAAATTAATATTTAATTAAATTTATAACATGGGTGGATTTAGATCAATAATGTTAAGCATCGTTTGTGATCCAAGTCTAAACCACTAAGATCAGATAAGTTAAATTTGGAATCAATAATGTTAAGTTCCGTTTGCGATTCCTAATTTAATTTCTAAAGAACACAATAGGTTGTTAGTAAAGGTTCAGGACTTGTACAAAATTTTTATACAGGGCAACTGGTATGATATTCCGCATAGCAACTAACATTAAAGTCGTTGCTCGACCGTTGGGGAAGACACATCTCAAGAGTGGCATTCTGGTCTTTTATTCATATTTTCCCTGCGTTCAGGAAACATACAAAATATATGTATTCACTCGCGCACCTCTCATCTGGCCATGTAAGGTTGGAGATGATTTGCGCTCCACGGCCTCTCGAACTGCCTTCCCCCCTCATCCTCCAAGTAGTATGCACTTGAGCGGAGCTTTTACACAACCTTGAAAGGTCCCGCCCATGGGGATTCGAGCTTGGGGACGTCGTCGACCGACTTCACCTTCTTCCACATGAGATCGCTGCCCCGGAAGGACCTCGGGATCACCCTACAATTATAATTTTGCTTCATCCATTGTCGGTACGTCATTAGCCGAACAGCTGCTTTAGCCCGCGTTTCGTCCACCAAGTCGAGCTCTATGAGCCTCCGTTCGGCGTTTACTTCATTGTAATAATGCACCCGATCGGATTCTACCCCGACCTCCATGGGGATGACTGTTTCACCCACGTATACCAAGTGCGAAGGGCCCACAACACACCTGGGAGCTCGTCGACCCAGCTGCCTCCGGCGTGGTCCAACCGAGCGCGTAGAACTCTGAGGATTTCCCGATTGACGACTTTGGCTTGTCCGTTGCCCTGGGGGTAGGCTACAGAGGTGAAAGCTTGTTGGATGTCATAGCTCTCGCACCACTCTCTAAGCCCCTACTAGTAAATTGTCTCCCATTGTCTTATATGAGCCGGCGTGGGATGCCGAACTGACATATGATGTTTTGCCAAACAAACTCAATGAGCATATGCTCAGTTATTCTTGCAAGCGGCTCAGCTTCCACCCACTTCGAGAAGTAGTCCACCGCGACGAGCAAAAATCTCCGCTAACCTGTCGCTATGGGGAATGGTCCAACGATATCCATGCCCCATTGGTCGAACGGGCAAGATACTGTGGGCGCCTTTATTTCCTCGGCTGGTCAGTGCGGAAGGTTATGATACTTTTGGCAGAACAAGCAGGTGGCTACCGTCCGAGTGACGTCTTCTTGGAGGGTCGGCCAAAAATATCCGGCTAGGAGTATCTTCCGAGCTAACTCAGGGCCGCCCATATGGCCTCCCTAGGAACCTTGGTGCACCTCCCGCAGAATGTATTCAACATCTTCCGATCCGATGCATTTGAGTAGGGGCCTGGAGAAGGCTGTCTTATAAAGTTGGTCCCCGACCAAAGTGAACCATCCGATCCTCTTCTTCAGCAAGTGAGCTTCTTCCTAATCGGCATGTGTAACTCCCGACCGCAAGAACTCTACCAGAGTCGTTCTCCAATCATTCGGGAAAGTCATTCCTTCCATTTGGTCAATATGTGCCACGAGCGAGACCTGTTCGATCGGCTGCCCTATGACGATTGGTGATAACGAACTAGATAATTTTGCCAACTCATCTGCTGCCTGATTATCTGATCGGGGGATCTTTTGTATAATGACTTCCTGACAGTTGGTCTTCAGCTTCTCGAAGGATTCTGCATAGAGCCTAAGTCGGGCATTGCTTATCTCGAACATCCCGAATAGCTGCTGAGCGGCCAATTGAGAGTTTGATTGGATGAGGACTTTAATGGCTCCCATATGCTGAGCTGCCTGTAAGCCGGCTATCAATGCTTCATACTCAACTTCATTATTGGTGGCGCAGTAGTCAAGCATAACGGAAAGCTACATCCGGTCTTCCCGTGGTGAGATGAGCAATATGCTGATTCTACTACCTTGCCGAGTGGACGAGCCGTCAACATATATTTTCCACGTTGCCTCCGGCTCGACAATATGTCGATTCTTGATTGCCGCTCGGGGTTGATATTGTATGTCGAATTTGCTTAGCTCGGTCGTCCATTTGATCAGTCTTCCTGATGCCTCGAGGTTGATAAGAACTGTTCCCAATGAGCTGTTAGTCAGCATGATGATTGAGTGTGCAAGCAAATATGGACGAAGCCTCCGAGCTGTGAGGATCAAAGCATAAGCTAATTTTTCCAGACCGGTGTAGCGAGACTTTGCATCTTTCAATATATGGCTTAAAATGTATACATGTTATTGCTCTTGGCCATTATGCCTAACTAGAGCCGATCAAACGGCATGTTCATTCGGCATGTTCATTGGATGATAAATAAATTCAAAGTGGCTCACCAACAATCGGCTTGGCCAATACAGGTAAGGAGTTTAGATATTCCTTAAGCTCTTCCAATGCCCGATCACACTCGGCGTCCCACTGGAATTTTGTAGCTCGACAGAGCACTTTAAAGAATGGCAGGCTCCGGTCGGATGACTTGGATATGAATCTGGACAGTGCCATGATCTGACCGGTCAGCCGTTGAGCTTCCTTCAAGTTCCAAGGTAGTGGCATGTCTTGTAACGCTTTGACTTTGCTTGGATTGGCTTCAATGCCCCGCTCGGTGGCGATATAACCCAGGAAGCGACCACTCTTCACGCCAAATAGAAACTTACTCAGATTCAGTTTTATTCCATAAGCCCTTAGCTTTCAATAGGTTTTCTCGTTATCTGCGCACAGGTCAGCAGCTCAGAAGGATTTTATTAATATTTCGTCGACATATACCTCCATGTTACGGCCGATCTACCGTTGGAACACCTTGTTCATCAGCCTCTGGTAAGTGGCTCCAGCATTCTTGAGTCTGAACGGCATGACGTTGTAGCTGTACGTTCCGTCGGTCGTAATGAAGCTGACCTTCTCCTGGTCTTCTCAGGCAAGCGGCACTTGGTGATACCCTTGGTATGCGTCGAGCATGCAGATCAGCTCGCAACCCACCATTGAGTCTACCATCTGATCTATCCTGGGTAACAGATAGAAGTCTTTTGGGCACGCCTTATTTAAATTGCCGAAGTCTATGCAGACCCGCCATTTATTGCCCGACTTTGAGACTAACATGACATTAGCTAGTTAGCTCGGGAATTAAACTTTCCTAATATGGCCAACCTCCAGCAACTTCTCTATCTCCGGCCGGATGATAAAATTTTGCTCCGCGCTGAAGTCCCTCTTTCTTTGCTTCACCGGCCGAGCGTCCGGTCAGACATGAAGCTCATGCTGAGCCACACTCGGGGAGATACCGGGAAGCTCGTGTGTTGACCATGCGAACACATCATGATTTTGTCTAAAGAAGGCGACCAACTCTGCCTTCTTCTCCACCTTCAGGTCGGCGACGATAAAGGTGGTTGCTTCCGTTCGGCTTAGGTGGATCTGAACCTCCTCCTTTTCTTCGTACACCAATATAGGAGGTTTTTCGGTTATTGGGTTCACCTCCAAGCGCGGATTCTTCCTAACGCTTCTCACTTCAGACTTGACCATCTCGACATAGCATCGTCGAGTGGCCAGCTGATCGCCTTTGACTTCTCCCACCCAGTCGTCCACCGGGAACTTGATCTTTTGGCAATATGTAAACACCACTGCCCAGAATTCGTTGAGAGCCGGTCGGCCCAAGATAACGTTGTAGGCTGACGGTGCATCCACCACGATGAAGTTTGTGGTCCTGGTTCTCCTCAGTGGCTCTTCCCCGAGCGAGATGACCAGTCGGGCCTGTCCGAGCGGTAGTACTTCGTTGCCCATAAAACCGTAGAGAGGAGTCGTCATGGCCAGCAACTCATTTCAATCGATTTGTAATTGATCGAACGCCTTCTTAAAAATAATGTTCACCAAACTCCCTGTATCAACAAAAGTTTGGTGAATAGTATAATTAGCAATTACCGCCTGAATGATCACCACGTCATCGTGAGGGATCTCCACTCCCTCCAAATCGCTGGGGCCGAAGCTGATCTCGGGCCCTTCGGCCTTCTCCCTGCTGCATCCCACGGCGTGGATCTCTAGTCGCTGAGCGTACGACTTCCTGGCTTTGTTGGAGTCGCCGTCGATCGGCCCACCGGCAATCATGCCTATTTCTCCTCGGGCGACATTGTTCCTATTTTCTTCTTCCCGAGCGGAGGGTCTATTTTGCTCGGCTGGGACTCGGGAGGGATCAACGTTATCCCTCCGCTGGTGCTGATGGTGCCGCTCGGGCGCCCTTCTTTCGTCCTCTCATCACTCGGTAGATCGTTGTCTATGTCACCAATCGGGAGTTGGAGATCGGCGGCGGTATCCCCTCGGTGTCGGTCGATTATCGATCGGTGTCAGATCGTAGCAATCATGCGTGTTGTGCGTCGTCTACCAGTGAAAGGAGCAGAACATTGGCGTCCATGTCTTGCCTCTTGTCATCTTCTGTCGACTGGAGGTCACATTCTGCACGACATGTGTCCTGACCTCCTGGTGTGGTCGTGCTCCCTCTGCTCTTGGCCCTCTGGGCGGTTGGTGGTTGCTCGACGGTCGCCGCTTGGGCGCCGGCGCGGGCTTGGCCGGCGTCTCCTTCTTCCTCGCTGCCTGGGCTTCTTCCACATTTATGTATTCATTGGCCTTCCTGAGCAGGTGGTCAAAGTCCCTGAACGGCTTCCTAATGAGCAATCGAAAGAACTCTCCTTTTAACCAACCCTTAAGTAAAGGCGTTCATCATCATCTCGGATGAGACTGAGGGGATATGCATGACTACTTAATTGAAACGCCTGATATACGCTCGGAGTGCTTCCTTAGGCCCTTGCTTTAGGGCAAAGAGGCTAACGCTCGTCTTCTGATAGCGTCGGCTGCTGGCAAAATGGTGCTGGAACAGAACTTGAAAGTCCTTGAAGCTACGTATTGATCCATCTGACAACCTTCGGAACCAGTGTTACGCTGAGCCGGAGAGAGTAGTAAGAAAGACTTGGCACTTCACCCCATCTGTATACTGGTGCAGCGTGACTGCGTTATCAAACTTATCCTGATGATCATCTGGATCAATCGTTCCATTGTATTCTCCGATCGCCGGTGGGGTATAGTGCCTAGGTAGAGGGTCACACAAGATCTCCTAAGAGAACTGTAGATTGATCCGTTCGGGCGAAGTGTGACTTCTAGGCACCTTTCCTTTTCGCGCATCCCAAACAGGAGCGTTGTCCGAAGATGACCTCCTTTCCTGGTTTTCCTGAGCTATTTCTGAGGGGGTTTAGAATAAGGTGTGATGAAAGGGGATGGGCACGAGCGGCGCTTCCCCCTGCGTGTCGGTCGGTCCTCTATTCTACCCCCATATGGAAACTGGTTCTGGTCGGTCTTCTAATCCCGCTCGTCCTCCTGCTGCTGACGTCGCCGGTTGTTGTACTAGTCGATCGGCTAGTGCCTACTGTTGCTGTTGTTCAAACATCTTCGTCGATCAGGCTTGCACGAGCATGTTCTCAACTCGGATGCAGGTTAAGCTCCCACAGACGGCGCCAAATATGATCCTGCCCGAAAGTCGATGAGATGAAAAGTTGGGGATGTGGCACTCCTGCTGACCGCCTGTAGACTCCGCCTCGACCTGCAACACAGATTACGTCAGCGCCAAGCAAGGGAGGGGTTCCCGGAGTTGGTCCTCTGACGCTTAAGTCAGTCACCGGCGATGATGTAGAAGGTGAAGCAACAACAAGAATGAACAGTAGCACGAGTAGTGTCTATTGCATACCTCCGCTAATGCTTGGATCCCCCTTTATATAGAGCTCATGTAGCGCGCGTGCATGCTCACCAAGGCGAACACACTTCCCAAAGTTTCCCCTGAAAAGACTTGTCAGTAAAGTGTCTCTGACACAATACCTAAACATGCCGAGCATATCTCTGAAGTGACAGTGGAAGCTTCCGCCGTACGATCTTCTGGTTGACTATGCCCGATATCAGCGGC
Source organism: Zingiber officinale (assembly GCF_018446385.1). NCBI lineage: Eukaryota > Viridiplantae > Streptophyta > Magnoliopsida > Zingiberales > Zingiberaceae > Zingiber > Zingiber officinale. Next base: position 104,100,231 of record NC_055995.1, on the reverse strand, counting down.
ACTAACTCCCAAAAGGATGTCAATGGATGACACGGGGGGTCTGTTGCTAGGCTGAGTGGAATAGTCGCTCGGTTGGGACTTCGCTGTTTCTGTGTACCACTCGCTCGGCCAGGACTTCGTTACATGTGTCGTGTCCGCTCGGCCGAAACTCCCCTGTGCTTGTGTCACGTCAGCTCGGCCTAAGTTCCACTCTGCCAATGTCGAGTCCTGCTGTCTGGCCGAGCGGGGTAGCTACTAGGCCCAGCTTTTGCATATCGTCTCCTCTTCCGTCCGGTGTCCACTACTCCATTGAGCGTCGGTCATTTGACACCTCCCTGTGTCAAATGTGGGATTGGACCGGAACCTTCTCCCTCCGGTCGGGGCATGATCGCCCGACCGACCGATGATATCTGAGCATTGACCTGATCGTTCGACCGACCGATGATATCTAAGCGTTGACCTGATCGTCCGACCGACCGATGATATCTGAGCGTTGGTCTGATCGCCCGACCGACCGATGATATCTGAGCATGGACCCGATCACCCTACCGACCGATGATATTTGAGCATTAACCACCTTAACTTTAGCTTCTACCATGATAACTATCCCCTAGGAGCTCCTCCTTATCACCGCATCATTATATATATATATATATATATATATATATATATATATATATATATATATATATATATATATTAGTTTTTTTTTGTTGTGAAGTTAATATATAATTAACTCTGCATATTAAGAATAATAATTAACAATGCTTTAGCAGAAGAAATTAAATAACTGTAATTGTATCGGTAAATTAGAGAAAAATCCCTAATGGTAATCATAACTTTGCATGCAATTCTCATGCCTACAAAACTTTGTTTTCACTCCCTGCATGTAAAGTATTACTTGTTTCAACTCCTTCATGCAAATATTGATACCTAAATTGTCCCTCAGATTTTTAGATAAAAAAGTCCAAAATTGAGTACAAAAAGTCTGAAAACGAGTATAATTCTTCTTAAAGTCAGTACTTCATATTAAAAATCGAGTATATTTTCTATCAAAATTGTCCCTCTTATTTTTTAGGTATAAAAAGTCTAAAAATAAATATAATTCCTGTTAAATTCAGCACTTTACACTATAATCCAGTACTTTATACTAGGATCGAGTATATTTTCTATTGAAATTAACCCATATTTTTTAGGTACAAAAAGTCAAAAATTGAGTACAAAAAGTCCGAAAATGAGTATAATTCTTCTTAAAGTCAGTACTTTATATTAAAAATCGAGTATATTTTCTATTAAATTCAGCACATTAAACTAAAATCGAGTATATTTTGAGGTGAAAAAAGAATCGTACTCAATTTAATAGAAAATATACTAGATTCTAATTTAATATACTGAATTTAAGAGGATTTATACTGATTTTTGGACTTTTTGTACCTAAAAATATCATGGACAATTAGATAAATATGTTTGGTTGGGGAGTGAAAAGAAAGTTTTTTATGGATGGAGGACTACATGTAAAATTATGTTTGTCAATGGGGAATGCAGGTAAATTTACCCTAATCGTATTCATGCTTAGTGCGCAGTCCGTATATATGTACGGAACACGTACATGACACGTCAGCCTTTGGTCCTTATGATCGTTATCGTCCCCCTGCCCCGTGTTTGAATCCTCGTCATGCTGACCACGGCCTTGCCGGAGAGCCCCGGCCCCGCCGGCGATACAACGCGCGGCCCACCCGCAAACTCCCCCACCGGGTGTCGGACCGGCCACCTCGGCCGCTTCAAGAGCTGCGCGTTGATGTCGTCCAGCGTCACGCCTCCGTCCACTCCACCCGGCTTCACCACCGCGAACGGGTACGCGATGCTCTTCTTCTTGCTGCATCCCCTCCTCTCGCACGCTGTATGTAATTGATTACAAGGCAAATCTTGGATTTTCTACACCAATTAGTAGTCGAAATTAGTGTTATAGCTTTCATGGATTACCTTTCAGAGTGAGTACTTTTGCATTAGAATTTGGGTCTTGGATGGCTTTTGGCTGCAGCTCTTTGAAGCACCGCAGTGACTTTCCGCAGGGCGAAGTAGAACCTTGAGACAAATTAACCAAAAAGAATTAATAAACTTCCAGAAAAAAGAAAGTTATTTAAGCGCACTCAACACAGATTAATTAAACTAATTAATTACCTGGTTCGATAGGCCTGCGACTCTGGTCGAGCAATGGATCTCCAAAATAACTCGAATTCAAGAATCCCTTAGATATCAAAATTAAAATCTCAAAACATATATAGAATAATTTAGTTCAGTTGTTATGCAATCGAAAAAGTACTAGCTAGCTACTTGGAGAATATCTTGGAGGTCGCCAGTGGTCAACGGAGCAGGGCAGTGAACATGGGAGGGCGATGAAGCCAGGCGTCGCCGCTTGCTCCGGCTGCTCCACCCGGCGACGGCGTCCTGCAGGTAGCCCGTCGAGGCCTGCGAGGACGACGCCGGGGACCCCGTCGCTGCATGCACTCATCACTATGATTACTGAATTAACAGATAATCAAACTACGCACTGGCCGATTTGGCTCCAAAATGAGCACTGTATCACTAACCCAAAGGCATGAGCTGCTGATGGAGATCACCTGCGGAGCCAAAGGTGTGTGGATCCCAATCACAATCCCATGGAGGGAATAGAAAATAGTTGTCCATGGCCATCATGTTTCAAGAACATACAACACAAGCCTGCCCTCTGCTCTCTGCTCTCTGCTCTCTGCTCTCTGCTCGTCTGAAGCTTTAACGGGTTCACCGCCAGGTTAAATAGGAGGAGGCTTTTGGGGAAAAACCGCCGACTCTTGTTAATTAGTTACGGCTTACGAGGGAGCATTCGGTCAAGGAAGAGGGAAAGTGAAAAAGAAGTTGAAAAATATATATATATATATTAAAGAGGCCAATCAAAACTAAAGCAAAGGTGGAGGTTTTGGCTCTTTCTCGTGATTCGTTATGTTCTTCCCCTTTTTTTTTATTTTGTTTTTCTCTTGTTTCCACCACATTCTTCTCAAGTCTGCGATTTCAGCTCTATTATACAACTATAACTTTAGAATTGTTTGGCTAATTTTGTGTTACAAACAAACTTTTCTCACATTTATAGCCTTGAGCAATCATTAGAGAGCAGCCGTCAATATCAGATAGCCTATTGGAACTTGAGATCGTGTAAATATTAGATTATGCCGCCATCTAGAAGCACTTGAATTTGGTAGGATCTGAACCAAAAATAACAATTAGATCCAATCATTGTAATTAATCCTTTAAAAATAACATTTAACAAGAGAAAGGCAATTTTTTTCCCCGAGTAAGGCTTTAAAGAGAAGGGGGCGTAGTTGTGAAGACTTGAGCTTGAGACATGAAGCAGGAGGCACCCTTTACGCTACCTGAAGAACTTTTTCCTCAGAACATAATAAATTAAAGCAGTCAGGGAGTTATCTTCTCCGCGTGAAGGAAAAGACAACTCGATATCATGTTTTTGCTCATTATGGAGTTTTGCTCAAGCTTATTGTGATATGGCATGAGTAGGATTCATGACTTTAGTCGAAGAGCAGCATCATTAAAGATGGAATGGTACCTTCGGACTCTGCATTACTTCCACCAAAGACAGATAAAATCCTCAGGGTTACTTTAAACTAAACAGCACCGGAGTAATCAAGCTGCTACTATGAGTCTCTAATTAAGGTGAGTTTACAATGCACAGACTCCCAGATAAAGAAGCAAGGTTTAATTAAGGCCTAATCTCTAGTAGAAATGCAAAAGGAAGAGAGTGGTTATCTAAGTCAGAAAGGAAACTTGGAAAACCATGAAGAAGAAAATGAACGTGATGGCTCCATGCCTAGGATCCAATTAGGAAATAAAACATGGAAAAAGAGGAGACAAAAAAAAAGTTGGAGCTATCTAGATTGAGAATCCTAATTGCTGGTCTTAGAGATAGGTTCAAAGAGGATGAGTTTGATGGCTCATGCAAAAGGATTAGTTTGTTGGCTCATCTCACATGTCATAGTCCTTACCTTCAAGTCTTCATTTTTTTTTTATTGTCAGGAGTCTTGTCTTTTTGAGACTTCTTCTATCTTTTGATTTTTCTTATCAACTTTGATCTTCCAAAACTTCTCTTCTATTAATTTATATCATTTTTCCATGTATCTAATTAATATTAACATACTTGGACTTCTCCATCTATCAACTTTTATTAAACTTCCATATTTGTTATTGTATGTAGACTTCTCCATTTATAAAGTATTTGATCATCTTGACATAATTGGAATTCTCCATCTGTCATTACCTATTAGACTTCATGATCTACTTAAACTTCATTATCTACTAAGTATTTGATTAATCTTGATCTACTTAAATTTTTCAACCACTACATTAGCAGTAACCTCTTAAGTCTTTTACACCTATACATTTAATAAATAAATTAGTAAACACAACATTAACCAAATTTAAACTCTTTGTTAAATACATCAAGATCACTTCATCAAACATAACCATTTGATATTGCATCAACAATTAACTTTTTCAGACTTTTTCCATCTTTTGAATTTTTTTTTTATCAACTTTGACTTCCAAAACTTCTCATCTATTAATTTCTATCAATTTGTCGAGTGTCCGATTAATATTAACCTATTTGAACTTTTCCACCTGACAACTTTTATTAAACTTCTATATCTGTTAACGCATATTGTATTTCTCCATCTACTAAATATTTAATCACCCTTGATTTAATTGAAATTCTCTATTTGTTAGTACCTATTAGACTTCACGATCTGTCAAAACTTGTTAAATTTCTTTATAACTAAGTCATTGACCAATCTCGTTCTACTTGGACTTTTCAACCACCACATTGATAGTAACCTCTCAAGTCTTTTACACCTGTACATTTGACAAATAAATTAGTAAACACAATATTAACCTAACTCAAACTCTTTTTAAACACATCAAGACCACTTCATCAAACTTGACCATTTGATATTGCATCAACAATTAACTCTAATACCTAAGTAGACTTAAGTATGCACGACTTAGATTTTGATCACAAGAAACATGAAGAGATTAAGCACGAACTAAGCAAATATAGACACGCACAACAACAAAAATGTCGATTCTTATTTCTAATCTGTCCTTTTCGGAAAGCCTCAGCGGTGGAGAAACTTCAAAAAGAATCTAAAAACAATTGATTTCAAAGTATACACAAGAATGTATGACAACAAAATAAATTAGAAACTTTTACATAGAGTTGTCGATCAAAGTAAGATGCAAAGTCACAATGTGTCGTGAGAGCGGACCCAGGAGCACAGCATGAGTAGAGTAGCGAGATGAAAATAGATTAATATCGAAACCTCTGGCTTGGGCTCCTATTTATAGAGCTCTGGTCAACAATGATGTAGCTAGTATTCAGTCTACTGGAACCCCTCCGGTCGCTTGGAAGTTACTGGCATTGCTACAAATTATATCTGATGGATAACATCGTCCATGGTCTTTGATCGACTGGATAACCTCCCGTCGCTGGAGCTTGGTCAAATCCCATCTAGACTGACTTGCCTTGATCACTGGATCTCATCACTATCGGTCGCCTGGAAGTCGTCTCTAGTTGCTTGGAAGTCATCTTTGGTCGCCCAAAAGCTACGGTCGCCCCGCTCCTCACTTCGATCACTTGGAACCTCCATACTTCGTCAGTCGAGAGTTATTCCCACCCAATCGCCCAAACTCCCTTCCGATTGCATAGAACCGTCAAAAAAATACTTCCCTACATTTGTTACATGTAATCAGTATGATATAGAATTTAAAGTTACTCATGTTGGATCAAGAAAGTGCTAGGGTGGGTGAATAGCGCGCTTCATACTCGTTCAGAAATCGTTCAAAAATAAAGTTGTGGAAGCGGGAAACTAAAACACAAAAGATAGAGACATGGCAGTTTTTAATTAGGTCGCAACCCAGTGGCTACTACTCCAAGGCCCGAAATTAGTTTGACTATTTCGGTGGGCAATCACTATCAACCTTCTTCCCTAAAGAGAAGAAGGCTCGCTTCTTTTACAAGTGAAAGGTTTGGTTAATTAGGTCGCAGCCCAGTGGCTACTACTCCAAGGCCCGAAATTAGTTTGATTGTTTCGGTGGGCAATCACTATCAGCCTTCTTCCCTAAAGAGAAGAAGGCTCGCTTCTTTTACAAGTGAAAGGTTTGGTAACAAACCTACCGACCCTTAGAGTATTTAACACAAGAAGAAGCAAGAGTAATAGAAAAAAAAACCAACTAGATTTTACCCAAGTCTAGGCTTGGTTGAGCTCGTAGCGGTGTCGTGTCGTTGTCTTGTCTTTGAGGCTTGAGCGCAGCAAAGTGTCGGAGTTCCGAGAGCGTCATGGAGCACTTGAAGAGTTAAACAGATGATGTTGAAGGTGTTTTTCTAGGCTTCTTTTACAGAGTGATCTAAGCTCTTGGATCGGTATAGGGTGCCTCCAGCAACTCCAATCTGATCCAACTTGGTTGCTAACTTGGCCACTCCAAGCGCTAGGATCCCTTCAGAGCGCCTGATCGGTTGATGAGGCAGCAGCTGGTCGAAGCTTTACCCGTGTCATGTTATCCCTTCCCATATGTCTGGATCTGCTTAGGGTGCCCAGATGCTGAGACCAACTAGGGAGTGCCATCTCATCTGGACACGGAGCTGGACTTCGGGCAACCAGGACACCTGGATGCACTAAGTGCGCCCAGAGTTCCTTTTCTGGTCAGTTTCTATACTTAGCTCCTGCATCACAATGTTAGCACGGATATATAGTAATCAGTATGATTGACAACTCTCCGAGTTGTCTAGTCTCAACTTTAGGTCTCCCATGAAACCTTAGGTTGGACTGACACCTACTACTCTCTTTCCGAGAGCGTTCTCACCACTTCACTTAGGAAAGTTTACCTGGTGTCAAACCTTGGTCCACCTGACCTATTTTGGACTTTTGCACAACTAATCTTGACCCTCGGGACTTACCACTTCATTCCATGACCCGTCTAGATTTTCCTTCTAGTATTCTCGACCCCCAGGACTTCCTGCCCGATGTCCTTGATCTGTCAAATATTTCTGCCTAGTCCATCTGACCAGAACTTCCTTGCCTAGCCTCAATTAGAACTTCCCTTGCCTAGACTTAATAAGTACCCCGAATTAGCTTTGATATTGATCGATCGAGTTAAGTTGGTCTTGTGTATATTTAATATCTTGTATCTAAGTATGTAGAAACTTAGGAATATAAATAGTCGAGTGAAAGATATAGTAAACTAGAAGGATAGCATGGAAAGGGAGTCAATGGACTGAGTACATCCGAGGGGCGATGTGCCACGGAAGAGTACACCGGTGGAGCAAAAAAAAATACATATGGCACATATGAGGGATGAGAAGCTTAGAGAAAGCTTGCTTGAGGAGAAGGCTAGAGTTGAATTCGAGTGAGCTCAACTCTGGACAATCGGAGCATCACCCAAGTGAACAGGGTCAGAAAATGGTCAACTTGAAAGTTGACCATTCGAGGCCCCTTCGATTGACTTAAGGTGCCCTGCTACTTTAAAGACTTGAGGCACCTCAGTTGATTGGAAGTGCCTCAGATGAATAGTAGCTGAGAAACCTTAGATCAATCGAGCCACCTTCGAGTGAGCTTGGAGTTGTTACTGCGGAGATAAGTAACCAAGTCCACGTCAGCCGAACTGAAGCACCTCCAATTGAACTAAGGTGCCTTCATTGGAACTGAGACGCCTCCGATAAACTGAGGTGCCTCCATTCAGCTAGATCAGTCGAATGTTGGCAAACTTCATCCAATTAGAGGTGTCCCTAGTCAACCGAGGCCCCCTGAATCGCCACGTCAGCAAAATAATCAATTTGACATATGAGCTATAAATAACACCCTAGAGTCAGTTGTAAATAACACACATGTTCTTAACTTTAGTAATTAACTATAAGAATTCAACTGCTGTAAGGGGCTTCTCTACCTCCGACCTTTGTCGAATAAGGAGTTTCTTTAGTACTTTCAATTGTCTTAGATTAACAACTACCCAGATTGTAACCAAGTAAACTTTTGGCTCTTATTTTATTTTATGTTATTATTTTTTGTTTAATTAATGTGTGTATCCTTGCTAAGCTAGAAGCAAGAGATTGAATTCTTGTTTACAAACTATTCACCTCTCTCTAGTTGGTCCACCCGATCATACAAGTGGTATCAAAGCCCAGACACCTTAAAATGACTAACCGCCAACTAAACCAATAAGAAAATGTCTAGATCAAGCATTCATCCACCGAAATTCGAGAGTAATAAGAAAATAGTTAGATCATGCATTCATCCACCAAAGTTCAAAGGGGAGTTCGCACTTTGGAAGCGCTGAATGGAAGTATATTTTAAAACCAACTTTGATATTCTTTTAACAATTAAATATGATTTTGAAGCACCCAAGGACGAGAATGGTGAAGAAAAAGAAGAGCAACTCTGGAACAAAAAGCAGCAGACTGACTTCATGCCAATGACAAAGCAAAATTCCATCTTATAATCATACTACCACCTTAGGAAGTCAATCCGATTGGTGCATATAACTCTGTAAAAAGAACTCTAGGAAAAGTTCCTAGAGCTATATGAAAAAACCTCGGAGGTCAAACTAGCAAGACGGAACCTATTCCAAAATCAACTAACCAACTTACGACTAAAAGAAGGAGAAACAATCGTATAACTACACACAAAGTTAAAAAGGTAATCACCGGGCTCAACAACCTTAGAGAAACAATAATGAACAAAGATTCACTAACGTACACATTAAACGCATTTCTAATAACCCTAGAATGGACATCAATTATAGACTCCTACTATATATCCAAGGATCTCAAGGTGAGTACTTTAGAAATTTTGTTTACAACTTTAGAACTTCATGAATCTCAATGTATAGAACTCAGAAAAGAAAAGGAACCGAAATAGAATGTAGCAGTAAAAGCCAAAAAGATCGAGTCAGATTCAGAGTCATCCCTCAACGAAAATTAAGAGGCTTATATGGTAAGAAAATTTAAAAAGTTTTTTAAATCTAATAATTTTGATAAGACATGGGCTAAGAAGTTTCTATGGAGTCGAAGAAAATTAAAGTGCTACAACTACGATGAAGGGCATATTAAAAACAACTGTCCAAAATTGAAAAGTAAAGAAAAGGGCAAAGGGTCAAGAAGATCAAAATAAAGAAACCTCAAAGCGACATGGAGCGAATCATCATCAGAAGAATCCGAAACCAAGGAATACGACGGACTAGCGCTAAAGGCCAACCACCTATTTGAAGACAAAAGCTCTTCGGAGAAGAGCTATAATGAAGGGGGAGCATCTACTGACGAGTCCGACATAGTAAATGAGGTATGATTCTTACCTTTTGATAAATTGTATGATACAATAAAAATGTTATCCGGATCATTATGCAAATCTAGAAACAAGATTCTTGAAAAAAGAAAAGAAAAATTAATGTTAGAAACAAAATTAGAAAATCCATGCTTAGAACTTGAAAAAGTTAACGATGGAAATGCTAAATTAAAAGAATTAGTGGAAACTAAAAAAACTAGAGTTAGAAATTTTTCTAGAAATTCAAATTGATTTTTGAATACTTCTACAAGATATTTTAGAAGACTTAATTGTTATTTGAGAAATTATAGGAGTCAACTTGCAAAAGTATTAAAATATGACATTTCATGAAAATACTTGACAAATTCAGTAAGTAAAAATTTATTTTGGATTCCAAAATCTATTTTGACTCATTAGATTTTTTTTATTGCTAAAGATTAATTTGTTTAATATTAACATTATTTACAAAATGAGTTTTCATAGCCTTTCTATTTAGTTATTTTTTGCTTAAATTTTTTCTGAGCTAAAAATTTATGTTATCTATTGGTAAAAAAAATTCAAGATTTTTTTACTGTTAAATAATTTTTTATGAATTTCTTAACTAAAATCAAATTTTTAAAATTAAAAATCTTTAAAATAATTTTTAAATTTTTTTTGGCAAATCTTAGATTTAATTCTTAAAAATTATTCTTCCTCTACCCCAATACTGCTCCTACTGCAAAATTGTTAGCATCATACATTATTACAAACGGAAGTTTCCAATTTGGTGCTTGAATCACTAAGGCGGTAGTAAGTGCTCGTTTGATTTTCTCAAAAGCTTCCAAGCAATTCTTATCAAAACAAAATTCTGCATCCTTAATTAAAATGTTAGTCGGTGGCTTAGAAATTTTTTAGAAATCCTTTATTAGGGGTGTAAATGAACCAAACTGCTCATGAGCTATTCGAAGTTTGATTCAATAAAAGCTCGTTTAATGAGGTTCGTTAAGATAAACAAACTAAGTTCAAGCTTCACAATATTCGGCTCGTTAGCTTATGAACATGTTTGTTAAGCTCATGAATCAACTTTTAAATAAAAAAAATAATAATTTTGATATTGAATTTATAGATTTTACACTCTATTTATGAAACATATAGAAAAATATATTAAATTTATTTATTAGAATAAAATTATAAATTTTAATAAAAATATTATAATTTTCTCTAAATATATAATTTAGTTTTTAATGAATATTTAAATTTATAATTTATATTTATTAAGCTCGTTTAGGCTCGATAAAGACTCGAATAACCTCATGAGCCATGAATATATTCGTTAAATAAAGCTCGAGCTCGACTCGATTACAAACGAGCCAAACTCAAACATTTAAGAGTTCGGCTCGGCTCATTTACACCCCCTATCCTTTATAAATCTTTGATAAAATCTTGTGTGACCCAAGAAGCTCTGTACTCCCTTCACATTCATTGGTGGGGGAAGTTTATCAATAGCTTCTACTTTTACATGATCAACTTCTATTCCATGTTCATAACTTTTATGTCCCAGTACTATTCCCTCTTTTACCATAAAGTGTCACTTCTCCCAATTAAGAACCAAATTCACTTTTTCACATCTCTAGAGGTTTGGATAGATTGACTAAACATCAGTTGAAACTAGTTCCATACACTGAGAAATCATTCATAAATACCTCCACTATATTCTCTACCATATCTAAGAAGACAGCCATCATACAACGTTGGAAAGTGGCGAGAGCATTATGTAAGTACCTCGTGGTAGTTTTGATGTGTCAGCGAAGTAAAGTTAGATCCTGCTAGTATTTAACCCCCGTGTCTAAGTGTGCAGGAACTTAGGAGCACAGGAAGTTGAGCAAAAGACGCAGCTAGTGAGAAGGATGGCACAAGAAGAGCCGACAGGCTTACGCGGGCAGACGAGAAGGAGGTTCGTGATGTTTCCAAGGGACAAGAAGTCGGAACGAAAGTTTGCTCGAAGGCCAGAAGTTGTGTTTGGGTGAGACCTATTCCGAATGGTCGATATCACCCAAGCAGAGTCGAAGCAGAAGACCCAGACCCAAGCAAGCGAAGCTGGAGTGGAAGAACCTAGACCAAATAGTTAACATGAAGTTAACTTGGGTCTGGGCGCCTAGAGCAAGTTTTTATCCGGAATGCGACGTGACACATTTCGTTGCGACGGGAATAAAAGTTTATCCCCTCCCAGGTACCTGGAACCCTTCCAGTCTCCCCGACCAGGGCTATAAATACAGCCCTGGTACCAAAAGTTAAAGCAGAACACTTGTGATTAATTTCTTTTCAGTCTGGTTCTGTAATTTACTGCTTTAATTGCTGTAAAGAGGCTTCTCCTCCTGAAGGAGAGTTTAGTGTGCTTTCAACCTCCTTAGATTAACAACCTCCCTGGTTGTAACCAAGTAAATCTGTCGTGCCTCTTCTTTTTTAATATTTTATTTTTGTTTATGCAAGTGTTAAGTTAAGGCTCGTTTTTGTTTGCAGAGCTATTCACCCCTTCTAGCTGGCCGCCAAGGGACCAATAAGTGATATCAGAGCGGGTTCACTTCAAGAGAACTAGCCGCCAAACGAAGTACACAAGATGGTCGGACCGAGCATCAACCCACCAAAGTTCAAGGGAGAATTCGTGAGCTGGAAGAAAAAAATGGAGGTATTTTTTAAAATAGATTTTGAATTATTAATAATTATGAAATATGATTTTGTAGCTTCGAAAGACTAAGAAGATATCAATGGACGAAGAAGGAGTGAGTCGACTTCGTGGCAAACGGCAAAGCAGAGTTCCATTTGTTGAGTGTCTTACCGCCTCAAGAAGTCAACCAGATCAGAGCCTATAAGTCAGCCAAGGAGCTCTGGGAGAAATTCCTAGAACTACACGAAGGGACCTCAGAAGCAAAACTAGCGAGACGGGACCTGCTCCGGAACCATATCAACAACCTCCAATTAGAAGAAGGCGAAACTGTTGCACACCTCCACTCAAGAATCAAGGAGCTCATCACTGGACTCACGAATCTCAAAGAAAAGGTAATCAACCGAGATTGCTAAGGTATGCACTTAACGCATTTTCTAGGACTCCATAATGGTCGGCCTTAGTAGATGTGTATTTCATCTCTAAGGATTTAGAGGTAAGAACTTTAGATTTTTTTTTTAACTTTAAAATTCATGAGTCAAGATGTGCAAGTCTAAAGAAAGAACCGAAGCAAAACATTACCTTAAAAGCTAAAACGGACGAACCAAATTTTGAGACATCACTTGATGATGGAAAAACAACATTAATGGTAAGAAAATTTAAAAAATTATTTAAATATAATAAATTTAATCAAGTGCAGGGTAAAAAAGGAAAAAAGAAAGTAAGATGCTACCACTGCAATGAAGAAGGGTATATCAAAAATAATTGCCCAAAATTGAATAGCAAAGACAAGGATAAGGAAAAGAACAAGAAGTTAGCCCAACCCAAGTATAATCTAAAGACGATGTGGGATGATACGTCATCCGAATCAGAGATAGAAGCCCTCTCCAGACTTGCGCTAGTAGCAAGTCACCAAGAAGACGAAGATACAGCAAGCTCATCGAAAATGAGCATCGATGAAGGGGGAGCAACATAGGAAGAAAGCTTCAGGGGGAGATTGCAGGATCAACAAGGTAAGTTAAGTACGGACTCTGTTGGAGCAATCCCAATAGTCCGTGCGACCATGTGTTTTGGTGTTTGGGCAAAGGATTTAAGTTAGGTTCACCCTTGTTATTTGATATGTGTACTTGAGTTGTGCAGAACTGCAGGATATACATGTAACTCAGGTTGACGACTTCGGGTCCAGTGAAGGATGGAGATCCGAGGGTACCCTAGACAAGGCAGCAAGGACAAGGGCCGATAGAAGCGACTTCGAGGCATACGCGAAGGATGGCATTGGGGACGAGTCGCAGGCTTGAATGCATCCGAGGGATGAGAGTCAAAGGAAGTAGGCTTGAAGGCAAGAGGTCAAGGCTGCAAAGAAGCGTCAAGTGAGTCATAAGGGTGAGGGTACGAGTGCACGAGAGATTGTACTCGGAGTAAAATCCTAGTTTTAGGGTTTTACTGTAGCGTTATTGTAGCAATACTGTAGCAGTACTATAGCGCTAATGTAGCAATTGACTGCATATTTTAGAAGTCAACTGGTGCAGTCGACCGCGCAGTCGACTGGGTGCGAACAGAATGGTTCTGTTCGTTCGATTAGTGTGGATCAGTCGACTGCATGTTTTAGCAGTCGACTGCACCAGTCGACTGCAAGTTTTAGCAGTCGACTGGTATCGAGCCTTTGGGATGTAACGGTCGAATTTCCACAGAGGGCAGTCGACTGCATGTTTTGGCAGTCGATTGGTAGGCGGGGTTTTCAACCCGCGACCTATATAACCAAAGGTTGGAAGCTTGGTTATAGTTGACGAAATTAGTGGTGGTAAAACCTAATTAGTAGTCTACTAGTCTCAAGAGTCTTAGTTGGTGTTGTGGTGAGGTTTCTCCACCCACAAGGAGCGACTTGAGATAGCCGAAGTTTGCCGAGGAGTAATCCACCGATGGATAGGGATCGTCCACCTCAAGGACACACCATGGAGTAGGAGCTTTATCTCCAAACCACGTAAATGATCGTGTAGCTTGGTTTGCATTCTTTCTTATCTTTAGTTTAATTTCCTTTAGCTTGTTTGTTTTGTATATTCCGCTGCGCATACTAACAAGTGTAGGAAGATCAATCGATTTGGGGACGCCGTCTATCCAACCCCCCTTCAAGGCGACCACCGATGTCCTACAAGTGGTATCAGAGCGAGGCCGCTCTCTGTTGGACTAACCGCCGAGGAAGTAAAGATGACTGGCTTGATAGAACCGCTAAAGTTTGAAGGCGGAGGCTTATGAGACTTCACATATTGGATGATGAAGATGGAGGTCTTCTTCAATACGGATTGGGACACCATGATGGTGGTCAAAAAGCCGTTCGAAGTTCCGAAGGACAAGAAGGGAAAGCGACTCTGACCGCGTCATTGGACGGAGGAGCAAACCTCATGGTCAAAGGCAAATTCAAAGGTAATATCGATTTTAATTGATATTTTACCTAATGACATGATGAGTCGTATAGGTGAATATGAGAACGCCCATGATTTGTGGAGCAAGATAAAGAAGGTTCCATGGGAAGAACCTTTGTCTACACAAGAGGAGGAAAAATCCGAAGAAACGGATGAAGAAGCTCAAGTAGAGAAGGATCAATCAGATGTGGAGACCAACTCAACATCAAAAGAAGAAGAGGAAGTGAACTTGGTCGCATTTGAGGAAAAGGATGAAGAAAGGCCATCCACAAGTGTGGATGAGGAAGATATAGCATCTACATGTTCAAAGGTTGAAGAAGAATCCAAGACAAGTGAAGAAGAAGAAGAATAAATCTTGGAAGAAGTCAACCTAGTGAGCACCTCCACCGAAGCAAAGTCAAAAGATCACATTGTGTGCTTCAGATGCAATGAAAGGGGACACTACAAAAGTAGATGTCCAATGGGTAAGAAGGTAACCCCTAAACCCACTCAAATTATTTTAGATACTAATTTGGGTTGTAGGAATGATGGTGCCAAGAAGAAGAAGGAGAAGAAGCACATTAGATGCTTCACTTATGGTGAAATAGGGCACTAACACACCAAATGCCCAAGGAAGAGAGAGCTCAAAAAGTTGGGGCATTTAAGGATGTGAGAAAAGAAGTGGAGGAAGAATGGAGGCTCATGTCAAGGGGGAGCTCCAAAGGTAAAGGGTAAGGTAAACCCTAATTTAAATTTGAAGTCAAATTTAAATTCCTCCATGCATGTTAGGAAAAATAATGTTAATCATTATATGCCCATGCAAAATTTTGGTTTCAAATATTATGATAGGAGTAGGGTAATTGTAGATCAAAACCCTAGGAGACTCATTCATAAAAAATCTAGAAATGTTAAACCTAAGGAGACCCAAGGCATTAATTCCAAGAAGGGGAGACATATGCCTAGAAAGGGTAGGTCTAGGAATGTCCAATTTGGACAAATTAACTCTAGGGTTAGGAACCTAGAGAAGGAGAATCAAGCCTTAAGAGGAAAACTTGATAAGTTAGAACAATTCCTTAAGAGATTCAATGTTGGATCTAAGGAATTAAATATGATGTTGGGTAGCCAAAGACCCAACCATGATAGATCGGGCTTGGGATACTGATCTAGTCCCTCCAAGGCTAATAAGAGATCATATGTTAGGGTGGCAAATGATCATGGCAAGGGAGAGTCCTCCAAAGCTAAGGGAAAGTCTTATGCTAGGGTTGCATATGACTATAGCAAGGAGAAGTCAATAAATGGCAAGGGAAAGTCATTTAAAGGTAAGGAAAAATTAACCAAGGACAAATTGTCCAAGGTTAAGAAAGTTAGGTTTGTAGGCCAAGTGTCACCGGAGGTGCACCAATGTGGCCTAGCCATTGTGGATGAGTCACCTATGGAGGTTGCTAAGGTTAAGAGCTCTAGGGGGAGCTCTAAGAGTCAAGTTGGGACCCATGGAAAATGGATCTCAAATGGGTACTACTTGGGAGTCTAGATTGGGTCATGAAATGTGCCAAATGGTTTGGAGACGGACTTGAGTCTCAAACCTAGGGTTTTGGCACAATTGAGTTGTGTTTCATGCTTGAAAATATAACATTGGGGTCATATAGCATGATAATTGGTTTTGGATGTATAGATGTTATATAAACCAATGCTAGGGATGCATTGTGGGTTAGTATGGGCAAATACATCAAGAGGAAGCCAAAACTAGGACTTTAGGTCAAGGTCCAATTGAACTTTTTAACTAGTTTTGTGTTTTGTTTCAATCTTGTGATTTATGATAAATATATTTTTATATATATTTTTTCCAAGTAGACATTGATAAAATAGACCTCTCCAAAAAATTTGAGAATTTTTGGAGGTCTGTAGAATTTCTGGCGCATTTCTGAAGTTATCCAGAAAAGGCTAATTTTTGCATAAATAGTGTACCAGTCAACTGGTACAGTTATCAGTCGACTGGTAACAATGTTTTTGAGCACAAAATGTCTCTGTAAGCTCGTTTTCATGGGGGCAGTCGACTGGTACTTCTTGCAGTCGACTAATGCCAGTCTGAAAGTGTTTTCAGCACTGGATTTTGACTGGGTCAGCTCGTATAGATGTATGGGATCAATGGGGGATAAATACATGAGTTTAGGATCAGTTGGATGATAAGTTTTCAACAATTGGGATATTGCTCGAAATCTTTTTGGATGTTAGGTAAAGGGGAGAAGTAAGGTTTAGTTGGGAAAACCTTAGTGTCTTTGCGTAGGGGGAGCCTTGAGATAGGTTCTTAAAAATCCCTGTGGGAAAATTCCTAGCTCAATGGGGATCATAGGTGCAGGGGGAGCCTTGGAATAGATTCCAATGCATGTTTGCATTTATATTTCGGCGGTGTAAGTCCAAGTGTGTAGCCTTGGCAATGTAAGTCCATTTGTTTTAGCATATTTATTTGCTATTGTTTTCCCTAACTTAAACGTATTGCCAAACATCAAAAAGGGGGAGATTGTTGGATCAATCCCAATGGTCCGTGCGACCATGTGTTTTGGTGTTTGGACAAAGGATTTAAGTTAGATTCACCCTTGTTATTTGATATGTGTACTTGAGTTGTGCAGGACTGCAGGATACACATGTAACTCAGGTTGACGGCTTCGGGTCCAGTGAAGGATGAAGCATCCGAGGGGCCGTGGACAAGGCAGCAAGGATAAGGGCCGAGGGAAGTGACTTTGAGGCATACGCGAAGGATGGCATTGGGGACGAGCCTCGGGCTTGAATGCATCCGAGGGACGAGAGACAAAGGAAGTAGGCTTGAAGGCAAGAGGTCAAGGCTACAAAGAAGCATCAAGTGAGTCATAAGGGTGAGGGTATGAGTGCACGAGAGATTGTACTCGAAGTAAAATCTTAGTTTTAGGATTTTACTGTAGCGTTACTGTAGCAGTACTGTAGCGCTACTGAGCAATCGACTGCTTGTTTTAGCAGTCGACTGGTGCAGTCGACCGCGCAGTCGACTGGGTGTGAACAGAATGGTTCTGTTCGTTCGATTAGTGTGGATCAGTCGACTGCATGTTTTAGCAGTCGACTGCAAGTTTTAGCAGTCGACTGGTATCGAGCCGTTGGGATGTAACGGTCGAATTTTCACAGAGGGCAGTCGACTGCATGTTTTGGCAGTCGACTGGTAGGCGGGGTTTTCAACCCACGGCCTATATAACCAAAGGTTGGAAGCTTGGTTATAGTTGACGAAATTAGTGGTGGTAAACCCTAATTAGTACTCTACTAGTCTCAAGAGTCTTGGTTGGTATTGTGGTGAGGTTTCTTCACCCACAAGGAGCGACTTGAGATAGCCGGAGTTTGCCGAGGAGTAATCCACCGACGGATAGGGATCGTCCACCTCAAGGACACGCCGTGGAGTAGGAGCTTTATCTCCGAACCACGTAAATGATCGTGTAGCTTGGTTTGCATTCTTTCTTGTCTTTAGTTTAATTTCCTTTAGCTTGTTTGATTTGTATATTCCGCTGCGCATACTAACAAGTGTAGGAAGATCAATCGATTTGGGGACGCCGTCTATCCAACCCCCCTTCAAGCCGACCACCGATCCCCTACAGACTCTTCCTTCTAAAAAGTTATTTCAATTCGTAAAAATATTATCGAAAAACTGTTGTAAGTTAGAAAAGGAAAAGAAAGAGCTAAAATCAATCTTAGTTATATCTTGTCGATTAGAAGATTTTAATGAAATAAAAATTGAAAAATTGAAAAAGAAAATATAAAAATTTGAAAAGTCATACATGCTCAACTTTTATTCCATCTAATTTTTAAAAATATTCAGGACTTAATTGACATCTCAAATACCACAAGAGCCAAATTAGAAAAATATCCCAGAAATACATTCCCAAAATTTTTTTGATTAACCCTATAATAAGGAACTTATTTTGGGTTCCAAAATCATACTTCGATTAATTAATTTTTGACTTTAAGATAGAAAGTTAAATATTTAATTTCTTTAAAAGATTTTTTCTAGAAAGTGGTTGTTGCTCCAATATCTAAGAAGATCTAGTGCATCGCTACAGTATAGAAGTCAATTATTGAAATAAATATTTAATTGATTAACTAGTAAGCAAGCAATTAGTTGTTATAAAAATAATTTTTCAAATTTTTTTAGAAATTATTTAGAAGTT
The DNA here is from genome assembly GCF_018446385.1 of Zingiber officinale. Classification (NCBI taxonomy): domain Eukaryota; kingdom Viridiplantae; phylum Streptophyta; class Magnoliopsida; order Zingiberales; family Zingiberaceae; genus Zingiber; species Zingiber officinale. The sequence goes on along the minus strand of NC_055995.1, from coordinate 104,081,672 downwards.
AATTTTTCTGAGAAAAATAACTTTATCTGTAAAAATATTAAATTTTTCTGAATGTTAAATTTTTTTATGATAATTTTAACTTTATATTATCTGACTTATATGTGTTATTTTTTTTTAATTTACATTGATAAATCCAAACTTAAACTTTAATTTTTCTCTTAGACTTTTGTGTTAGACCTTCCAAGTAATGTCTTTAAAGGTATCCTATTTTTTATGTAATCAAAAGGAGGAGGAGTAAAGATTAAGTCTAGAGGAAGGGTAGTACAATTTTGTACTTGTAAATTTTTTTTACTTTCAAAATTTGAACTGTTATTTTATAACTGCTAAATTTGTAGTTTACCCTAACATAACTTGGGGTTTGTTCACGTCAAAAAGGGGGAGATTGTAAGTACCACGTGGTAGTTTTGATATGGTCAACCAAGTTAGGTCCTGTTGGTATTTAACTCTCGTGTCTAAGTGTGCAGGAACTTAGGAGCATAGGAAGTCGAGCGAAAGATACAGCTGGTGAGAAGGATGGCACAGGAGAGAACCGATGGGCTCGGTGCATCCGAGGTAGGAGGTGCCACTGAAGAGTAAGCGGGTGGACGAGAAGGAGGCGTGATGCATTTTAGAGGGATGAGAAGTCGGAGCAAAAGTTTGCTCCAAGGTCGGAAGTTGAGTTCGGGTGAGCCCTATTCCGGATGGCCGAGATCACCCAAGCGGAGATGGAGTCAGAGCGGAAGATCCGGACCTAAGCAAGTGGAGCTGGAGTGGAAGAACCCAGACCAAATAGTTAACATGAAGTTAACTTGGGTCTGAGCGCCTGGACTCAGTCCAGGCGCTCGGAGCAAGCTTTTATCTGGAATGCGATATGACGCATTTCATTACGAAAGGGATAAAAGTTTATCCTTTCCTAGGCACTTGGAACTCTTCCAGGCGCCCCGACCAGGGCTATAAATATAGCCCTGGTCCTAGAAAGTAAAATAGAACACTTGTGATTAATTTCATTTCAGTCTGGTTCTGTAATTGAGTGCTTTAATTGTTGTAAAGAGGTTTCTTCACCTAAAGGAGAGTTTGTGCGGTTTCAACCTCCTTGGATTAACAACCTCCCCGATTGTAACCAACTAAATCCATCGTACCTCTTCTTTTTTAATCTCTTATTTTTGTTTATGAAAGTGTTAAGTTTAATTAAGCTGTAAAAGTTGGAGGAAGGTTCACTTTTATTTGTATGGCTATTCATCCCCCTCTAGCCAGCCGCCAAGGAACCAACACATTACACAATCCAAAAGGCATTCGTCGATAAGCGAAAGTTCCATAAGGGCATGTAAAAGTGGCCTTCTCCTGATCATGGGAATGTATTAGAATCTGATAAAATCCGGAATACCCATCCATATAGTAGAAATAAGAATGTTAGCAAGCCTCTCAAACAGCTAGTCAATTAAGGGAAGGGAAAAATGATTCTTTCTTGTCTCCTTGTTTAACTTTAATAATCAATGCACATATACCATTCGGTAACTATTCTGGCTGGGATCAATTCATTGCTTTCATTTTTTATTACCGTCATTCCACCCTTTTTTGGAACTACATGCACTAGATTTACTCATTCACTGTCAAAAATTTGATATATGATCCTTTCATCTAATAATTTCAATACCTCTTTTTGAACCACCTCCTTCATGTTGAGGTTTAATCTCCTTTGATGTTCAACTGAGCTTTCTAATAAGATTTTATGCATGCATAAAGAAGAATTGATCCCTTTGTTGTCATCAATGTTGTACCTAATTACTTTCCTATGCAAGCTTAGTTCTCTAATTAGTTTCTCAGTTTCCATCTCAGTCAGATTTGCATTAATTATCATAGAAAATGTGGAATTTGGCCTAAGAAATTCGTATCTAAGGTTAGATGATAAAGGTTTCAGTTCCACTTGAGGTGCTAAAATTTCAGGTACAATAGAATTCTGCTCAATTATCTTTATTTGTTCATACTCTGATACTGGTCCAAGAACTTTTTTCTCATCCTCTTCTTCTTCTCCATAACTCAAACTTTCTTCTAAGGGATCCTCTAACATTGATAGGGGCAAACAATCACTATTACTTCTATCTTCTCTTAAAGAATTTCCACTATCTATATCCGTAGATAAATTCATTGAAGACGTCATACGACCCAACATCTATGTCAATGTTCCACTACACCAAGGTAATATCATTGTGAGATCCTTACGATAAAGATGAATGTCTTCTTCTGAAGTGCTTTGGGTTCCACTACTCTCTTGACTTGGTTCCCCCTTTCTTGGCAGCTTTATCTCCATCCTTTTTACCTCTGGACTTCTAAATGAGAGAGTCATTTGGTTTTCTCTTGACCATTCATTGATATTTGCTACTATCCGGTCGATCACTTCACATGCTTCATTCAGACTTTTATTAAGCAAAGAACCTCCAGCAGCCCAGTGTAGCAAAAAATTTTTTCTAGAAGAATATCGCTATATAAAATGTACTGATTGCCAACCAGTCCTCAATCCCATGATGTGGGCATTGGTATAAAATATTTAAGAATCTGTCCCATGCTTGGCATAACATTTCCCCTTCTTGTTGTTTGAAATGCAGGATTTGATTCCTGAGTTGAGTTGTCTTCTTTGAAGAAAAATATTTGTTCACAGACTTACTCTTGAGTTCATTCCAAGTTTTGATACTTTTGGGTTGCAAAGTATTAAGTCATACTTTTGCAGTATCTCTGAGACTAAAAGGGAAAACCATCAATATAATCAAATCTGAAGAGATCCCTTCGTACTTCATCGTGTTACAATACCTATAAAATTACATCAAGTGTGAGGAAGGACTTTCTGTATCTAACCCCCTAAATTGATCTTCTTGAATTTCTAAAATAAATGTTGGATCAAGAACGAAGTTGGGAGCGTGACTTTCTTGTAGCACAATAGGACTCAATTCTCTTGCTGACTTGGGAGCCACAGTCTTTTAGAGGCCTTTGAACCATTTTTATTTGATTAATTAACTTGCTAACTGAAATCGTAAATCTTAGCAACAAGAATTTACAATGTAGAATTCAAAATTATGTTCAAATGAGAAAACAAAAAATCAAAGTGTTGAATTAACGTACAGGAAGAAAATGACATAAATAAAGTAAAAAAATGCAAGATATATGAAAAATAAAAGTGCAAAAATATTTACATAAATAGAAAATAATGTCTAGTCTAACTCAAGTGATTATCAACTAATGTTATAAATGTAGTTTCCAGTAATGGCGCCAAAAACTTGACGTGGTACAGTCCGCAAGTGCACGTTTGTCGTCAAGTAATAAAAGATTATCGATCTCACGAGAACTGGTTATAAGCACTAGTAATTACTCACGACAAATTATCTAAACGAACATTGGTTGAGAATCTTGTACTAAAGAAGTAGATTGAGAGAAAGAGGAATAAAGAGAGAGAGGTTGAGAGAGAAAGAGAGAGTTGGTTGAGGAACTTGGTTTGAGAAATGTTCTAGGGGTTCAGTTTTATTGTGATTCTAATCAATGGACTAAGGATCACCGATTACCCATTCTCTATTCCTATGCACATGTAGGAGGAACATTTCGTTGTCGATACTTGCCCACGGTGGTCATGTCGAAGTGTCATTTCTATTGATATCCAATGCTACCTAATAGAAATAATTTCTATGAAGTTTGGTCCAATAATTACCCCTAAGCCTCACTACAAGAAAATTGTGATTTCACAATACTTAAAAGACAATGTTTTTTTTTTAAAAAAAAATGTTGTCTTTTTTTCTTTTACAACACTTTTAGTGAAAAGTGTTGTCTATATTTTATATTTTTTATTAAAGACAACATTTTTTCACCTAATGTTGTCTATTGGTGTTTTTTTTGGGGCCAAAGACAACACTTTTCAAAAAGCGTTGTCTATCAACTTTTTTTAATATATGCAACAACTATTTTTTTAACAAGTCTACTCCACACAAAACTCTCATTTGAAAAAACTCCACGAAAACCTAGTTTCCAACACTCATCTTCGCCCGCCAAAACCGAAGCCTCCGTCATCCTCATCGCTGGCCAAGCCACCCCTCGTCTGGGAGCCTTCTATGAGTTCTTCGCTTGCCAATCTCACCCCTCCCTCACCGTCTATAGCGTTGATTCATCAGAGCCACGTCGGATCCAACTTCGCCCTCTTGGCATTTCATCTCCGCCTTCTGCCGCCTTGTCTGACACCAAAAGGGGGGACAGATCTCAAGCCTACACTTCTCCCCTAAGGATTGTCCTCTTTGGAGTAGATCAGGCCGCCATGCTCGACCTCTTACCGGGGGTGGTTGGGAGGGTTTCCTCGTCTACCTCGATGTCCTCTTCGTCTTCGTCGATGTTTTTGAATCCCAGTAGCAATATATTTCAGTACAAGGTTGACGTGCCCCAACGATCCCTTGCAACGTAGTTTGAGGATGGGCTTCTAGGGTTCTTGCATTTCCACCCTGGGGCACCGAGGAAGGTGCCAAGATCACCTTACAAGGTGAGTACTTTTGCTTAGATTTGTCTTTGCACTTAATTTTACAGGTTTTAGGGAGAAACATTAGACTTCGATGAATTTGATAGGCAAGAAAATTTGAATCTTTTCTAGTTCTGGTTCTCAAATTTGAAGCTGGCATGGACATCGGAGCACATAGTGGCAAATCCAAATGTTCTATCGTTGATCTTGGAGAAGAGGTTGATGCCCAGGTATGTTGTCCGGGACATTGTCATTCACAAGGGATTGATTAAGCCTTGCTTCACAGGAAATCATTTCCTAGTTTCAAACAAGAAGTTCAAGCCTTTGCTAGATTTTGTTGTGTTAACTTAAACTCAGTTTATGGCATGTTTCTTGTTGCTTAGGGTATGATTGAAGTGAATACTATTAGGCTTTTGAAAATTGGTTTTTGATTAAAGGAATTAGTTAGTGCCATAGAGATATACATAGCTGGAGGACCTTGTGCAATTGTTCCTTGATCACAAGCTCAATTTATGGCATGTTTCTGGTAAAAAGAAGAGTTTGGTTGGAAGTTCCAAGAGTTTCGAAGAGGAAGAATCAACATTTCAAGTTCTACTAATCTATTTCATTACTCTTCATGCCCTTTCCTATAAGTTATCGCGATTCTTCTGCTACCAATTTGTCTTGTTAAATGCTTTGGTTCATTTTATTCTAATCTTATTCCTTTTCTTGCCTTCCTGGCATAAATTTTATTAGATTCCATACATACCTACTACTTTTCATACTTCTTGCTTTTACCAGAACTTTCTTATTGTTATCTAAGGCAAAAGATGACAAGCAAATTGAAACCAATGATGAGTTATGTTAAATGGATTTCATATTGGAAACTAAATGTCACCATTGATCTTGTTGATGATTTCACAAGATAACACTCATTGACAACGATGTGCTTACTGTTGGATTGTGAAAGTCGATAGAGGGAGGGGGGAGATAAATATCGATCGAAAAAAATTAATCGTAGAGTAAGCAGCGGAAAAGTAGAATTACAACGCTAACAAGAACCGTTTTACTTGGTTCGGAGTCTTGGTCGACTCCTACTCCAAGGCTCGCACTCATCGAGTACTTTCATTGGACAATCCACTAGCAGTTCGAAAAGATGATTACAAAATTTGAAGTACAAAAATGCTAAAATAAATGAAATACCGACAACAAGTAAGGAAAAAGAAATCAGCACGTTGCCAGAGAAGCTTCGTCGTAGGAGCACAGCACAGGATTGCAAGCGTTAGAAGACATAGTCGTGAGTTGTTCTTTGATCCAGGGCTCACCCTCCTTATATAGGAGGCTCCGGGAGCCCGGATCCCTTCCGAGCGCATGGACTGTGACGTAGTCCAACCAGCTAGAGCGCTCCATGTGGCGATGTGCGATGGGGATAAAGTTTGCATCCCGGGCGCCCGGATCCCTTCCGGGTGCCCGAACCTCCATTTTTCAGCTACTTGCAAGAAAACGTTAGTCTAAGGCTGAATGCAAATTATACAACACTGCAAAACAAAGTGTTAGCATGATTTATATAAGGAACAAATATTAATTAGATTCCGTCTCACCGAGACCGGAATCTAGTCAAGATCTCAACTTAGAGTTCTGAAATGATTCTAAGTTGGATCAGCGCCAAAGTTCCCTTCCCGAGAGCACGTCCTCACAATCAGCCCCCTACAGTGACTTACCTTAACTTACCTGTCAGACGTTCGGTCAGTCCATCAACCCGTCTGGATTTCGTGCCAGCTACCCGGTTAGCCCATCGACCTAGCAACACTGAGTTAGCACAGTAGACAAAAATAGTACAGTAAACCTAGAGTTACCTCCCTAAGGTTGCCTAGATTCACTCACTAGGATTTTCATTGCCTGGCTTCACTCACCAAGACTTCCTCCACCTAGCTTCACTCACTAGGGTCTTGCTTCACTCACCAAGACTTCCTCCACCTAGCTTCACTCACTAGGGCCTGGCTTCACTCACCAGGACTTTCACTACCTAGCTTCACTCACTAGGGTCTGGCTTCACTCACCGGGACTTCCCCCACCTAGCTTCACTCACTAGGGCCTGGCTTCACTCACCGGGACTTCCACCACCTAGCTTCACTCACTAGGGCCCGGCTTCACTCACCGGGACTTCCACCTTGCCTAACATTTGGTTAGAACTTACCTTTGCTAGTCATCTAGTCATGACTAGACTTCTATCTCCCAAACATCAAGTCTTATTTAGATCAACCCTTGGTCATATTGTCAAACATCGAAACCCTAGAGGTCAATTGCACCAACACTTACATCATATTATGGATGTATACTTTTTTGGATTATTAAAAATAGGCATAGAATCATTTTCTCAAACTGAGTGAACTAAAGTTAAATGAGGTTTTAGCGTTTGAATGTTGAATTTTATAAGTGATGGCTTTTTTCTGAATTTTTTTTTATTTTTAGTTCCATTATTGTCATATCTTAATTCAAATAAATTTTGAGTGAAACAAATGATTAGTATTCTTTTTCTCATGAAATAGTAATAGCTATGGTCATTGTAAGCGATGCCTCTCAAGTAGTGTGTACAAGCCACTATTTTTTGTCAGGGATCTTCTCAATAGCCATATGTTTTCATTCATGCTAGTTCTAGCATGATTTTTAGATTCCTTTTTTGTTCTCAACCTCGAAGCAAAACCATGAAACAAAGCAAAGCAAACATGAATTGTGATGTTGATTTTAGGGACTCTATAATATATATCAAGCCAGAGGACGAGATTTTTCAAGAGGTTCTATGGAAGTAAGTTAAATTGCAAAGCTTACTGACAAAATCTCTCACATTCTTTCTCTCTCGATTTCAACTGAGCTCACTTTCATTTACTTTTGCTTTGCGTGCTGCGAGGCCATCTCCTAGTGAGGTATGGATGGTGTTTTCTTGCGGTGATTCATTACTCATTTCTTAGTAAGCATTTATATGTTAACAATATGACAATGTTTTCAATGTTTTATAACTTATTGGCATTTGGTGGAGATATGCTACTCTACATTCCATATTGGCATTCTCACTTTTATCTTATGATATCTAGCAACTAGTTAATGCCATGCAAGGTATTTATGACAACCAAATTTAATAAACCTTGCTCTCTATCTTTTAAGTGTCTTATCACAACTCACATTCGTATTTTACCTTAAATTAAATTGTTATAATAAAAGGACATTGAATGAATTATCTTATTTTTTATTTAAATTTGGAAATCTATGAAATAATGCTAGATAGAGATTCCAATGTAACATATTTAGATGAACGCCTTCTTCAAGTTCAGAGCAAAGCTAGAGAACTAAAGAAATATCCAACAGAGTTTTATTATGCAAAGTTTTTGGATAAATAAAGTCATATCACCCACTCTTTTTAACTATAACTTAATAGTTCATATATTAATGATCACTTCTTTATCATCTTATCATAATGGTTGGTAGAAACATGCACAATTGTTTAGCATCTTCAAAGAATCTTGATTGATAAGATTATCCTTGCAAAATAAGAAATATATGGTTATTTACCAATCATGACTTATGCTTTTTGTTTGTTTATTTCAGGTTGTTATGTCAATTTAATCAAGTGTTTTAGGATGCCTCAATTCCTACTGTAAAATTTGTACTTTCAAAAGTTAGTGAAAGTATCCAACTAAAGGTCAGTGTTCTATATATACTCTCAATTCCTTTCATTTCAATTATTTTTTGCCAGAATTGGAAGGTCAATGTTGAATGGAGGTATCAACTGAAGATGGATAGGTGGATGTTTCAACTGAAGATGGATTGGTTTCACATGTCAATTATCTTCAAATTTGGATGATGTCTGGTTAATGTTTGTGTTAATCAATGTATCTATCATTTTGGAAACTATCTTTGAATCTGGATATGTCAATTATCTTCTAATCTTGTTTGAATCATTTTGATAGTAATATATCATTATTTTGGAAACTATGTACTTGATTTTTATGTACACTGTGTATCTATCTCTGTTATATATATATATATATATATATATATATATATATATATATATATATATATATATAATGTCATGATTTTTATGTCTTGTTGAAAGATTGTAACTTACTTTCCTTTTTGTTAAGTTATGGTTGATTTCATTTCTATAGCAAGGTAAAAGAAAAACAATGGTTTTGTAAATATAAAAACAATGATTTTATAAATAGAAAAACAAATATGATTTTTTTATTTTTTTTTATTTCAAAAAGACAACGCAAAGTGTTGTAAAAGTATTATTTTTAAAGCATTGCAAAAGTATTGTCTTTGCTACAAATGACAATGCTTTTAAAGCGTTGTCTTTGAAAAGACTTTTAACAACAGTGCTTTTAACAACGTTTTTTCAGCCACATAGCCAACGCTTTTAAAGCATTGTCTATCAGCTTTTTTCTTATAGGCCCCCTGGTCATACATCCACAAGAATGCACTAAACACTAGATAGTATGAACATAGAAGCAACCCAATAAGCCTAATTCTACACCTCCTTGTAGAGAATTGCTCCCCCTTTCAAGGCGATACTCTAGATGTTCGGTTAAAGGGTTACCCTTGTCACTAGAGCCCCTAATCATAGATCTAAAGCATCCCCTCTACGAGGTGAACAAATCAACACAATCACTCAATTAAATATGAGAATTAAGTACAAACACATCACACACACATTTAATCGAATGATTACAATGCATAAGAAATGTCATATAGAAAGAAATTGGCAAATTCAAGAGTTAACATCAATCCCACATCACAATTACTCCTTTAATTCTAGAACAATGCGATCTACTCCATACCAAGAAAGAAAGAATCCAAAGACAATGAAATTGAAAGCACAAAACCCAATCTAGAAGAAGAAGGGAGAAGAAGTTTATCTGATACGTCGAGTGATCTTCAGATCTAATCCTTTGCTTCTGAAGTATAGGAAATGATGAAAACAACTTTGGCTCATCGAACATAATGCGAAGAGGGTGTAGATCGGAACCAAGATGGTCTCCCAAGAGAACCTTTCTCCCTTGAAGAAGGGGAAGAACTCCCATTAAATAGAGCATGACACAGGCCTGGGTATGACCCGTGCCATGGTCGTGCCTCATTGGCATGTCTAGACTCTGCTGTCGTTATGCTTGAAGAGGCACGACCGTGGCTTTTGGCACAGCCATGGTCTTCTTCTTCTCTAGTTACTGGACATGGCCATGCCTTTTAGCATGGCCAGGTTCTTCCTCCTATCGAGATAAATTGCATAGTCATGCCTTTTAGCATGGTCGTGTGCTTCCTCTTCTCTGGACCAATGGCATGGTCGTGTGTTGTTTGACCACGAGAGAAGGGATACGGTAGTGTAGTTTCACACAACCAAAACTCTGCTTTGCTTATTTTGTCTCTCCAAAGCGCGTTTCACACCGTTTTTGCTCCAAAAATGTGTCCTATTGCCAGAAAATGAAACAAAAGTAGATCTCTAATAAAGAGTGTAATAATGCTGAAAATATGACAAATAGGGGTGAAAATGCATCGAACATAAGCAAGTGAATATGTTTTAAAATATGCATAAAAATAAATATATTCTATACACATCACACCACATGTTCAAAGAAATTAAGCAAAATAGCTATGTGAAGCATTTTCAAAAATATGTTTCAAACAAAGTTTGACAAAGTTAAAAGTCGTGACACAACATTTTGCAAGGGTTTTTCAAAGTAATGATTAAAGCAAGTTTTGAATAAAAGTTTCAAGTAATTTCAAGGATATTTTTCAAAAATGTATAAGTTATTTTCAAAACATAAAGCTTTTGCATGAATTTTTAAAAATCTTTTCAAAGAAGGTTTTTCAAAGTGAATTTCAAAACATTTTTAAGTATATCCTCCCCCTTAACCTGATATTACTTTAAACATAATATTCATCTAAAAATTATTTTTAGATATCTAACCTTTAGTTACTAACTAACTACCAGAAGATAGTAGCTTTTACTTGGTTAGTCAAGTTAAGTAATATTGTCCAGTTAGATATTTAGTGAAAAAAGACAACTTAACTTGATCACTGTATTTTTATGTTTTTCTTCCAAACTTATTTTGATGCACTAATTTAAGAATCTGAAGTCCAGACAAAGGCAATTGTTTTGGCAAGGTTTTCACACCAACTATCAGGTCCTTCAGACCTAGTTGAATTTCAGCATGGTGTTAGACCAGTTAAGTCCTGTATACTTGGTAGAAATGTTAGATCACACAACACCTAACTTTAATCCATTTGTCATTCATCAAAACTCATATTTTACCATTGGTGCCAACTACACCAAGAATATGATGCGGACCATACTTACGGATTCATGCGCGCCCTAGGCTCCTCCAATGCATTAGAGGTGCCTTGAGATTTTTTTAAAAAAAATATCATTGAGGCACCTCGATCAAATATGCCACCTAAATTTTTTTTTTTTGTTTATTTTTGAGGTATATTATATGTATTTAGGGTTCAAGATTTTAGGAGTTGGGTTATAATGGGTTTGAGCCAATAAGATTTTCCCTCTAGGGTTTAAGCTTCCTTCTTTGGTTATAGTGTTCAAGATTAAAAATTTTAAATGCTCACAGGATATATTCTATGGATTTAGGATTTAAGATTTTAGGATTTAGGGGTTGGGTTATAATGCGTTTAAGCTAATGAGATTTTCTCTCTAGGGTTCAGACTTCCCTCTTTGGTTATAGTGTTCAAGATTAAAAATTTTAGATGTTCATGGGGTATAGTGTTCATCTTTAAGGAAATTTTGATTTAAAAAAAATGAATTAAGACGCCTGGATTTGATCTAGGCGCCTCAACCCTATTTAAAAAAAAATTGGCAAAGCACCTCAAATGCATTGGAGGTGCCTCAAGTCGGGTATATATATACATAGCAAACTCATGTGTATATATATATATATATATACACACACACACGAGTTTGCTATGTTGTGGACCATACGGCGTGCGACTATGATGACCCATAAGGTTTTGTTATTTATTGTTTGGGGGTATATTATATGTATTTAAGGTTCAAGATTTTAGGATTTAGGAGTTGAGTTATAATGAGTTTGAGTCAATAAGATTTTCTCTCTAGAATTCAGCCTTTCCTCTTAGGTTATAGTGTTCAAGATTATAATTTTTGACTTTTTACCGAACCACGTAGATAAGTTTTCAAAATTACTAAATAGCATAGGGTAGTTTCAAAATTACTAAATTATGTACCTATTTTTCATTTTACCCCTATCAGTCGACTAATATTTTTGATCAATCGAATCGATTTTGTTCTGTACCAAAATGCTGAATTTTAAGCAAATCAGTCGATTGATGTTTTAAATCAGTCGACTGATTTGCTTCCTTTTTTTTAAAGTCGATTTTAGGAAAAATCGATTGATGGACCAAACTATTGGGACCTTGACGCCCGCTAGAGGGGGGTGAATAGCGTGTCACCCAAAACGTCACTTCCTACAATGGTTAGTACGCACAGCGGAATACAAAAACAAATACTAGCAATAGAAAACAAACCTAACACATTGATTTAACGTGGTTCGGAGATAAAGCTCCTACTCTACGGCTATGCGTAAGGTAGACGATCCCGATCCGTCGGTGGATGATTCTTCGGAGAACTTTCGGCTAGCTCGCGTAGCTCCTTATGGGTGGAGAAACCTTGCCACAACCTCGTACAAGCACGCTAGATCACTTGGGCATTTGAAAACTCTAATTAGGGTTAACCATCCCGAATTTCGTCCCCATTTGGCAAGGAGCGGCTTCATACATATGAAACCGCTCCTTCACCTTTTTTAAATTTTTTAATTAAAATAAGTTTTTTAATTTAAATATAATATTAGAGATGTTTTTTTATTTAGGAAAGAGATATATATGGTGTGAAGGTTTAAAAAGTATGGGATCCGTGAAAGAGTTGTTGAAAGATTTTTTGATAGTGGAAAGATATGTGAGGTTTTTTATTTTTGATATGATGCGGATGTGATAGTGAAGGAGTTCTCCAAAAGGTACAACAATTGTGGATGCTCTTAGACTTCTCTGTCTGTCAACTTTGATTATGGTTCCTCTATTGATACATATTAGACTTCATGATATGTCAAAACTTGTTAAATTTATTTATCAGCTAAGTATTAATTCATCTTGATCTAGTCTAACTTTTCAACCACTACATTAGCAGTAATCTCTCAAGTCTTTTAGACTTATAAATTTGATAAATAAATTAGTAAACACAATATTAACCTAACTTAAACTCCTTGTTAAAAACATCAAGACCACTCCATCAAACTTGACCATTTGATATTGAATGAACAATTCTATCTAATAGATAATATCATCCGCGATCTTTGGTCGACTAGACATCCTTCGGTCGCTTGGAGCTTGGTCAAATCCCATCTTGACCGAATCACCCGGATCATAAAATCTCGTCACTACCAGTTGCCTAGAAGTCATCTATGATCGCTCCCCTCCTCACTCTAGTCATCTAGAACTGACTCTGTCAGTCGAAGGTTATCCCAGTCAATCACTCAAACTTCCTTTCAATCATTCGGTACCGTCAAAAAAATGCTTCCCTACATTCGTTACACTTAATGAGTATGATATAGTAAATTAAAGTTACTCGTACTTATCTTAACTAGATGTTCAGCTACCCATCAAGTGTGAGTTTCCCATATTCAATTCCTATCTAACTTCACTTGGACTTGACTTTAGATCTTAACTGACTCCACTTGAACTTGATCCACCTAATTCCCAACTAAGTTTTGCTTGCTTGATTCCCGACCAAAATTTGTACCACCTAGCCCTGCTAGGACTTAGATTCCCAATCAAGACTTAAGTTGTCTAGTCTCATTAGCCCTTAGTTAATGTTTGGTTCCCAATTAAAACTTTACTAACTGACAAATAACATATACCTGCACACTTAACATAACTTTATTAGATCTCAACTAAATTAACTTTAAACTTACTCATTACATCAAAACTTAGATTCAATGTGGTGCTCCATCACCATCAGTTTTTCCATTGGCTCTTCTAGCCTCCCCACTCAACTCATATGTTTGACCCACCGTCTCCTCAAGGCAGTATGGTAGTTAAAGTATGGAGTGTTGTCATATGAGGTCTTGAGATCAAAACTCAGCGTGTCTGATCATGTCTCCTCCCATGTCTTATCATCTGCACTAATGGTTAGTAACCATCCATGATTTACTTCCTTCATATTAACCTAAAGACAGATTAATAAAAATGCTAGGGACAAACGAATCATCTTTTATCACAAGATTATCTCATTCACCTGCTACTTTAACCTTTTTAATACCATATGATAACAATCTCACTTCAGGTCAACAGACCATACTTGCCTACTCTAAATTAGCAGACCATACATACCTACTGTAAATCAGCATATCACTTAGATCTCGAGCTAAAAGGTTGACCTTTCGGATCAGGTTGGAACGTTGTCACCTCTAAGGGTCAACTTCTCGGACCAAGTCGACATGTCGACACATTGGAGGATCAACCTCTAGGACCAAGTTGGTATGTTGGCACCTCTCTGGAGTCTTACGAGTAGACAACATCGTCCAAGCTGAGGATGAGCTTAGTACCTCGAGCTCTTCCCTCCCAACTTAGCTCCCCAAGATCTCCCCTCCAAGCTTAGCTCTCCAAAATCTCCAAGCTCAATTCCATGAGCTCTCCCGTCTGAGCTCATCTCTCTAAGCTCTCCGAGCTCAGTTCCTTGAGCTCTCTGCTTCAAACATGGTAGGTCGTATCCTTGGCCCATCTTCAAGTCACCCATACAACTTGTACCATAATTGGCCACGTGACCCATAATTCCTCATTTTCAAAATTAATGAGCAATAACATTTGAAAAACATTAATCGCAACAAGATTAATGGTTATCAAGTCAAAAATAATAATGGAAATGACTAAATGGTTCCTTATTTTTTTAAAGATCATAGCTAAAGTCTCCATCGATATCTCTCAACCTTATAGCTATAAATATTCAAGTATCGAGGAATCTCATCTACCTCTCACTTTTTCACCCTTTACTATTCATTACACCCTTTGTAATTTAAGATAACTTTTAACGCTCTTTGACATTTGCTCTAGCATACATAGAACAGATCATGTTGTGCAGGTCAAACTATACCTCTACTTCAGTATCCACCTTGTCAACAAACCTCTGCATCTTCACTTACACCTCTGCTCTCTACTTCAGCTCTATCAGGCATCTTCTTTTTAATCACCTTTAGCATAAAACTTTGATATGATTCAATTTAAACCAGCAGGGCATCCCTCCTTTAAAAATTGAATAAAATAAAAGTATATATTAATAAAAATATGAGAGAAGCCATTATTCCTTAAAATAGAATAAGAAATGCGTAAGGATAATTTAAGAATTAGGATTGCTTTAGTATTGTTTTTTTTCTAAAATTATTTCTCTAATTAAATATACAAACACTTAGCAGAAATTGATGCAAAACCCAAACGGATAACAAATCTATTATAATGATTTTTCCTAAAGAAGGAGCCTAGCACCTAAGCACATCAAAATATTTAGCCATTGGAAAAAAACAATGTGCACAAGAATAAACAAGTCCACTTGATATAGCTTCAACCCGAGACACAACATAGCCAAAGATAGACATGCAGAAACATTGTTTAATAAAAGTTATAGTAAACAAAGTGTGGGAAACTCTGCCAATGCACAGAAAATAAGATCCGTTTGCTTCAAATAGCCTTGAATCCTTTGTTACCTGATGTCGAACCAGAACTTCAAGAAAATTTGATCAGTTCAACATAGTACTCAAAATCATGGGCAACCTACACAGTGATCCATCCATATAGTAGGTAATATAAATAATTCCAATAATCATCAGATTATGAATTAATCAATTTAGTACAATAATTACATAAAACATGTCTTTCCCAAATGGCTTCATGATATATATTTTATCCCCATTAACAATGCCACCATTCTAACCTCTGGTGGATAGTGTAACCTTCCCAATGATAGCGGAGAGGCTCAATACATAGTTGTTTGGCATGGCCACTCTTTTTCATTAAGCTCATCCAAAGTGTGGCGCCCCAATCTGCTATTTTTCTTTTCTTTCATTCCTCTCGGTACTCCAATATCAATGGCCACTTTTTGGCTCATAATGAGGCTCTCAAGATGCAAGTGCCAGAGAATCAAAAATGATTGAAAGAAATTGATTTTTAAAAAGTCCAAGAGAAAGCTTCTCTACACTAGTAGTTCAGGAACTTGCATAATTTCTGCATGTGTCACCTGGTTTGCACGAGCCATACTGATTAAATAAATCTTGTGCAACACAACACTAACATTAAATAAGGAAGCAAGCACAGCATATATTGGCAAGCTTTTAGCATATTAGCATACTAAACGATGGTGAATCTAAGAGCACAAGCTTATCAACCAACTAGCAAAAATAGTTATTCACTCATACCAAACAATCTGAAAGGAAGACAGACTTCAAGACCTAGCCTGTTAATTTTGGGTATTAGATCAAACTATCAGAAACATATACTGAAATGAATCCAAGTCAAAACCAATACCTGTCCAATCTCACCTTGAGCATCTTTGAATATCTAAAAACATAGCTAAATATCCTTTCCCATTTTAGTGCTCACAGGCTAAGATATTACAATCCTTTAGAATCAATCAGCTATTACATAATAAATGGCCTTTGGATCTTTTAATTAGCACCTCAGTTGCTTTATCCAAGTGTCAAAATATTCTTGAATTTTTCATTTTTTTATGCATTTAAAATTCTCATATAATATTTAATTGAAAATTCTGATGAAACATCAAACACTGACTGATGGTCTCACCAATGACTTTGCTTGTACCGCTGCCTGGTCCAATTTTTGCACGAGCAAACAAATCAATCATGAAAATTCTTACCTTTTAAGCTTAAGAATGATTAAGAAAAAACTACCTGATCGCTCTAAAAGTTAGATTTTCAAATGAACTCCGTCAATCTATAGCAAAATGACACTTCCAACAATTTATCAGCCAATTCTAGAAAAAAAAATTGAAGTTTAAAACCAATGCATGATACCTTTGTAGAAAAGGTTCAGCCCTAAAATACGGCATGAATTGGAGGAAGATTTTTCATTACAGCAGAGCAAAGCATACAAGTCCAAAAGCCATCTTGCAAGAAGAGTAGTCATAATACCTCAATGAAGATACCAAGTATTTCTGAAACTCCAAATTTTAGAAAACCTAGGTTCATATTGTGCAGGTAACATATCTATCAACTGCCTGGAACCTCAGCATTTATTATTTGTATATTCACACATAAATGTAAAAATATAATTAACAATAATAAGCTTTTGCCTTCCTTTTAGTAAGACTATCTACGCATATCATAACCATTGTGATCCAATTATCATTTATGAAATATTGTATGTTTTTTAACTAATGAGAAACTGAAAATGTCAAATTGAAATGTATAGCAGGACTCTCTTTCACATTATAAGGATAAATAAGAACAGGAAAGCTCTTCAAAATTGAAATCAAAAGGATAAACAAAAATAGGAGCATTGGTAACTGGAATAAATAGTCCTGATTCATTGTAGACATAATGGGAGGTCTTGTAAACAAAAATCTGCAGGATGAGGGGTTAAGTTTGGCAATACATTTGCACTTCACAAGTGCATTTAGAAAATGCACCTTGTGGTAAAGTGCAGTGTGTGAAATAGTCATTTTACAATTATTATTATCATTTTACAATGTAAATTAGTCAATAAATTATTATTTTACTTTTTAAATATGAATCAAATGTTATTAACATATTAAATAATAAATTGATAAACATGCATATGACAACCTAAGAGAATATGTGTTGCATATGTTGTAAGGCATCAACTACATAAACTGTATATGTAGAACTCAATATAGAAAACCTAAGAATTTCATTTTGCCACCTATAGCTTGTCTACTTTATCATTGTCCTTCACAATTTAGAATATTACAATTTATTCTCCTTAATTTGCAAAACAAAAGTAAAATACCATAACAAAGATGACGGTATTCATCCACAAGTTTAACACAAATTTGGAAGAAAAAAATTATGATTCACCTTATATTCATTTATTGAATTGCTCAGCATGCTAATCTAACAAAGGCTTTGTTCCCCACACCAAGGTATATCTACAAGAATTGTCTTATCTCTTCTTTTTTCTCATTTTTCTTCTTATTATCATATGATTTGACTGTTGGTACTTTTTGCTGCATATTCAATTGACTATCGCAAACGTTGTAAGCACCTCACTTATCATAGGATGAAAATGCAAGACGCTAGATAAAGGAACAAGATTTCTATTAAACAAAACTCTAATCTTATTGTATCTATTAATTTAACCATTTAAATTTTAACTTTTTAAAAGTACCCCAAGCTTATTGTCCCAGATGCCGTTTATGCAATGGAGAATCATTATTTGCATGGGAGAATACACAACATTAAGGTCAAGGGTATTTTGTTTTTGTTAGGACTCGTGCGAGCTATAGGAGGGTGAATAGCTTCAATCGCTTCTCGGCTTCGCTTTGTGTTCCTCATTGAATGCGCAGAAGAAACTTCAATCAACTTGGATACCACATGCACTACATTTTGATTTTACTTGGTATCCACCTCCTTAAAGTGATTAATCAAAGAGTCCACTCCTCGCTCACTTCCACTAAGAACTTCCTCTTTCACGGAAACTTTCTGGAGGTGGAGAAACCTCTTACAAGCTTGAGCACAAGAATACAACAAGAAGGACAAAATACACAAGCAAATGAAAGTAAACAAATTTTACATATGAGATCTTTGCTTTGAATGCTTGCTTGTTGCTTTGGGTGGCCTCTTGATGGTTAGAAATACAGCAGCACTTCACCTCTAACCTCTCAAGAAATGGCAGCTTGAAATCTCCATGAAACCCCCTTTTCTAGGATTGCTTTCAGGCTAACAGACGTCTCCCAATCAATTGGCCTTACCACAATTAATTGTCATGTCAAATTCGACCATTCAAACCTGCAGAACGGCTCTTTTTGGCTTAACCAATCAATTAGTGAGTCATACCAATCGATTATTGGCTTCCAATCAATTGTCTCAATCAATTCTGAAGCTTTTTGTTCTCTCGAGAAAGCACTATCAATCGATTAGGTCAATCGATTCGGCAGACTTCTATTTCCTCGCAAAACTTCTACCAATTGATTGCCTCAATCGATTACTTCAATTGATTGTCTCAATCGATTACTTCAATTGATTGTCTCAATCGATTGCGTCAATCAATTCCGAACCTTATTGTGCTCTCAAAATAAGCTCTCAATCGATTGCTTTAGGCCAATCGATTACAACAATCGATTGCCCAACCCTTAACTCTGAATTCGAGTTTAGGATTCACCAATCGATTGCTACCTCTCACCAATCAATTGGCAACTCTAAATTCAACCTTTTCAAGGTTGAATTTGTGTCTTGCCTAGTATCCGATTGATTTCAACCCACCAAGACTTCCTTTGCCCAACATCCAATCACCGTGACTTGTTGAGACTTCTCGTTGCCTAACATCTGGTAGACCTTGACTTGCCAAGGCTTCTTCACCAAATGTTCGATCCACCTTGACCCACTTGGATTTTCTGTTGCCAACCTTCCCGTTGGACTTTCGATCACCAAGTGTCTGTCAACCTTTGACCCACTTGAACTTTCCTCTTGTCAACCTTCCCGTTGAACTTTCGATTGGACTTTCCTCTAGTCAACTTTCCCGTTGAACTTTCAGTCACCAAGTGTTTATTCAACCTTTGACCCACTTGGACTTTCCTCTTACCAACCTTCTCGTTGGACTTTCAGTCAACCTTTAACCCACTTGAACTAATCAAACATCGAAACTCAAGCTCGAGTCAATCCAAACTTAGTCAACTTGGTCAACCTTGATCCGAGTTTGATTGCACCAATAGTTTTTATGTTGCAAATTATGAAAGATAAATTGTACCATCCTAAACTATAAGGGTAAATTGAAAAGTTGGAAAATTATGAGGGCAAAATAAAATTTTCTCAAAATCTAAATTAAATTATTAGTGTGAGATAAACCAAGAACACCAAAACCGCTATTAATCTAATATCTCTAGCACTTTCTCATGTTGGAGCATAGATACTATATATCCAACTTGGTCCATAAACTATAAAAGGTTTTAATATAAATATAAGGATAACACAAACCAAGATCATGATTGTGTAAAAACATGAGTCAGCTCATATAAAGCACACACCTAAACGTCTCTTCAACTTCGAATCAGCACACAACAAACGATGTCTTTGACTTTAAATTAGCACATTAACAAAAAAAGGATAGAGGAAACAAAGAAAATGCAACCAAAATAAGAAATCTATAGAACAATCATCAAAGGACATGAATCCAATTACCAGACAATATAGATGAAGAGAGCTTATTGGTTTGTGAAGAAACCTAGAAAAAGAAAATATAAGAGAAAAGAAAAAGGACTTGGATCTTATCATCCTAGTGTCACCACTAAATTTTGGGAGACCACTCATATGGCTAGAGTTGAAGCAAATTTAGCAAATTTCACAAATAAGATGCAGGGCACCCAAGAGGAAGAAAAAAGAGGATGCATATTTACAAACAAGTAGTAAGTTGTGTGGTGAATGGTAACAGAGAAAATGCTGAGGGCGTAAGGTGAAAAAGCCCATTGTGTCATGTGAGAGACTAGAGTAGACGAGTCAAACAAAGAGCAGCAATGAAAAGGCAATCCTACAAGAAGGATAGTGATGATCCTCACAAGTGGCAAGCGAGAGTTGCAACAACTATCAATGTAGTGGAATAAGTTGCCCGGATGAAGATCTCTCTACAAGCAATTCCAACAAGTGTGACCTCGAAAACACAATAGATTAATTTGGTGGCTTCAAGAGCATCAAATCTAGTTAGAAGTTGGGCCCAGTAGAGCAGTGCCTTCTAGTTGTCGTTAGTGGCTATAGTACCAATAGTGGAAGATGGATTTATGCTAGTGATAATGATGGCTCACCTAGATGGCCTCATGACTCTAGAACAAGATAGGAGATTCACATGAAAGGCTCACACATGAATTTTATTTTGTGCAAGAGGGATTATAGCGAGTGGCAGCATACAATCAGATTACAAGCATAGAAAATCAAAGTTCAACAACTCTTGGTGGATGCAAATGGTGAAGGTTCATGAACAACAAAAGCAACATGAGGGATCAACTTGTGACGGAGAGAAAATCAATGGGCCATAGATGCTCTTCAAACTAGAGATTTCTTGTAGAGATGCATAGCCTAGAAGAGGCTCAAATTAATGTTGTTAGGAGCCGCATACGCACAAAGGTCTCTAAGCCATGAGGCAAAAAATTTGATTTCCTAGTGATATCACGAACTTGATTGAGAATGAGAGACTATTGTCTGGTTGGACAGAAGTAACAAGTGAGTGGAACGAGTCAGGCTCATGCACAAAGAGAAGTGGATAATAGGAGACCTCTGCAGAATGCCTCTTTGGAAAACTCTAACACTAAAAGGATAGCTATGATAGCATGTTAAATTTGGGAAAAGAAAATAGTATTACATATGTTGTAAAAGGCTATATAAATATATAGAGAGAGAGAGAAACCTTCAATTTAGAAATCTTAGAGTTAAAAATATTAATGTGGAACTAACACTACTACACCAATGACCATATAAACCGAATATCTCTACTGGGAAAGCACCTTTCCAAAAGCACTCTCCTATCTGCATTGAAAAAGTAGCTTTACGGATGTAGTTCTTCGAGTAAAAGGATTCCGAGCATAAGTTGATCAAACATCTTATTAAAACCTTACATAGTTTGAACCTCAAGTGTTTGAAAATTGGAAAAGCACTCTCAAACCCATCTGAAATAATATTGGTCAACTGGTAAAATTAAGCTTTATCGAACTTTGAACATCATTGAGGTAATATTTGACACAAAAAAAAAACAAAATGAGTAATAATATATTTCATGAGTTTGTACTTCAATGCAATCCACTATGTTACAGAAAATGATACTTCAAGTGAGAAAAAAAAATGATAAATATAAATATATCAAATATATAATATAAAATATTTATTAAAAAAAAACAGAACAGAGAAAGCAGCAAATAAAGGTAATGGCATCAAGAAGTCCACACCTGAGCCACAATTGGAAAGAAAATATGCGAGATGATGGTAAAGGGTGAAGCAGGAGGTAGATTCCATCTTTTACTAAAGAATCATGCCTTTGAACAGAAAGTACAAGCTTGAGAAGAAATGTTCATATCATTCAATAAATCCCAAGAAAAAAAACATCAAATACGTCACATGTACAAGAACACATTGAAATACACTCCATTGACAAAAACTTACCTTAAACACACTAAATTCCCGTGGAGCAAAAACGCTAGATATCTGCATACCAAGAAAAAATAATAATAAATATCCCATTTGAAATGAAAATTTTAATAAGAGTCTAAAACTTAAACAAAGTACTATAGTATAAAGCAATAGTAATTCACCTTTATGTCCCTATAAAAATTGAAACAAACAACACTCCAAAATGCCAACGAACTTCTGCTACAACTTGCTTCTTCCAGGGTACAGTGCACTCTACTTACTAGGTGAAAGCCGAGTGTAGTATTCAGTAAAGTCTAAACGAAAGAGAAGGAACTTCAAATCAACATGTTGTTGCATTGGTAACTGATAAATAAAAGCATCAAGTGACGCTGAATATTCTTTAGCTATTTTGTCCAGATCTTCACTCATTAACTTAAGAAATTGTCCAGCTTGTTGCATGATGGCTTTCCTACCACCATCAAGCCAAGAACCATGTTCCTTATTTTTTGTCCTTGATTTGCCTCTCCCTCTGAAAGATATTAAATCAAATACTAATAATAACAAAAATAATGACTCTTCACAATTTCATGAGAAAAAACATTCAAATGTTACCTTTGTTGCAGTTCAAATATACTTTCAAACCACCTCTCTGCATGGCTTCGAAAACGCAAAATAAGATCAAACAGATCAAAGAGGATCTTAAAAACGCCTAGCGATCGTTCCCCCAAAAGAGACTTCTCAACAATTGAATTGAGATACTTATCGTGAGCAGCAAGAAGATCATCCAAATCTCTTGCAGCATCCATTTCTTCTGAAAAGTGTGCCCATGAAACCTCTAGAACCTCAAACATGATATAGTATTGAAAGTTTGTCACAAAATGATTCATCTCATTCCATAGTACTTGGCATCTTCGAAGAATGGAGACAAACTGAGTCTTGACAGATGCACCTTCTTTGGTGAATATACAAGAAATTATGGAATTTGGCTTCATCATCTTCCATACCCCAAGCAATGCATGCTCAACCCTTCTGAGTTTCCATAAAAAATTGAAAATTTTCAAGTATTTCTTCATGACAATTGCTGTAAATACTGTGTCTAGAGGCACCCTTGCATCATACTCCAAAGAGAAAACATCCCATCCTCTATCACCATCACTATGCTCCATCATTTTTACCTTCAGACGGTCTAAAATATCATGATCATCATACTGTGCATTGGATGCACGGATTGCAGTCTCTAGCAAACCAGCCAACTGGAATGAGCTTATAGTGTTGGCTGGCTCAGAGAGCTCTGGACCAACAATATCCATCAAGTACTGCACAAAGTCACCCTGGCCAAGAAGTAAATACCTTTTGATTGCAAGACAATGATCTTTGAACCGATAATGCTTATGAATCACATTCAGCAAGTGGCTATCAATCCGTTTAGCTGCCTCAACAACAAGTGCTTCTAAAGCATCTGTCTCCCCATATACAATCCCACCCCTTCTAGTTGTTTTCCCAACATGAGCTGCTGCTTCTGAGGCAGCAGCAGCCCAACCAGTGTCTTCACAGCAAACTTTGAGGAAGTTAATGGACTTCCCTGTCCTCAAGATCCTCTGTGCTAAAGAAGGAGAAATAAAAGAAGGCAGCATTGCTGCCTGGATTTGGTAGCCTTCTTGCCATAAAGCCTCCGCCTTAACCGCTTGGCTCTGTATGAAGAACTCAGAGAACATGTCCTCCAATTCACCCTCCAAAACCCAACTCCGGACCATCTCAAACAGAGGTGAGCATGCCCTCAGCAATAGACGACCCATGAAATCCTGCACTAAAGGATCCCCATGGTGTGCCTGCTCATGTATTGCTCCAGCCATTGCCCCACCTCTCAGAGCTCGACAGCCATCGACCAGAACTGCCATCAATCTCATCCTCACAGTTGGTTCAGCAAGCCAGACTTGAAGCCGCCGCATAGATAAGTAGTTACCTGGCACTCCAGAAATGGATCCTGGAGTTGGAATTGGATTTGAAGAGTGGGATTCAAGCACAGCCAAGAGTTTGTAATAGTCTGAAAGCTCATCCTGAAGAGCGGAGCAGAAAGCCTGACCAACAGTGCCAATCTCCTCAGCAGGAAAGCAACTCATACTTTCAGTAATGAAACCCCTTACCTTTCTGAAGAGCCATCCAAGTTCACAGAGCTTGCGGACCATTGTTTTCATGGCTCTTGGAAGCTTCAACGACTCAGGTAAATCATAACAGTTTGCCATCTTGTCAAATCTCACGTATCGGCCGTCAATCCCCTGGCAAACAAAGAGGATGTCCCTCACGATGGCAGACTCAGTCGCCTCAGATTCGTCCATGACCAGATCTGCATATTCTCTGAGTGCGATCTCGCGAATGTTCTCAGGATCTTTGGATACAAGGAGAATACCTCCAGAAGGAGGTAGAAATTTCTTGGCAGCAGTAGGCGATTGGTGGCTGGGCTGCGGATCAAGTGGGAGAGCAGGGAGGCCGATGTTAGCCGGCGAAGTAGGAAGTGTTTCGCGCCGGCGGGAGTCAGAGAGAGATTTGAGGAGATATAGGAGTGCCCAACGGTTGCGGATTGCGCCGGGGGCGGCGGATCGGGCGGAGAGCTTGGTGTGGAGGTCCGCGAAGGCAAGAGCTTCCGAAGAGCGACCGGACGAAGCCATTTGGCGCTTGATAGACTCGGCCATGGCGAGCTCGTCAGGGGCGATGGAAGGTGCCATGCAGCTGGAGAGCAAGCGATGGGCGAAACGGAGAGCGCGGGGCAGCTCATCAGCAGCGATTCGAGAGGGGGAACCTGTAGGAGAGAGGAGGCGAACGACGAGCTCCTTGATAAGATCGAGGATTTGGGGATCGTCCATGGCCGCCGGCGAAGGCACCTGGAGGCCCTAGGGTTTATATGTGTTTTTTTTTAATTAGTGTCGTTTTGTATTTTTATTTAGAGTTTTCTAATTCAACGCATTCATTTTATTCGTTTGGGCGGGGAGAGGAATCTTTTCGAAAAGGGCGAAGTGATCGAGCAGTAGAAATATACCCCTACGCGTACCACCAATAGTTAGAATCGATTAGAGAAGCTACTGTCGGTTTTACGTTTCTAAGAAGGGCGATCATCGTTATGTCATAGTCTTTTCCTAATTGATTTATCAAATACTATACTGAATAAAATAAGTAAAAATTAAAAGGGCGTCATAATTAACATATTAAAAAAAGACAAAAAAAAAATACATTCTACCTGATTTTTCATATTAAAATATTCTTATTCCAACTAAACTTATCAAAATAAATTTTTAATTCAAGTTATCAAAAATACTATACATACATAACTTTTATATTAACAATTTTTAATTTGAAAAAAAAATATTTTTATATTAAAAATATTTAAATTTAATAAAAAGTACTATTATAATAACTATTAAGGCTATGTTTGATGAGAGGTAATTAGATTTTAATGTAATCATGATTATATTAAGGTTAATTATTTTATTTGGTACAATAAGGTTATTTTATTTGGTACAATTAATGTAATCTGAATTATAAAAGGTAATAATTTTTTTAATCCACATTAAAAGCTTAACAGCATATAAATTAATTATATTACGGCCAAAAAAAATTTTATACCAAATCTAACCTTAATCTCATCTTATCAAATCAATTCCTCAACAAATTCGCCAACACACCTCTCTATCGCCTCACTCGCTTATCCCAGTACTTCCATTAGCAACGACACCGACACCACCTCTCTCTCACCTTGCATACTCATCCCAACGCCTCCATCACCAACTACACCGACACCACCTCTCTCTCACCTTGCGCACTCATCCAACGCCTCCATCGACATCAATGCTGACACCACCTCCATCCAGCGCCAACACCAGCATCAGCGCCGACACCACCTCCATCCAACCCCTCCATCATCATCGACACCGACACCAACATTGGTGTTGACACCAACATTGGTGCTGACACCAAAATCGACGTCGACACCACCCTTGTCTTTGCTTCCTATTAAAGTTTTGCTAAGGCTTTGATCCACCGCTACCTCCATCAACAACGCCGACAGCACCTCCCTCGCCTCTACTTCCCATTAAAGCCTCGCCAAGACTTTGATCCACTGCCTCCATCAGCATTGGCGCTCAACATCAACTTGGCATGTATTTTTTTCCTCCTAAAGTAAACATGATTTTATTTCCCCTCTAAAATATCCTGTCTTTTTCTTAGTTTTCATTAAATTAGAATGGATGACTTCGAGCCAGTCCATAGCAATCTTGAAACTAGAGATAAGTTAAAAGTAGCAAGCGAAATGCAGTGTGGCAATGAAAATTATCATTGCTAAAACAAATACTGCAAAGTACTTGTTGTGTGGGTATTGACATCCATGTGAGTAAACATTAGAATCAATGCAACATCATTAAACGAATACAACAATCAGTGGGTACTAATATAGATGTGAGATTGACTAAATAGGTATAAACAACTCATGATTTGAGGTTATCAATGTCAAACACAAAAAGGGAGGAAAAAAAGTTACAATGATCATTCTGTGTATACCACTGATATGGATATGTAGCAAAGGGGTAATTATGTGGAGATAGGAGGATATTTTAGTCTTTTGGCAGGCTAGGGCTTTAAGGAGACACTGTAGCATGCATGGAAGGGGGAGGGGGGCTCGTGAGGTGGCTTCCGCCGCCAGGGGGCTAGCGGGCCTCTCCCCGCCGACGCCGGTTTCTCCTGTCCTCTCCTCAACTCTCCCCCTCCTCCCACCGGTAGGCGCCGTTGGTCGCCACTTCGCCCTTCTCTTCACCGCATGTCGCCGCCGCCGCAAAGAGGGAGGTTGTCTTCTTCCTTTCCACCGCTGCCATCGACGAGGATGCCGGTCATCGGCTGCTCCTTCCATTTCTTCCAGCAGGACGTTCTACTTCTCCTCCGCCGCCAACTCCTTGCTCCCTCACGTCATCACCATCACCTCCTTCTTCCCCGTCGCCGGCGTCATCGACGTCAACACCAATAGAGGTCTTCTCCACCACCTCACGCACAGAAGGCTGCCGCCGTTGGCTTCACTGCTCGCTGGACCACCCATGCCGCACTCACGAGTCCTCAAGCGAGCACGACGACCTCTCCTCTTCCTTCTGTTCTCCCTCTCTCTCACGCTCTCCTCGTCGGAACCGACTCGGCGTTGCCTTCCCTCCGTTGTCCTCTCCCGCGTCTTCGCTCGGCGACCATCGACTCTGAGCAACCGCAGTGGGCTCGGGTTACCGCCTTCATCCATTTCCCATAGCACACCATCAGCAGCCGTCGGCCGATCCACGACGTCGCTGGCAGCCCAGCTATTGCCATGCTCCGATCCGTGCTGCCGTACAGTTCCGACGTCCAGCCGGCATCCAATCCACGCCGTTGTGCGCTTTCGGCATTGATCTGGTTTTCGAGCCATCATCGTATTTCGTTCGTCGTGCAGTCGTTATATTTCAAATTGTATGTTTATGTTGTATTCGAGCATGTGTGCTAATGTTGTGCCCCGGCCTGCGTGCCGATCTGATATCTCGGCCTGCGTGTCGATCCCGTTTCCCGGCCTATGTGCCGGTTTGATATCCCGGCCTGCGTGCTGATCCCGTTTCCCGGTCTACGTGCTGATCTCATTTCCCGGCTTGTGTGCCGATATTAGTTCCAGGCCTGCGTGCCGCTATTATCTCCCGACCTACAACTCGTCTTCCGACTTCATGCCGCGTTCGGTTTTGCGTCGTCAGAGCCAGCTCTCCAGCCTGATCAAATTCATCTACTCTCACGGGTCGCGATAACTCGAGCCGCGTCCCCTCCGAGGGCGCCCCCCTGGGCCAGGGTACGTTCCTCGTTCATATTCCATATGCATTTTCATTATTTCATGGCTTAGTCTTGTACTCATATATTCGTTGGATCTGCCTCGAGCATTGGGGTATCGGGGGCCGGGTTAACCCGGTCACTGGCTGCAGGTAGCATTAACCAGAGGATTTCTGAAGACTTGGTCAACACGGAAGCCATCTCAGCACACCCCCCCTCTGGGACGTCGCGACTTCGTCAACATTCCATCCACCTCACCCGGCGGTTCATCCGACTCAGCTTCCGGACCGGATCAATTTGGCGCCGTCTGTGGGAACACAACAACCTATTCCGGAATGTGAAGATGGACGACGTCGGGAGGTTCTCTGCCATTATCACAATTCCGGAGGATTTCGACGCATATATTATATTTTATCCTCACTCCACCGGTATTCGGGAGTCGAGGGATCGAGTGGAGCTTCAGCTGGCTGACAGGTTAGTTTTTCGGTTATGTTTTTTCCCTGACTCCATGGGTATTTGGGAGTTAAGGGACCGAGACAGACCCTTAGCTGGTTGGCACGACTTCCTGATCAGGTACGCTACGAGCTCTGCTCTCTTTTTACGATTATAGGAACTGTTATATTTCCCTGATAAAAGAGTAAGAGCCTAGTTCCTTGATCAAAGACTAGAGCCTTCAATTTCTGATCGGACACTGGGGGTCCAGCTCCCCGCTCATACTCTAGGGGCACAACTCCCCACTCATACACTTGGGACACAGCTCCCCGATCATAAACTTGCAATACCACTTCCCGATCAGGATCTACGGGCCTCGCTCTTTGATTACAGGCTGGGAGTCTTACTCTCCGATCAGAGACCAGGGCCCAGCTCCTCGATCAGGTGTGCTATAGGCTCTGCACCCTTCACCATAAGGCTCTGCATCCTCTTACTACTACAGGCTTTGCACCCTTCATCATGGGGCTCAATCCCCTCTTACTGCCATAGGCACTTTACTCTATCATTAGTATATGCTCTGCCTTCACCTGTTTTTGTAGCATCTTCCGCCTACAGGTTTTGCTCCCCACATTCACGGTGCTCTATTCCTATTGCTACAGACTCTGCTCCCTTGTGTGGCTAAGGACTTCACCCCCTCTGACGGTCAGGGTTCATATTATCATCCTCTCCCCTCGCTCCATAGGTATTCGGGAGTTGAGGGACCGAGATAGATCATCAGTCAGGTGACACCACTCCGTGATCAAGTATGATAAATGCTTTATTCCCTTATATTGCTACAGGCTTCGCTTCTATGGGCTTCAGGGCTTATCCTCCCTCGTTCGAGGTTGAGCGGTCTTTGCTGGTCTTGGACCAGCTTATCGGATTTCATATCTCCCCCGTTCGGGGTCGAGCGATTGTCATTGGTCTCAGACCAGCTTATTGGATTTCATATCTCCCCCGTTCGGGATCGAGCGATTGTCATTGGTCTCAGATCAGCTTATTGGATTTCTTATCCTCCCCCGTTCGGGGTTGAGCGGTCTTCGCTGGTCTTAGACCAGCTTATCGGATTTCATATCTCCCCCGTTCGGGGTCGAGCGATTGTCATTGGTCTCAGACCAGCTTATTGGATTTCTTATCTCCCCCATTCGGGGTCGAGTTTTTGACACCGGTCTCGGACTGGAGTATCATTACTGGTCTCGGACCAGCGCCATCGCCACCGGTCTCGGACCGGAGTATCATTACTGGTCTCGGACCAGCGCCATCGCCACCGGTCTCGGACCAGCGCCATCGCCACCGGTCTCGGACCGGAGTATCATTACTGGTCTCGGACCAGCGCCATCGCCACCGGTCTCGGACCGGAGTATCATTACTGGTCTCGGACCAGCGCCCAGACTCTCGCCTCAGTGCGAGTTATAAGTGAGCTCTGCTCTCACGCCCAACAACCTTTCAGGTCGTTCCCATGAGAGAATTAAAAGTGAGCTCTGTTCTCACGCCCAACAACCTTTCAGGTCGGTTGCCCCAGACTCTCGCCTCAGTGCGAGTTATAAGTGAGTTATGCTCTCACGCCCAACGACCTTTCAGGTCGGCTCCCATGCGAGAATTAAAAGTGAGCTCTGTTCTCACGCCCAACGACTTTTTAGGTCGGTTGCCCCAGACTTTCGCCTCAGTGCGAGTTAAAAGTGAGCTCTGTTCTCACGCCCAACGACCTTTCAGGTCGGTTGCCCCAGACTCTCGCCTCAGTGCGAGTTATAAGTGAGCTCTGTTCTCACGCCCAACGACCTTTCAGGTCGGCTCCCATGCGAGAATCAAAAGTGAGCCCTGTGCTCACGCCCAACGACCTTTTAGGTCGGTTGTCCCAGACTCTCGCCTCAGTGCGAGTTATAAGTGAGCTCTGCTCTCACGCCCAACGACCTTTCAGGTCGGCTCCCATGCGAGAATTAAAAGTGAGCTCTATTCTCACGCCCAACGACCTTTCAGGTCGGTTGCCCCAGACTCTCGCCTCAGTGCAAGTTATAAGTGAGCTCTGCTCTCACGCCCAACGACCTTTCAGGTCAGCTCCCATGCGAGAATTAAAAGTGAGCTCTGTTCTCACGCCCAACGACCTTTCAGGTCGGTTGCCCCAGACTCTCGCCTCAGTGCGAGTTATAAGTGAGCTCTGTTCTCAAGCACAATGACCTTTCAGGTCGGCTCCCATGTGAGAATCAAAAGTGAGCCCTGTGCCCACGCCCAACGACCTTTCAGGTCGGTTGTCCCAGACTCTCGCCTCAGTGCGAGTTATAAGTGAGCTCTGCTCTCACGCCCAACGACATTTCAGGTCGGCTCCCATGTGAGAATTAAAAGTGAGCTCTGTTCTCACGCCCAACGACCTCTCAGGTCGGTAGTCCCAGACTTATGACGGTCATGACTCAGATTATTCTCTTCTCCCCTTGCTCCCCGGGTATTTAGGAGTTGAGGGATCGAGACGGGTCCTCAGTCGGTTGACATCACTTTGTGATCAGGTACGATAAAGGTTCTGTCCCCTTATATTGTTACAGGTTTCGTTTCTATGGGCTTCAAGGCTTATCCTCACCCGTTCGGGGTTGAGCTATTACCACCAGTATCGGACCAGAGTATTACCACCAGTCTCGGATCAGAGTATCATTAACGATCTCTCGGTCAGGCGGTCAGACCAATTCCCAGTCAGTCTTCTAGACCAAGTTCTGGTCAGACCTTCAGATCAATTCCTGGTCAGGCCTCCAAATTGCTTCCTTGTCAGACCCTCAGATTGTTTCTGGGTTAAGTCTCTAGATCGAGTACTGGTCAGGCCTCTAGAGCACCTCCCGGTCGGGGTCCCTAACTCTCGCCCCGGTACGAGTTATAAGTGAACTATGCTCTCACGCTTCCAGACTCTCGCCCCAGTGCGAGTTATAAGTGAGTTCTGCTCTCACACCCAACGACCTTCCTGGTCGGCACTCATCACTCTACTCACTTGCTGATCAGCCCAACACCCATCACACTTGCTTCACTCGCCGCTCTGCTCGGCGCTCATCCTTCGCGTTTCGCTCACCACTGTTGCTCGGATGGCACTCACTGCTCATGCGCCGCTCTGCCCGACACGCATCCCACTTGATTCACTTGCCACTTTGCCCCGGCACTCTCAGCTCATGTTTTCGCTCATTGCTGTTGCCCGGTCGGCGCTCACCGCTTCACTCGCCGTTCTGCTCGGCACTTATCATTCGCGTTTCGCTGTTGCCCGGTCGGCGCTCACCGCTTCACTCGTCGTTCTGCTCGGCACTTATCATTCGCGTTTCTCTATTGCCCGGTCGGCGCTCGTCACTCACTCGCAGCTCTGCATGACACTCGTCATGCTCGCTTTACTCGCCGCTCTGCCCGGCACTCAGCTCCCACGTTCCGCTCACTTCTGTTGCTCGGTCGGCATTCATCGCTTTACTCGCCGCTCTGCCCGGCACTCAGCTCCCACGTTCCGCTCACTTCTGTCGCTCGGTCGGCATTCATCGCTTTACTCCCCGCTCTGCCCGGCACTCAGCTCCCACGTTCCGCTCACTTCTATTGCTCGGTCGGCATTCATCGCTTCATTCGCCGCTCGGTCGGCACTCGCTCGGTCGGCATTTGCTCGGTCGCCTACTCGGCTTTCCCGCCCTTGTGTAGCTCGGCATCGCCACGCCACAGTTACTCATTCTACGTCACATGACAGACTCACGATGACTCCGCGTTCGGTAGCGGTTATGTGTTTCATTCGGAGGGGTCTAGTCAGTCGGACTTGCGCCTCCTTCGACTAGATTTGAGGGGGAGGCTTGTGATATGGATATGTGGTAAAGGGGTAATTATGTGGAGATAGGAGGGCATTTTGGTCTTTTGACAGGCTAGGGCTTTAAGGAGACACTGTAGCATGCATGGAAGGGGGAGGGGGGCTCGTGAGGTGGCTTCCGCCGCCAGGGGGCTAGCGGGCCTCTCCCCGCCGACGCCGGTTTCTCCTGTCCTCTCCTCAACTCTCCCCCTCCTCCCACCGGTAGGCGCCGTTGGTCGCCACTTCGCCCTTCTCTTCACCGCATGTCGCCGCCGCCGCAAAGAGGGAGGTTGTCTTCTTCCTTTCCACCGCTGCCATCGACGAGGATGCCGGTCATCGGCTGCTCCTTCCATTTCTTCCAGCAGGACGTTCTACTTCTCCTCCGCCGCCAACTCCTTGCTCCCTCACGTCGTCACCATCACCTCCTTCTTCCCCGTCACCGGCGTCATCGACGTCAACACCAATAGAGGTCTTCTCCGCCACCTCACGCACAGAAGGCTGCCGCCGTTGGCTTCACTGCTCGCTGGACCACCCATGCCGCACTCACGAGTCCTCAAGCGATCACGACGACCTCTCCTCTTCCTTTTGTTCTCCCTCTCTCTCACGCTCTCCTCGTCGGAACCGACTCGGCGTTGCCTTCCCTCCGTTGTCCTCTCCCGCGTCTTCGCTCGGCGACCATCGACTCTGAGCAACCGCAGTGGGCTCGGGTCGCCGCCTTTATCCATTTCCCATAGCACACCATCAGCAGCCGTCGGCCGATCCACGACGTCGCTGGCAGCCCAGCTATTGCCATGCTCCGATCCGTGCTGCCGTACAGTTCCGACGTCCAGCCGGCATCCAATCCACGCCGTTGTGCGCTTTCGGCATTGATCTGGTTTTCGAGCCATCATCGTATTTCGTTCGTCGTGCAGTCGTTATATTTCAAATTGTATGTTTATGTTGTATTCAAGCATGTGTGCTAATGTTGTGCCCCGGCCTACGTGCCGGTCTGATATCCCGGCCTGCGTGTCGATCCCGTTTCCCGGCCTGCGTGTCGGTCTGATATCCCGGCCTGCGTGCCGATCCCGTTTCCCGGCCTGCGTGCCAGTCTGATATCCCGGCCTGCGTGCCGATGTCGTTTCCCGGCCTACGTGCTGATCTCGTTTCTAGACTTGTGTGCCGATATTAGTTCCAGGCCTGCGTGCCGCTATTATCTCCTGACCTGCAACTCGTCTTCCGACTTCATGTCGCGTTCGGTTTCGCGTCGTCAGAGCCAGCTCTCTAGCCTGATCAAATTCATCTACTCTTCCGGGTCACGATAACTCGAGTCGTGTCCCCTCCTAGGGCGCCCCCTAGGCCAGGGTACGTTCCTCGTTCATATTCCATATGCATTTTCATTATTTCATGACTTAGTCTTGTACTCATATATTCGTTGGATCTGCCTCGAGCATCGGGGTACCGAGGGCCGGGTTAACCCGGTCACTGGCTGCAGGTAGCGTTGACCAGAGGATTTCTGAAGACTTGGTCAACACGGAAGCCATCTCAGCACACCCCCCCTCCGGGACGTCGCGACTTCGTCAACATTCCATCCACCTCACCCCGCGGTTCATCCGACTCAGCTTCCGGACCGGATCAACCACCAACACCTTAAATGCATGTTTTTTTTAGTTATAAGTAATGTTACTTTCAAAACTTGTTATATGTTTTTATCAAAATCAGCACTCAACCTTTTCATTTATTGGTCTTATTTATTTTGCAGTCATAACTCATCTTAGTTTAAAGGCCAGGAATATAATAAGAAAAAGTAAACTAGTTGTTGTATTAATGTATTAATTGTAGATCTTAAATATAGTGAATTGGTTTTTTAAATGTTATTCAAATGTTTTATTTTTATTTTCTTTTGTTTAATTAGTAATATAAAATTTATTTTATAAACTTGTGGAAATGCAAAACAATATAGATACAAGTCATTGGCTTACTATGAAAAACTTTATGTTATCTTTGGTAGAGACCGTGCATATGTGAAAGATGCTCATGTTCCTACTAATATTGTAGAAAAATTAGACACAGTTGCAGTTGAAAATCATAAAAGTATAGGTGTTGATGGAGAGTATGCTTCATATGCCCAAGATTTTATATTTGGATAAAATGAAGAAAGTTCTAAGCCAAAAAGGAGAAAAACCGAGAGCACTAAAGATTTATCTCAAGTTATTAGAGAGGCGACAACTCTTCTTCGGGAAGAACTTAACAATGCAAGTAACCGATTAATTAGTAAAGCATTGGAATATAACGAAAGCACTGAAAAAAGAATGAAAGCCAATGAGGTTTTAACAAAGTTACCTGGACTTAGCATGTTGGAGCAACGCAAAGTGACAAGAAAAGTTGGTTGTGATCGTGAGACTATAAATATTTTTTTCACCTTACCAAATGATGAAACAAAAGTTTGGATGAAGACATTATTGAGTGGAGATATTTGAGGGGTAGACTTGTAAGCTTTGCTGTCATTTCTTTGGACAAGTTAAACTTGTAATTTTCTAGATAGGTTAAACTTTGTTTTTTATGTAAATTTGATGGTTAATTTTGTTCGATTTAGTAAAATTTAATTTGATTTAGTTTAGTTTAGTTTTACTCCATTCGATTAAATTTAGTTTCGTTTAATTTAATCTTGTTTAATATATATATATATATATATATATATATATATATATATATATATATATATATATATATATATATATATAATATGCATTCATTTTTGGAATACACTTTCGTTTTAACGTCCAATGATAAGGAAGCAACTCATATTTGATGATTAACTAGTTCATCCTGGATTAATAGTTAAGTTTGTTTGCATTTCAGTCATAAATAGCCAACATATATTGCTTCATTTTATCATTATTATTGCTTGATCTCAAAATAATTATGTGATATTGATCCTGTCCGAGTGATGAGTGGATGGACGCTGGGAACGTGGCTCTCTTCGCTGTATCCGGTTGGTGATGTGGATCTCCGCCGCTACCTGCAAAGAAGTCGGGCCGGGAGGAGTTTCTCGGCGACGACCCTCCGACGCTCAAGTCAGGCAAGAGGCAAGCGAAAAAGTGGTGTTGAGAATCAGAGATTGCATACATCCGGTGAAGTTTGTGGGCTCTTATATAGAGCTCTAGGGAGGCTTGTGCACACCTGTCGAGGTGTACACGTGTCCTTTACCATACCTCAGTATGGGCTTACCAGAGGAGCATGTCTGACACCATACTGTTACAGTCCAAGCACCTCTCTGATGGGACAGCAGAACATTCCGTCGTAGGATTCTGCGTATGGCCTGGTCGTCGAACATGCCTGTTGTCAGAAGATGATGTTCCCAAATGTCCCCTTGTCCTTGTCTCCTTTTTCCCCGCGCTGAGCGTCCAGCCGCTCGACAGGCACATCACTTCCGACCTGGCGTAGGTGTTGGCCCGACCAGGGGGATTCCCGTTCGCGTGCTCGGCTGATATTGTTCCTGCCCATGTTGCTCTATGCCTCGGCCGAGCGGACTACCCGCTCGGCCCGGGGACCCTTTTAACCATGAGCGTCGGAAACCCGACTCCCCGTCGGGTTGTCTTTGATTCCGCTCGGATGCGTTCGGCCGGTCGACCCAACCCTTCTCCGATCAGCCGGACCTCATGCTGACCCTTTTGACTTTTGACCTCTACGTGTCATTGGCTCCCCACACAGGGGGTCCCCCGTCCTTACTGCCGGATTAGATATAATTTGGATTGTAGATATAATGATTATTGTTACTTCGCCTGTAATTCAATTTTGTTTGTAGGTTGTTGCTCATCGTCATTTGTTTTGTATATTCTGGTTATTGTCATTATTCAATACCTTGCCACTTATTTTCGTGGTTGGGCTGTATATCAAATAAAAGAATGTAATCACTCATTATTATTACATACATACATATAACTATTTCACGACACATAACAATGTAATCCTGATTACATTACATTACAAATTTAATTATATTACAAACCTGATTACATTACTCCTAACCAAATGCAACCCAAATTATTGTAACTATTTAGGATGTAAATGAGTCAAGTTGCTCGCGAGTTATTCGAGTCTTAATTAGTAAAAAAGTTTAATTAAGTTAATGAGTGAGCTCAAACTTGATTTCAAGCTTGAAAATATTATCATGCCGAGCTCGAGCTTAACAGTATTTGATTCATAAGCTCGCGAATATATTCATTTAGGGGATTGTGTGTATATGCATATCATGAATTATAAATATAATAATATCTCAATAATTAAAACTTAAAAATAAAAAAATATTGTTAACTCAAGCTTGATTATGTGTCTAACGAGCTAGAACTCGAGCTTGTTTAATGATCTGAAAATGATATATTAGTGAATAGAGTTTGAACTAAACTTGTTTAACTTTTAAATAAGTTATTTTCAAATGGAGTTTAATTGTTCGTGAATTATTTAGTTTTATTACGAACTGAGCTCGAGCTTAAGGAAAAACTAACTGAACCAAGCTCGAACCTCTTATTATTTAGCTAGGTTCGGTTCAATTACACCTCTAAACTACTAAATTGCAATAGCATAGGTACTAAATTATTGTAGTAGTTATTTAATAATTACTAAATTATTATAAATTTTTTTTAATCTAGGTATCAAAATTTTATAGAAATACCGATCACTAAATCAAAAAGCACGAAATAGGTCATCGCTTAGTAACTAATATTCTAAGACTGTCTTATGGAGGAAATTAACTTTGGAGTGCATCCGAAATGCTAAATTATTATAATTGGTTTTAATTAAGTTTAAATATTTGTAAATAAATTTGATTAAGTTATAAAAAATAGTTTATGCATAATATTTTTGATAAAATTAAATCAACTTATATACTTTTAACATATTACATCTGTAACTAATTAATTACTGTTACAGACGTTGAAATAAAAATATATTTCGTATAATAAAAAATATGATAAAGCATTATTTTAATTGTTTTATAAAAAATAAACACATGATTGCTCTTTTGACAATTAAGAGCGCCTTTTTTACTTTAAAAACAAAATTATTATTAATTTTATCATATACTTTTTTATTTTTAATAAATATATTATGTATTTTTAAAATAATAAAAATATTATGAATAATATATTATTAGAACAAAAGGTAATGTTCACCTCACACGTTTGTCAGCTCAAATTAGATATAAATAGATAAATTATGGAGATATTTTATTTAAGGACAATTGGTCAAGTGTACTGTAATAGGAACCTAGTTCAATCTACTATCAATAATGTAAAATATTTGTGTTCATCAAGCACTATTCAACTAATCCAACTAGTAGCGATTCATCCCTAGTGGGCTGAATCAAGTTAGTGATGATTCCTCTAGACTAATACCCTTGTAAATAGGGGTGGTTTGGTACACCAAGTCAATATAAAAAAAATTATACCGATATTGTATTAAAACTTTGGTATATTAAAATTTTGGTATATTAAAATTTTAATATATTGAATTTTAGATATGACATAAATTAACACAGTTTATATTAAAATTTTAGTATCGTATATACAGAATATCGATACTAATTCTCATATTAAAAAATTCAGTATAATATAATATCGTATCAAAATTTATAATATAATGTCACCCTTCATCAGCTAAACACACTAGAGCAATCTGGTTAGACATGACCACTTTAGTACATACATATATACATTTGAATCAAATATCATTAATTTTTATATTAATCATGAAAATGACAAATCACTAGAGGATCTATAATCTAATACTTGAGGAGTCTTTCCCCATACATTTGTTCACAATCTCAATGTATATGAATCAATATAAATCAATAAAATTACTTTGAAACTTTCAATGCGGGACTAAAATCCTATTTACAATGGAGCCTCTTTTCTTTTTTATTTATTCTCCATTTACTTATTCAACCGATACAAAACTCAGGCAACTTACTAAAGAATTTGTTGCTTTTTGTATATCAATATGCCAAATCACATAAAAAATAATGAATTCATACGAAAAATCAATTTTTCCTTGCACATGATCATAAAAGAAATGTGTATACGAAATCACATTAATATTTAAATTTTTATTTTTTTTTTTTCAAATTTTGAGTATAAAATGATTTTAGAACCTCAGTTAACTATATGTCAATCAACTAATAGACATTGAAAAGTTTCACTTCTTTAATCATGATCAATCTCTAAAACATTATATACAGAAAAAAAATAATATATAAAATTGTTGGTGCATTCTAAAATTCATATAAAAGCTTAAATCAAGGGGAAGGGAAAGATAAATGTATCAATTCATTTGTATACACACCAATGATATAATATTTATTTTATGTATGACAGAGGGAGAAAATGATTAAGATAGATAAAGTTGTTCCATTAAAGTGGGATCCATAATATCAAATTTTACGGGGAGTTATCATTTTTGTCTATTACTAATATTTTTATATCAATGTAACAAAAGATCATAGGTTGATTCCGGGGAAAATTTTTAAAATAGGTCTAAATAGTAAAGTTATTACAAAAATAGGTAAAATTAAAACTTTTTACAAATCTAGATGAGATGAATTCGTATCCGGGATTTAAATCCCGATACTTATTATTATTTATTTATTTTCTTATATTCCGGGATTTAAATCCCGGAACCTTCTAAGGGATTTAAATCCCGGTAACTTTTTTTTTTAATTTTTGTTACCAATTGTTTCATTTTCATTTTCATTTTCATTTGCTTAAGTTTTATTTTTTAACAAAGTTCGGCCACCGCTTTCTCTTGCCAAATTGTTTTCTGTATGACAAATTATTTTCTTCACGTATTCTCTTGCCAAATGAGACAGCGAACATCCGCACAAATTGTTTTCTGTATGACATAAGTTTTATTTTTTAAAAAATAATTTAAATTCGTAATAATTTTTTATAATGTCTTTTACAAAGCTAATTTGTTTTATTAAATAATAATAATAAATTATAATTATATTTATTAAATATATTATAAGTTATATTAGAAAATAATTTCAATAAACTGAAAATAAAAGATATTCTGAGATTTAGTAAATATATTTAAGATTATCACATCTAAATATAAGGAAAATCGATATTTATATTATTGGTAGAAAGATTATCACGTCTAAATATAAAAACATTTATCCAATATGCTACAAATTATATTCAATCGGTACCACATCTCGGACGTCGACGATTTCGGTGTGGAAGGAATCGTTTGAGAAAAGGAATTCTACCACCCGTATTCCGCTTATGTGATTGTTGGACTATAGCGTCGTTATGTGCATCATTTCCAGCCTCTTCGTCATCCCCATGATTTCCCTCTTGTGGATCATCATCATTAGCTTCAGATAAATGGGAACGCATACTAGATATATCTACTGATTGAAGGTTAGACATTGTGGACATGCGTTCCATTTGAAATGGAGCAAAAATATTTGTAGAAGGAGTAAAATAATCAGGTCCCAAACTACCCTGAAAATGAGAGCATGATTCAAACATTGAAAATTCTAAAGTGGTCGGGTGGCCAAAATCTCTATCGGTTGGCAACGATGATGGACCTGGAAATGGCTGTGAAGATGATTGGGGATCGGAATATTGGCCAAACCCACCTGATGTGGGATAACCACCAAAACTTGTTCGGGCTTGTGTGAATGAAGATGAGCCAACTTGCATTGATAGATCTCTCCAGACTGGCGGTTCAGAAATAGTATCATAGCTCATACGAGGAGGATCGACATACCTTTGCCTTGGTTGACGAGTTCCCGGACCTCTACCTGATGGTGCATTAGCGGTAGGAGTGAACCCATAATCAGGAATATGCATATCATCCTGAATGATATATTCACTTGGGTAGTCCATGTATCTTCGCTGCTCTCTAAAAGCTCCAAGAATAGCCCCAGCCATCTGGTTATACTGTCGTCTGATCGGAGCATTATCTGAGCATGATGAGATCCATGCTCTCTCGTGAGTATCAATCTAGCAGAAGAAGAAAAAAATAAATATAATGGTTATTAAAGTGCAATTGAATATTAATTTATAAAACAATTAGAAAATTGGTGATATCTTACACTTCCTACATGAGTGGCCCCCTTGATTGTCATAAATCTTCGCGTTACTCACCTGTACCAGTCTCCATATTGACTATGATAGTGTTGGGTCAATAAACTGGTATTAATGTGAACCACAAATTGTTGGCGGTTATTCCAAATGTTAATCTCTTTTGCCCATTCAACTCTCCAATCAACCTCATACTTTCCCTTTTGACTAGCTTAATGATAACCACAATGACGAAAAGGAGGAACAGGGATAAACTGGAGCCAACAGAATTACCGTTGTACCCTATTTGGATAATACCATTCGACGACATTGAAGCATATCAAGGATACTCGAGCCGTCCAAATGTCCTGCCCGGATAGACAAATCGGATCTAACTAGTGAATAAATTGAGCATATGGCTCCCAAGAGATCTACATAAGGTCATAACAATTAGTCTTTACATTAATATAGCTAACATTGTAAACGACAAAAGTTAAAATAACAAAGATCTTACTTGGTGGTGTGTTTGAACGTCGAATTCATATCTCCATCCCTACAAAGTGAA
The DNA here is from genome assembly GCF_018446385.1 of Zingiber officinale. NCBI lineage: Eukaryota > Viridiplantae > Streptophyta > Magnoliopsida > Zingiberales > Zingiberaceae > Zingiber > Zingiber officinale. Next base: position 104,041,180 of record NC_055995.1, on the reverse strand, counting down.
TCCCGGTGATTGTCGGGCTTCTTTCTTACCTGCCCACCTGAAATCATAATTTTATCAAGTGAATGAGCATATAATACTTTAATCTGAAATAATATGAACAAATAACTATTGCACCTAGTTCCGAGCGGAAGCATGGGTGTGTGTTCTATCCCACCCTTAATAATAGGACGACATTGAGTGAATCGCTCTCATGCCCATAGTTGCAAAAGTAATAAGGGACCCGATATCTGACTAATATATGGGTCAACGACATTACACAAATTGCGGTATAAGTATGCAAGGCATGCACTACCCTAACTATACTCTTGCATGCGATGTAAATCCTCAACAAATTGAAAGAACATGCCGTGTACATAACCCTCTGTTTTAGAGCCCATCATATCACCACCTATTATTCGCAATATAGTGGCACGAACATAACATTGTATAGTTTCGTCGGTTGCTTTGGTGGGAAGTTTCGTTAGATCAAAGGTTTTAGCCAGCCACCCAATTGAAAGACGTCTCGGCTTCATATTAGAGGGGTGTAGAACTTGATCAAGGAACCTTAAACAAAAGTCATATATGTCAACATTCGCTCTACCAGATGTCGCTGACCCATGAATAGGTAGACCCAACATAACTGCAACATCTTGCAAAGTTACTGTCATCTCTCCTTCGGGAATGTGAAATGAATGTGTTTCCGGCCTCCATCTCTCAAGAAGAGCAGTAATAAGTGCTCCATCAATACGACGATATCCAACCTGGAAAACCCCTAAGAATCCCGCTACGCTCATCCAATAAATAAAACGATCATTTTGAATATTATACTCATTTTGATGTAGACTGATTCGCTTCACAAGCAAAGGTTCAAGGTAACTGGCGTTATATGACTCACCGCGACTTGCTCTAACCTGAAGAAACATTGTACAACAAATTAATTTTATCATAACCATAACATATGTGCACAAATACAATGACAAAGAAATTAACGACACAATTTATTTTATTACCACATTATCCCATACTGTTTTAGATCTATGCGACGTCTGTAGATGTAATAACTCACCATCAACTGGACTTGGATGTCTAAGGTAATCGGCACGTCCAGGCCTGCGGTCCATATCTATACACAGATACAAATGAATATATGTATATCAAATATTATATCATACTTACGCACATAATCTTTGTCAATATAAGTACGTCATACATAATATCAATAATGTCTTACAAAGTTAATTAAAAAACACACGTCTTACAAAGTTATAAAATATTTGAAGTTACAAACGAACAAAAAGAATTAAACATGTGGACAAGTTTTTCTATTATGTCCAGGTTGCCCACACCGTCGACAATGTTGCACTCCGCTTGTGGATGGTCCAACGTCCATCTCATTTCTCCTTCTTCCCGTTGGCTTACCCTTTTTTCTCTTCGTGTCTGGGTCAGGTATTAGGCATCGACCATCATCACCTTCCATAATTGGCCAATAGGCCTCATTACCCAGGGGATGAAAACTACTTCTATAGCATTTGATCGTAGTTGATAATAAATACACAAAATCTATATAGATAAAATAATCTCTTCCAGTTGCCATACATGCTGCTATTGCATGCGAACAAGGTATCTTCATCCCCTGAAATTTTCCATAACTACAATGTTGAAGACGAAGATGTACCATTTGCTTATTACCTCCTTTTCTCATTTCACGGGAGTATCCAGTCTTCACTTCAAAAACTCCATCTTCATGATTGAAAGAGGTTACCTGATGGGTGTACGCAACTTTCAAACGTCTATCAAGCAATTGAGGCACTGCGAAGTGTACACTTTGTCATTGGCCATCTGATCAGAGTACACATTTCTTCTGTTATCAAAGTACTTGACTATGTTATAAAATGTGTGTTCGATAAGGGCAGCAACAGGTAAACGACGTGCATCTTTCAAAACTGAATTGACACACTCAGCTAAATTTGTATTCGCATGCCCATATCTGTGACCCCCATCATGGAACATTGACCATTTTTCTATTGTGAGCGATGTAATCCAGTTCCATGCCTCATCATTCCTCTCTTTTACCCGCTCCAAAACTCGCTCACACTTTCTTACTTAACACGTCCTCCCTATAATGTGACATCAGTTAGATGTTGTATATAAAACATGTATGCATAAGTATTAATAGCATTGTGAAGTTTTGTAACCGTACCGACCTTTATGAGTAAATTCTTGAGTCCAACATTTTTGAAGCGTGTGTTAAAATTGCTGGCAACATGACGGAGGCAATAGCGATGTTTTGCATGAGTTTCATCGCAACCAAGATATTGGTTATTCATTGTTTGCATAATTCCAATATGTTTATCGGAAATGACACATATACCATCACACCTTACTACATGCGTTCGAAGGAGCGCCATGAACCATCCCCAACTGTCCACATTCTCGGACTCTACCAACGCATAAGCCAGTGGAATCACAGAGTTTTCTCCATCAATGGTTGTTGCAATTAGGAGTGAATGTTTTTACTTACCATAAAGGAAAGTTTCATCAATTTGGATCACTGGCTTTGTGAACTCGATACTGTCGATAGCTGGTTTGAATGACCAAAATAGTCGACGTAAAATTTTTTTGTTGAATTCAACTGCACGATGCCTGACATGAGTGTGATCATCGAATGCCCACCATACAACACTTCCAGGATTTGTCTGTTGCAGAGCTGCAAAGAAATGTGGTAGACGTTGGTATGATTCATCCCAATCACCCCAAATTCTGGCAATAGCCTTCTGTTTAGCCTCCCATTCTTTCCTATAGGAGGGTTTGAAATGCAACCAATTGTGAATTTCAACGATAATACTTCCAACTGACTTGGATGGATCTTTCTTCACCCCTTCCAATATGCAGTTGCATATAAAGTTTGAGTCCAATTGTCTGTGATCAAGTGATATAGCCCTCGCAATACATGTGTGTGGACCTTTATATCGTGTTATGCCCCATCCTCCACCAAGTTTCTTTAGCCTTGCTGCACGTAACTGCCAACTACACCCATATTTAGTGTTCCTACATACGACTGACCAAACACGCGAACTTGACTTAGCAACTTCATATTCTCGACTGTAATTCAAGGAATATTGTTTAATTGTATTAATTACATTTTCCTTCTCTTGAAACTCCAATATTGTATCAAATTCTGTACCAACTACCATTCCAACTATGTTACCCATTGATCCGATCCAATCTGCTGAAACAGGGTAGTTGGCTCCTATAGTAAACTGAAATGCTTCAGGCACTTCGATCATTGCCTCTTCCTCACAATCGTCTTGACCGAGTAACCCATCACTATCTTCCTCTTCTGAAGGGTTGGACTGACAATCATTTGTTGCTATCGGTATGTCAATGCTCTCAAGTAGTGGGACATCTGAATGGCTCAATACATGAAAAGACTCCATAACTTCATGTGATGGACCAGCCTCATCATAAATACTTGCGCCGAGACTTGGTTCGAATGGAGCTTCAGACAATGCCTGATTCGGAACATACACACTTCGTCGATCACATTGTAGAGTTGAATCACCAAACGGTTGAGAACTTGGAGCACATACACTGTGACGACTAGGCAGTATAAAAGGATCACCAATTAGCTCTGAAGTAGGAGCATATACACTATGCCTACCACTTTGCATAACAGGTTCATGCAAAAGACCCAAACTACGATCACAAAAACTTCGTCTACCACCCAGCTCTGCCTCCTGAGTACATACACTTCTCCTACCCTTTCCTCGATATTTTCTAGTTTTCACATATAGCTGAGGATAACTTGTACTTTCAACAATAGCAATACTATCAACAAGGGCACGTATATCATCACCATCTTTGACCTCCATACAATAATAATGGATGACTCCATTTGACATACAAGACAATCTATATATTATATCAGATATAATATCATCTGATCGGAGCTCCAATTTCTGGCTTATGGATTCAACAAGGTCACTATACTCAAAGCTCTCTTGCAAAAACACTACCCGATGCGACCCTCCTTCATAATTTGCACCGTGCTCACCCTCAACGATCCTACCTCCATAGCTAACAAGGACTTTTATTCTTGAAGTCATTCTACAATAAATAAGTAATGGTACACCAAATTTTAAATAAACTATAATTTGTAAAAAAAAGAAATTCTCAACAAATAAAATTTCATAACACGTTTTTTAATTAAACTAATGAAATAAATTATTTTTTATTTTCACATCTCTTAAATTAATATTTTTCATTAGTTTAAAATTCAAATTTATTGTCAAGATAAGGTTATTTTAAACACATCAAAATTTTATTTAATAATAAACTAAATTCACTAATTACATTATGCTTAATAATACCTGCATAATAATAAAATTAAAAAATTTACTTACTAATTATTATTTTTTAATTATTGTTAATTCTAATTTCAAACGGTAAAAGTAAGTTGAATATTTAGTTTGTAATCATGTCAGAGAAATAATACAGAGTGATTTTTCTAATCACAATACGAAAAAATAGACTGATCATATTATTTCATGTAATTAACAAGTTTTCAAGCGGTAACAAAATCAATAATTATAATTACTTATTTTTTTAAAAAATAAAACTAACTTGAAAGAAACTTGATCATATCTATTTGAATTGTTTAATTCATTTATTTGAAATTTAAGTAACGATACCGGAAGATAAATAAATCTTTAATCTACTCATAGAAATGCTCTTGAGATAAAAAAAATACCTGTTTTATCACAATTTTGCTCTTCCTAGCTCGTTCGCAGCCTCAATTGCTTTGAACGCTTTCCCTTCAGAGCCTCACTTCTCACAATTAATTCATTACACATTTATATAGAGAATTGATGCGCTGTACATGTTAATTAATGACTGTTGCTCAATTAATCAATTCGACATGTCAGCGGGATTCCTGCCCATTATATATCAGCAGGATTCCCGTGACATGTCTGTATGTCAGCGTGATTTCTGCTCGCTGCATGTCAGCGAAATTTCCGCTGCAAATTAATTAAGATTCCATTTGATTTCATTTTGCATGGAGCCGCGTCGAGAAAACTTTATCTTTGTAATAATAATTAATGGGACCATAGCGGCTCAATACAAAATCAATAATTATAATTATTTTTTTTAAAAAAATAAAACTTAAGCAAATGAAAAATAAAATAATTTGTAAAAAAATTTTTAAAAAAAGTTGCCGGGATTTAAATCCCGGTAATTAATTCATATCCAGGATTTAAATCCCGGAATATAAAGAAATAAATAAAAAATAATAAGTACCGAGATTTAAATTCCGGATATGAATTCATCTCATCTAGATTTGTAAAAAATTTTAATTTTACCTATTTTTATAATAACTTTACTATTTAGATCTATTTTAAAAATTTTCCTTATTCCGAGCGTCATACAAAATCCCCATGCAAAGGATATATTCATGATTTTTATTGGGATTCGGTGTACCATGACTATCATCTCATCTATATCAAAGGCTAATATTTTTACATCGGAAATATATATAAGTGCTATTAATTTTGATGTTTTGATAAAGGTTTACCTACGTATTTATATAACAAAAATTGATTTGTTCATTTTAATACCTTTGTTAATTCGTTTTTAGGTAAATATAAAATAATTAAATTATAGATGATTATTAATTATTAATATAATGATCAAGATATAAAAAAAATATATACTTAGACGCGTCAAATTTTAACATCATAATTTAATATGATAATATTTTATATTTTAATCATTGTATCGTCCCAAGACAACTTACGACATGTATTTATGATTTATGTCAGGTGTCAAGTAAAAAACATTTGATGGTAATTTCTGTAGGGATATTAGAGGAAGCTCGGACAGATGTAATAAAAGAAGCTCTTACATATCAAAATTCATCAAATACTTAACAACTAAAGTGAGATTTATCAGACGTTTGACAAATAAAAATCCTAACCGTCAGTTTTAATTGAATGTATATAGCAAATAGGCATCCTGTGAATAATGAGCATGTGTGCGCATTAACTTGGGATAATCGAATAGAGTTGTAATTGACCCAGGGTGGAGAGGGTCCGTCTATCAAAAATCCGTTATCTGGCACGGTTGGATAGAGCAGTCTCGTCCGCTATCTTGATGGGCTAGAAAAATTCCAATTTAGTCCAATCTAAAATAAATTGAGTTGGGATAGGTGAGCCCACCAATCAAAAAATAAAATAAAAATAGAAAAAACCTTACAATTGATTAAATTTGATCATTTCATAAATAAACTCTGACTTAAAGACTTACTTGTTTTGAGTTGTATAAATTTTTTTCCTTCTCAATCCGCTAGCCAGCTCGAGCCCGAGCCCATCCCTCCCTGCAACCCTAAATCATGCAGATTGGTTCATTTAGGTTATCTTTTAACACTAAAAAAAAAAAATCGGATTTTAGTGACGAAATTAGAGACGGAAATATATTTTCATCTCTATATTAGAGACAGAATGCCAATTCTATCTCTAATTTGAGACATATTTGAAGTTCCGTCTTTAACTAGAGACAGATGATTTATCTTGAGTTCCTGAAAAATAAAATATAATCCATTTACTTTAGATATTTTTGTTATAATTCCGTCTTTAATTTTGTTGTTAATAAAAAAACATATTTAATCTGGAACATAATAGCAGCGGAAATGTAGGATTGAAGTACGCTAGGGGGTTGAATAACACTCGTGGTTTGTTCACGTTTTCATAAAACATAGAATAAAACACAGCGGAAAAGAAGATAGAATAAAACAAGCACTAACACTTTTGGTTACTTGGTTCGGAGCCTTTGATGACTCCTACTCCAAGGCCCACGATCGTTGATCGCGTTTGTTGGGCAATTCATTATCAATTCAGAAATTACAAATATAGATATAAAGTACAAGAATAACACAATTATAGTACTCTTAATAAAATTATACTGACTGTAGGATCGGCGGAGGGGGGGGGTTGAATAGCGCTCGTGGCTAATTCGTTCGTTTCGTAAATATGCAGCAAAATATAGAAGTAAACTAAAAGCAATCGCTAACACTTTTAGTTACTTGGTTCAGAGCCTATGTCGACTCCTATTCCAAGGCCCGCGATCATTGATTGCTTCGGTGGACAACACTATAAGCTCGAGAATCTTTACAAGATTAATTACAAGTAGTGAACTTAAAAAGATTATACCGATAATAAAAGATTATGGAAGTAGTCGTCGATTGTCAGAACATCAACTGAGCGTCGTTGAGTCGTTTCGGCATAAAGTACAGCTTCGAAGATTGCTTGTAGAATTGTTGTTATACTCTGCTGCTACTCGAACCAGGCTTAAATAGCTTGTTGAGGGTGCCTCCAACCTCCATAGAAGGCGCCTCCAGCCCTGAGTCAGCCACGTTGATAAGCTCCGCGACATTCGCTACTTATCCACCCGAAGGCGCCTCCAAGTTCCATGGAGGGCGCCTCCCATCCAACATTGAAGGCGCCTTCAGTAGCCTTGGAGGGCGCCCTCTGCCCAACGTCCAAGGCACCTTCCATCTCCTTGGAAGGCGCCTTCGCTCCTTGCTGTGCGAGACTTTCATCCAAGGCACCCGAGGCGCCTCCAAGCTTCATGGAGGGCGCCTCGAGTACTGTTCATCTGAGGCTTCTCTTGGGCAACTTCATTATTGCAAGACATATTAGTCCACAAACAAAGTATATTCTACAAATCCAAGTTAACACAATAAAATACAAATAATATAAGTATTTGACAGTCATCCGATTGTCCGATTCTGACTTCAGATTTCCCAGAAATCCTACGTCGAACTGACGCCTACTGTTCCTTCTTTGAGGAACGCACCCTCACCTACTCCTCTCAGGAGAGTTTACCTGTTACCATATTGATCCTCCACACCAACTGGACTTTTACTTAGCGTTCGAAGCTTCTGGTCTTCATGCTGGACGTCCACTTCATGACCCATCCAGACTTCCACCCGGTTCACGACACTAGAATTTTAACCTAGAGTTCCCGACTCTAGGATTTTGCCCGAAGTTCTCGACCCATCAAAACTTTCTGCTTAGGGTTACCACCCCCTAGGATTTGTCACCTGCCTAACCGCAGTTAGGACTTTTGCCTAAGTACACTTAGGACTTTCCTGCAATCTCATTCAAACTTGTTAGACCACAAATAACCTTAACTTTGAACCCTTTACCATTATCAAAACTCAGGTTTGATCGTCTGATACTTTCCGCACTAATAATCTCTCTCTCTTTTTATTATAGCAACAAAATTTAAAGTTAAGTAAAACATAACTTGATTGTAAAAAGAAAGGCAATTTGTAGAACATAAATGCACACAAGTTAAAAAGATGCAATACTATAAAAAGATGCAATATCTAGATTACACTTAATCACTTAAGTTATAACTCCCCCTTAATCACTTAACTTTCACTTTTCTTTAATTACTTAACTTCACTTTTCTCTCCCCCTTTGCCATATACCAAAAAATAGTTGAAATAAATTGAACAGATTGAATTTTTGAAAAATGTTAAGTTAAAAATTTGAGAAAACTCATAGTTAAAATTTTTTTTAATCCCTAATAAAAATTTAGTTTTAAACAAATGTAGCTTAAGTACTTAGCTTAAAAAGTATTGTAATTAAAGGTTAGCCTTTAAACATATTTAAATTTATTACTTATCTTTTTCACCAAACAATTCAATTAAACTTAGTTTTGAAAAATAATTGTTTTGAAAAACACTTAGCTAAATGCTTTTGAAAATTCTTAGCTTTTTCAATAAACACTTAGTTAAAATTTAAGTTTTGAAAGGATTTTGATAAACACTTAGGTTTAAGATAATTTTGTTTAAACACTTAGCTTAAAAATAATTTTACTTAAACACTTAGCTTAAAAATAATTTAAACACTTAGCTTAAAAATGATTTTGCTTAAACATTTAGCTTAAAAATAATTTAAACACTTAGCTTAAAAATGATTTTGCTTAAATATTTAGCTTAAAAATAATTTTCCTTAAACACTTAGCTTAAAAATAATTTTGCCTAAATAAAAAAAAAACTGTCCCCATTTTTTTAGCTTTGAAATTTTGAAAAAGAATATTTTAACTTTCAAAGATATTTAACTTGACTTCTTTCACTCCTCCTTGATTAATGTCAAAAAAAAATTTTTTTTTTTAAAAGTTTTAGAGTCCTAGAGTCCAAGCATGAGTAACAACATATTTTTAAACTTAAAAATCTACTTATAAATAAATGTCTAACCTTTAACTACTAGTTGTTTACCATGAGGTAGTAACTTTCACTTTGTTAGTCAAATTAAGTATTCCAATTAGCTTGACTAAGCATGGATAACTTAACTTGATTAATTTGATTTTGATATTTATTGCATAGACTTACGTTGATGCACAAACATAAGCACTCTGAAGTCTAGGCAGTACCCTATGCATCTCACACCATTCTAAGTGTTTTTTATACACAAGCAAGGTAAACCTAGTGTGCTTGTGAGATGCACTGGCTGAGACCTAGGGGAATATGTTTTCTAGGGGGTAGATACCTAGGCTAAGTCCAATCTTTTGAAAATATAATAAAATTAGAATTTTAAAAATATTTTTCCTAGAATTTTGAAAACAAGAAAAAAATTATAACTTTTGAAATAGGAATATTTTTGAAAGTAAAGTCTATTCTACTAAGCACATCCCTATTTGTCTTCTAAGTGCACTGAACTCAAGTTCAGGTAAGGATTTTGTGAAAATGTCAGTCAGGTTTGACATGGACTCAACATAGTTAAGTACAATGTCATCCTTAGCTACATGATCCCTTACAAAGTGATGCTTCACTTCTATGTGTTTAGTCCTTGAGTGTTGGATTGGATTTTTAGTTAAGTTAATTGAACTTATATTATCAATTGAAATTTTTGTATTTTTATATTCTAATTGATAGTCCTTTAAGGTATGCATCATCCATAATAGTTGAGATGCACATTCCCCCATGACTATATACTCTGTTTCAGTAGCGGATAAAGCAACATAGTATTGCTTTCTGCTTGACCAACTTACTAGGCACTGACCTAGAAATTGACAGCTTCCACTTGTGCTTTTTCTATCTAATTTACACCGAGCATAGTTTAAGTCAGAATAGCCAACTAGGTCAAATGTGCTAGTCTTAGGGTACAAAAGTCCTACATTTAGGGTTCCCTTAATATATCTAAATATTCTTTTAACATTTGTTAGGTGTGATTCTTTTGCACAAGATTGGTACCTAGCACACATACCTACTGCAAATACAATATCAGGCCGACTTGTAGTTAGGTATAGTAGACTCCCTATAGCACTTCGATAATATTTAAGTCTATTGGTTTTTCTTCTAAATCAGAGTTGATTTTTAACATTAGTTGCCATTGGGGTATTTATATTTTAGAATTTTCCATGCCAAACTTGTTTATTAATTCCTTAGCATAGTTTGTTTGAAAAATATATATTTTATCTTTGGTTTGTTTATTTTGTAAGCCTAAGAAAAAGTTAAGTTTTCCTACTAAGCTCATTTTAAATTCACTTTCCATTAATTTAGTAAAATCTTTTAAAAACTTAGTGTTGGTTGAGCAAAAAATTATATCATCTACGTAAATTTGGGCTATAAAGATGTCTTTTTCTAAGATTTTTACAAATAAAATTTGATCTATTTGACCTGATTTAAACCCCTTAGATATTAGATAAGTTGATAGGCGTTCATACCAAGCCCTAAGTGCTTGCTTTAGTCCATATAGAGTTTTCTTTAACCTAAAGACATGGTTTGGGTGGTCCAAATCCTCAAATCCTGAGGGTTGACTTACATACACATCTTCCTTGATGAACCCATTTAAGAATGCAGATTTTACATCCATTTGGTATAACTTGAATCCTTTATGTGCTGCATAGGCTAGCAGCATCCTTATGGATTCAAGTCTGGCTACGGGTGCATAAGTTTCATCATAGTCTAACCCTTCTACTTGGCCGAACCCTTTTGCTACTAGTCTAGCTTTATTTCTTACTATTTCACCCTTATCATCTAATTTATTTCTAAATACCCATTTAGTGTCAACTATGGTTTTACTTCTGGGTTTAGGTATAAGTTCCTAGACTTGGTTTCTTTCAAATTGGGCTAACTCATCTTGCATTGCTAGTGTCCAGTTTGGGTTAGGTAAGGCTTCTTCTATAGTCTTGGGTTCAATTTTAGAAATAAGGGTTATTTGACTTAGGTTTCTATAGGATGATCTAGTTCGAACTCCTAGGGTTGGGTCATCCAAAATTTGGTTAGATGGATGGTTGGAACTTACTCTTGAAGGTCTTACGTCAGGATTAACAATTGGTTCTTGTGATTCTTTAGGTTTAATTTTAATATCTTCATCATCTTCTATTAGATTTGTGTTTCTTGTATTTTGATTAATATTTTCTGTATGTTGATTAATAATTTCATTTATTGAATTAGGTAAGTTATTTTCTTCATCAAAAATCATATTAGTTGTTTCTTCAACTTTTAGGGTATTCTTGTTATAAATTCTATAAGTCCTATTGGTTGTGGAGTACCCTAAAAGGATTCCTGTTATTGATTTTGATGTAAATTTTCCTAAGTAGTCCATAGTGTTTAGAATGTGGACTTTACATCCAAACACTTTTAAATAATTCAGGCTAGGGATTTTATTATAATATATTTCATATGGAGTTTTATTTTAAAATTTATTGATTAATATTCTATTTTGAATGTAACATGTAGTATTTATTGCTTCTGCCCAGAATTGATTATTTAGGTTGTATTCATTTAACATAGTTCTAGCGGCTTCTTGAAGTATTCTATTTTTTTATTCTACTAGACCATTTTGTTGGGGGGGGGGGGGGGGGGGGGTTCTATGACATGAAAATTCATGATTGTAGCCATTTGATCGGCAAAATTCATTAAATCTATGATTGTCAAATTCTCCTCTATGGTCACTTCTAATTCTTTTAATTTTAGTATCTTTTTCATTTTCTATTAATTTGCAAAAATATTTAAAGATTTTGTAAGTTTTATATTTTGTTTTCAAAAAGTTTACTCAAGTAAATCTTGAGTAATCATCAATTATAACTAAGCAATATTGATTTTTGCTTAGTGACTTAGCTCCATGTGAATCAAATAGGTCTAAGTGTAGGAGCTCAAGTATTGAATTAGTTCTATTTAGGTTGGTTAACTTGTGGGTTAACTTAGTTTGTTTATCCCGTTGGCAAACATTACATATTGTATTTTCTAGATTCTTTAACTTGGGTAAACTTCTAACTAGGCCATTTTGACTCTTTTTTAAAATGAGTCTGATATGAGTGTGACCCAGTCTTCTATGCCATAACTTAGTTTCCTCTTATTGTGTTAGGAGACACTTTAGTGAGGAGGTTGATAGGTCAATTGTATAGATGTTCTTTTTCCTAATTCCCTTAAATGTTATTTCAGGATTTTTAACATTTTTAATTAAACACTCAGAGTTTGAAAATGTGACTACGTACCCAGAGTCACATAACTGCCTAATGCTAAGTAAGTTAAAATTCAATTGATCAACCAATAAAACTTTTCGAATATAAAAATCAGAACTCAGTTTGATATTACATGTTCCAATTACCTTAAGTGTTCCGTCGTTGCCGAATGCAACTGACCCTAGATTTTTGAATTTTATCTTGATGAACTTCAATTAGTCTCCAGTCATGTGTCTGGCGCATCCACTATCCAACATCCATTGGTTTAAATCATTATGTTCCTATACATAAAGTATTGATTTGGATCCAATTTTAAAGGATTGTATGATAGATTAGATTGGGTTCAACCCTCTATTTTTCATCTCACCCAATCTAGGTTTTCAATCATGTTATTCCTATGGGTGACTGTGAGATGGTTGATTGAGTTTTGTGTTTAATTGAATTGCTTAGGACTTATGAAGTTAATTAGAATTATTAAGTTAAGTTATGTTATGAATTGATTAGATTGATTAGATTTAATTTATTTGCTTATGATTTATTAATTGATTTATTTGATTAAGATTTATTGTTTGATTAAGATTTTTAATTGATCAATTTATTTGATTAAATTAATTAATTGATTAATTTATTTGATTAAAATTTAATTAAGTAATATTTAATTAAGTAATTATTAATTGAGTAAGATTTAAGACTAAATTTTTCTTAAGTCCATGTCACCCTTTTCTAAATTTTCAATCAAGAAATCTTATAGTTATTTTTGTGAGATGGTTAATTTCATCTTCAATTTAAATTATAATCTAAGGATTAGTTTACATTTAAGTTAGACTCAGGTTTTACAGTTAGTTAATTAAATATTTATTTCGATGATTAGCTTCCAGACTGTGGCGAGACACTAAGCCTTCTTGGGTATGAAATCATCCACCACTTCTAAACAAAGCCTTTCAAAGAAATTGAATATTTAATTTCCTTACAGTAATTCCTAGGTCTAACTAGTCAAGTGTAAATCAAGCCTAGATCCTTATCTAGCCTAGTCTAAGCATGCATAATAAGGACAGTAATGCAAGCATCAAATAAATTTATTTATCGATAAAGATGATTTTTCTATTATCTCCCCCTAGATCATAACATCGATAGGGTCTATCAAGGTAGTGGATTTGATCCTTGGGGATCCAATATTGACCAAGTCCAACTTGATTAATCAAGTTCGACTTGGGGACCCATTCTTGGACTATTTTTCTATTTGCTCTATTTACAAGTGATAAGTAAGATCTGTATTTTCGTTTAGCCTTAAATCCAAGTTCAGATCTGTTGTATATGACTCTTTGTTTTCCAAGAATCAGATCAAGACTCTTGGAACCCGAGGTGAACCATTCGAACGTATTCTTTAGTTTCTTGACTTGACTTTTAAGGCTGAAATCTTCTTCCTCAAGCTTTTGGACTTGAGTTGAAGTGCCAGTCTGAATGAAGTCAGTCAAGGAGCTTGGGTTAGTCACTTCTTTAAGGGTTGTTATTTCGTTTTGAAGTGACTTGACCCGGATGTTAGATTTAGCTAACTTGCGCATGAGATAGTTAACTAAATTATGCAATTTATTTAATTGAGAGATTCTTACAGTGGCGTTAGGCCCTTCGGAAATGGATACGGATCCGTGGCTTCTCTCGAATTCTGTTTCTGACTCTCTCTCGGTTTCAGATTCATCGACTTGCTCCCAAGCCGTAAGCGCAAGGAAGCTTGTCTATTCGAGCTCTTCATCAGAATCTTTTGAAGAAGACTCATCTCATGTCTCATGTAGTGCTTTCTTCTTCCTTTGCTTCTTTGTTTCCTTTTGGTCGGACAGTTAGCTTTGATGTGCCCCTTCTCGTTACAGCCATAGTAGGTTACTTCGGACTTCACTTTTAGACTTGATTGCACCGTCTTGGACTGAATCACTTTCTTGATGTCCTTCTTGATGAATCCTTTCTTCTTCTTGTAGAGTTTTTGTACTAGATTTATCAGCTCGGCTGTGATCTCATCGTCATTATCTTCTGAATCCGATTCATCTTTAGACTTGGGTTTGATTTGATACTTCGTTCTGGTTTCCTTTGTCTTTCTTGTACCTGCAACCAACACAATACTTTTCTCGACCGAGCATGCATTAATCTGTCATGTAACTCAAATTCTGAAAATAGTTCATCTAATTTAATTAATGAAAGATCCTTGGATACTTTGTAAGCATCTACCATGAATGCCCACAAAGTATTCCTCAGAATGGCATTGAGTGCATACCTGATTATATCACAGTTTCTACCTTTTGAACGATTACATGAAGACCGTTCAGCAGGTCCTGAATTCGCGCGTGAAGTTGGCTAGCCGACTCACCTTCCTATATTTTTATGTTATATAATTTATTTAAAATCAAGTCATGCTTGCTTACCTTCGTGTCGGAAGTTCCCTCGTGTAGCTTAATCAACTTTTCCCATAGTTCTTTCGTGCTTGAGAAAGGGCCGACTCAGTTCAGTTCTTCTTTTGTCAGCCCGTATTGTAGAGTCTGGGTAGCTTTTGCATCAGGCTTGATTCTTTTCCTGTTGGTGCATCCCATTTGTCGCATGGGGTGAGGACTCCATCTTCGGTTGGATAAGAGAAGCTCGTCTAGATAATTATCCACATCTCGACTTGCATCTTAAGGTGGTATTCCATTCGGCTCTTCCAGTATCCAAAGTCGTCGCCTATGAAGAGGGGTGGGCGAGCAGTGCTATATCCCTCTTGGTAGGCCATTAAAGATCTATCACACAAAAAATGAGAAAACTTGTTCCAAGACTTGGTCTTGGATTAGTAGTGCGAGATTAAGAAATTAAATACACAAACTCGACTGGTGTTGTACCAGCTTCTAGAGAAAATTTTGATTGTGATAAAAAGATCGGAATACGACAATTGTACCAATTTCAACTGAATCTGAAAAAAATACCACGAAAAAATTGCTTGAATGGTGGTTTCACCGATTCGAAGTGACCCCACTCTAATACCAATTGTAGGATCGAAAAGCATTAGGGGGGTGAATAGCGCTCGTGGCTAATTCGTTAGTTTCGTAAATACGCAGCGGAATATAGAAGTAAACTAAAAGCAATCACTAACAATTTTGGTTACTTGGTTCCAAGTCTGTGTCGACTCCTATTCCAAGGTCCGCGATTGTTGATCGCTTTCGGTAGGCAATCACTATAAGCTCGAGAATCTTTACAAGATTAATTACAAGTACTGAACTTAAAAAGATTATACCGACAATAAAAGAATATGAAAGTAGTCGTCGATTGTCGGAATAGAAGCTGAGCGTCGTTGAGTTGTTTCGGCGTAGAGCGCAACTTCGAAGATTGCTTGTAGAATTGTTGTTATACTCTGCTGTGACTTGAACCAGGCTTAAATAGCCCATTGAGGGCGCCTCCAACCTCCATAGGAGGCACCTATAGCCCCGAGTCAGCCGCGTTAATAAGATCTGCGGTGTTCGCTGCTTATCCACCCAAAGGTGCCTCCAAGCTCCATGGAGGGAGCCTCCCATCCAGCACTGAAGGCGCTTTCAGCAGCCTTGGAAGGCGCCCTCTGCCCAGCGTCCAACGCGCCTCCCATCTCCCTGGAAGGCGCCTTCGCTCCTTGCTGCGTGAGGCTTTCATCTAAGGCACTCGAGGCGCCTCTAAGCTCCATGGAGGGCGCCTCGGGTACTGTTCATCCGAGGCTTCTCTTGGTAACTTCATTCCTATAAGGCATATTAGTCTACAAATAAAGTATACCCTATAAATCCAAGTTAGCACAATAAAATACAAATAATATAAATATTTGACAGTCATCGGACTACCCGATTCTGACTTCGAATTTCTCGAAAACCCTAGGTCAAACCGACGCATACTGTTTCCTCTACGAGGAACACGTCCTTACCTATTCCTCTCATGAGAGTTTACTTATTGCCAGATTGATCCTCCAGATCAACTGGACTTTTACTCAGCGTTCGAAGCTTCTGGTCTTCATACTGGATGTCCATTCCATGACCTGTCCAGACTTCCACCCGGTTCACGACACCAGAATTTCAACCTAGAGTCCCCGACTCTAGGATTTTGCCCGAAGCTCTCGACTCGCCAAGACTTTCTGCCTAGGGTTACCACCTCCTAGGACATAGGGTTACCACCTCCTAGGGTTTTCCACCTACCTAACCGTAGCTAGGACTTTTACCTAAGTACACTTAGGACTTTCCTGCAATCTCATTCAAACTCATTAGACGACAAATAACCTTAACTTTGAATCCTTTGCCATTATCAAAACTCAGGTTCGATCATCTGATGCTTCCCGCACCAACACTGACGACTTCTAAGGATATGAAAGGTTGAGCTTTCCATCATCGGAGCAGAGTTCGGGCGTCATAGAGGTTCTCGGAGCAGTGCACGAAAGCTAATGATTGTTTGAGTTCGTTGTTCTGTTTCAGTTATCCCAAAGTGCTGGTCGAGGCCCCCTTTTATAATCGAGTCGAACTTGATTCAGATCCACTGATCTCGAGATTACTATTTGACTCGATGTTGATCAGTTGATCGATCCCCTTGATCGATCGACTGAACCTTTGAACCTGCCCAGCTTCTCCTCCAGATGCTGCTGCTTTGAATAGGATCTTTGTTCAGTCGACCGATCCCGTATTTCGATCAACCGATCTCACTTTCCTCGCTGGCTTATTTGGTCCGATCAACCCAGCCCAATTGAGTCAGCACTTATCCACCGTTTAGTCGACTGAACCCAAGGTTCGGTCAACTGATCCCTTGGTGGAACCTTAATCGCAAGCTGATATGATCTCTAGGGTTCGGTCGACCGATCTGGAGGTTCGGTCGACCGATCAAGGCCACAAACTTCAACCTGCAAAGTATTAGTTTTCTGCAAAATAGAGTTAGAGAAATAGGCAAATAGCATAAAATGTAACTTTGACAGTCTCCAAACTATCCGGTTTTGACTTTCAGATTTCACAAAAATTTTAGGTTAAACCGATGCCTACTGTTCCCTCTTCGGAGAATGCATCCTCACCTACTCCTCTCAGGAGAAATTACCTTTTTCCAGATCGGTCCTCCAGACCGTCTGGACTTTTACTCAGCGTCCGAGACTTTAGGACTTCATGCTGAACGTCTACTCCATGACCCGTCTGTTGGCACAACGACGGGGCCGGTGAGAGGGCTCAACGTTTGAAAACAAAAATAAAACATTTCCGTTCTTTCGAACCAAGATTAGTAGCAATATCACAATTAAAATAAACCGAAATGAACAACTAATTAAAAAGAAAGGAGGCAAACAGATTTAACTTGGTTACAACTTAGGTGGTTGTTAATCCAAGGTAATTGTAAAGCTCTACTAGAAAAATCTCCTTCTCTATAGGCGGAGAAGCCTCTTACACTCTTTGAAAAGCTCAGAAAAATCTCTAGGAAATGATTACAGTAGTTGTTCTAAAGTTGTTGTATCTTTCCTAGGTCCAGGACTCTTTCTATAGCCCCTGGAAAATCTTATCTACTGCTTGAGGGCGCCTCCAAGGGGCTTGGAGGGCGTCTCTAGTGAGGCAGCGGATAAAGCATTATTTGCTACCAAACGACTACAAAGACAGGGTTGAGGGCGCCCTCCAAAAGCATGGAGGGCGCCTCCCATACCTTATGGAGGGTGCCTCCTATGCCTCATGGAGAGCGCCCTCCACCTGTAGCGTATAAATAGCTCCAGCTTTCTTTTGGATCTTTCGCTGCTCCATCTGCGCGGGGGAAGCTTCGTGAGCCCTAGCTTTGTCACGAGAAGAAGATGATTGGATCTGTTCATCTGCGTGAGTGAAGAGGTAAGTTTCTTAATGGGGTTCGGGTTTGGGTAAGGAAAGGGATCCGATCTGAATCCGATATGAAAAGGAAAATTGGGTTATGAAATTGGGCTTCAAGATTGGGCTTTAGAAGTGGGCTTGAGGATTGAGCTTTTCTCTTTGAAATGAAATGAACCAAGGCTCAACATTAGCTTTGGGTCCAATTAATTTGGCTCAGCTCATGCCTATGGCGTCTCTTTAATCCCCTACAAAATCATGAAATAATACCAAAATTAGGGAGAGATTATAATAAGCTCACAAATATATCCTAACTCATGAATCATGATATAAAGCAAAATTTAAATGAATGAAAGGATAAAAATGCTAAGTATAAAAGCTAAAATATCACATAAAAATGCTACTTATCACCCCCCTAGGATTTTCCACCTGCCTAGAATCCACTAGGACTTTTGCCTAAGCACACTTAGGACTTTTCTGCAAGCTCATTCAATCTTGTTAGGCAACAAGTAATTGATAGATCGAGTAGTGCGATAGAAGGGGGGGGGGTGAATATCGCGTCTTTTTAAAACTATTCTTTATCTTTTAAAGTCAGAATTAAGCAGCGGAAAATAAAGAGAGACAAAAGCGTTTACTTCGTTCGGAGCCTAGCTCGAATCCTACTCGAAGGCCCGCAGTCCTTGACCGCACCGATGGGCAAAGTACTATAATCCTTCTTTTCAAAATCCTCGGAAAGAAGTGAATAATACAAGTACAAATATGTAAGATAGTAATACTCCTACTATCTTACAGAGATTAAGTGCAGTATTAAAATAAATATATACCGACAATAGTAGTAAATCATAGCGTGAGCGGCTTGCAGAAGAGCACAAGTGTAAAATACAACAACAAAATAATAATTTTAAAAATAAGGTTTAATAGACAAATAATCTTATTTGAATTTTTAGAAATTTTTAGAAATTTTCTGGGATTTATTTGGAGCTCGTATGAATTTAATCAGAGAGGGCGCATTAATGGGTTTAAGAAAAGCCTGTTTGGAATACCCGAAGATGGGAATTGATTGAGGAATTGGTCTAGGGTTTGATGGAAGATCCCTAAGTTATAAATTTTCCCCGACCGAACCCTTCCTCCTCAAAAACCCCTCACACGACCAATTCTTCTCATGCCGAATCCTCTTCCCCGAGCCTCACCTCACAACGCCGTTGAGCCCCTCTACCCCTACCCGAAACCCCTTTCCTTCTCCTCTACTTCCGACCCTCTCCTTTACCTCTTCTTCTCACGCGATAGGAGCAGACGACGCCCCTCTTTGCCGCGGGACGCTACCACACCGAACGCCTTCTCGCACCAACCCCTCACCGGTGCCCTAGTTGTTCTTGACATCGATTCCTTTTTCCTCTTTCTGCTCGCGTCGCCTCGGTGGCCACGGCCAACACCGACAGCCAGCCAGCCTTCCATCGTCGTTGCCCTCTACTCAGATTCATCACCGCAGCAGAAGCATTCTTGGTAGCTATCGATAGAGCTAACCCTTTTCGGCAGCAAAGCCCTAGTTTGTGCGGGGTGAGTTGAGGTAAGATCCTTAATTTTGGTTGATTTAGGTTTTGGGTGTTGTTCTTGCTTGTTTTTGTTTTATCGCGGGTTCTTCTCTCAGATTTTCACAATGGATTTGGGTCTAGGACATGAATAACTTGCTTTATTCGGTTCCTTTTGATGATTTGAGGTAGGGATTATGTTCTTGGTGGTTTCGGAAGATTGCGGTGGTGTTTGGTTTCTCTTGGTGCTGCCGAAAGCTTTAGGACATGTTGTAGGTGCTTTACGCGTTGAAGTGTAATGCCATGTTGTTCCTTATTATTACGAAGACACTAGATAAATTTGGATACATGGATTTCTTGTTGAGGTTGATCTATTATTCCGTATAACTGTGGATTTCAGTGATTTAGTGTGTTATAGGGATTACAAATGGTTTTGGTTTTGGGTAATTGAAGGTTGATTGCAAGGCGGTTCTGATATGTCTCTTGAATCGAGTTTCTAATTTGAGATCTCTCCTTTTTCGCTTCTGGATCTTTCATATGTTCAGATTCCTTAATCGATGGAGGTTTCATGTGTTTTATGTTGATGCCTTTGTCATTACTGAGCTCTACCGATTGCTCTCAGTTTTAGAGGATTTGGTGGCGTTACCTGCTTCGCTGGATCCATTGGGTGTTTATTTGGAATTTTTGATGGATTTATGGTCGTTCGAAGATTGTTGTTGGTGTTCTCAGTTGAAGTAGTTGACTGTGAATTGGAGGTTTTGTGGTATGCTAGCTAGGATATGTCTAGGACACCACAACTAAATGGTGATACGCGATTCTATTTTTTTTAGTAAATTAGGGTTTTCCCTAATCAGATTCGGTTATGGGTTAGCCACCTAATTCATGATGGGTTTAGTGAACTAGTTCATGTTTGACATAGCTATAATATGCATCATATGTTTGCAGGATTTTGATTCGATACGGGTGATTTGACATTGGGTTGGTTTGGCACGAGCTTCTTAATAAAGGCGGGTACTTCTTACTTTGATTCTTTAGTTCTTCGAACTTAGTGTATGAGCTATTTTGGATAAGAATTGCTTTACCTTGACTCCACTCGTAATTTTTCCTATGCTTGATACTTCCACTCAAAACCTTTGAGTTACTCGTTTTTATATTCATACAGTCTCTTGTTGTTGTCCATGATCAGTAGCAGATACTAGATACCATGTTTGTATGCTTTGACTGTTGTTTATTTATATATTATGTTGAGCATGCTGGCTTCATGTAGCATACCTGTTTCTGCTTATATATATATGATGACTGTTGCATTGTTTGCATCGTGTCATTGCATACATGCCGCATCTTCGGCCACTCGAGAGAGTGGTAGCTGGAGTTGATGTCGCTTGTCCTGTCGTGCCGCACTCGGCCACTTGTGTGAGTGGTAGCTGGAGTTACGAGCAGCAGGGACCCCGTCGCAGATGTAGCTAGTTAGCTATTATGCAACTGTCCCCTCGGCCACTCGTGTGAGTGGTAGCTGGAGCGGTGTACAGTCTGTCACTGACCTGGCCTCTCGACCATACAGGGGTCATGGTGCAGAGAGGTGGGCGGGAGTGACCATCCGTGCATACGCTGTTGTTATTATATTTGTTTTGGCTGCTGCTGTCTATATATGCTGTTATTGCTTACTTATTGCTGTTTATATATGCTGATATGCTTACTTGTGTTGAGATATATTCTCATTGTAAATGTGTAGTCATTGGAAATTTGTATATACCTTGCTTATTACCTCTGTAGTTATGAGCAGTACTGTAGCAGATTAGTACCTGTTCTAACCTACTATACCTAGCCTAGGATATGGTTTCAGGTATGAGCATTTATTTTGGTTCTATTGTAGTATCTTCTATTCCTCTTATGAGACTGTATACTCTTGGCCCAATTTCTATTTGTACATTATGTTCATGCACTATCTTTCTTTACCCGCTGAGTTCCAATACTCACCACCTCGCAAAATGGTTTTCTTTCGCCAGGTAACAGGTAGATGAGTCATGGATGCTTGGAGAGATGTCGGCTGCCAGTCCCACGTCACACTCGAGGATAGTTTTCTTGTTTTGTTTTAGTATTGTTTGGATGGTATGTTGATTTTGTGTATTTTGCTTTTCAATGAGTCGATGTGAATTTTTGGAGTCTAGTCTGGTGGTTGCAGACATTTTTGTTAGTGTCGTTGTTAGTTTTACGTTCGTATTATTTTGTGTCTTCCGCTGTGCATGTTTCCAGTCCTGTGGGTTGTTGGTAATTGTGTGGTTGTTTTTATTCATTTATGTCCAGCCAGGTTGGTTATGTATATTAATTGCGTGGTTATATTATTTCTATTGTGTATATATTCCAGCCGAGTGTGGCTGATGTATATTTTGTATGTAGTAATGTTTCATATTGTCCGCCGTACAGGGGAGGTGCTGCCGAAATTTCTTCGGACAGGGACCCCCATGGGGCGTGACAACAAGAGTTGATAAGAAAGTTATATTTGCCTCTGTCTTTGAGCCTGTTTTTATAGATGTACTAGAGGTTCGGTCGACCGATCCCACTATTCGGTCAACCGAACCCGCTCCCTTCCTTCCTGGCTGAAGTTCAAAGCTGACTCGATCTTTCACATTTACTGGTCTTTAATGGTTCGGTCGACCGATCATGCCTTTCGGTCGACTGAACAGCCTCCTTCCCTGTTCGTCGTGATTCTGCCGAGATCATCATTTAATGCTGAATAAATTCTGATTGAATCGGTTGACCGATTCCCAGGTTCGGTCGGCCGATCAACTTATTTCCTTTGCTGTTGATCGATGCTGATGATCTATCTTGTGCCGAGTCACTATGGTTCAGTCGACCGATCTTACGGTTCGGTCGACCGAGCAGGCTTTGATCTGACTTGGACTCAGTTCTGATATGATCTGATTTCTGTGCTGATTCTGCTTGGTTCGGTCGACCGATCCTACTATTTGGTCGACCGAGCAGCTCAGATCTGCAAAACAGTATTACATAAAAAAAATCTCTTGCAAAACAGATGTTAGAGCAATAATATAAAGCAGGAATAATATTCAAGACAGTAGGATTGTCTTGATCTTAACTTTTGAAACCTTCCCGGTTTCTTTAGTTGGATCAGCGACCTAAGGTTGTTCCCTTTGGGATCCCGACGTCACTGTCGCTCATCCAGTTGTTTACCTCAACCTACTTGCCAAACTTAGATCCTCCAGATCTAGTTTGGACTTTTCACTCAGCCTTGATCGGCTCCCCAGAACTTTTCCTTTGATCTTTGATCCTCCAGACCTCTCGATCACACCGCCAAGCATCTGAACCCCTCAACTCACTTGGACTTGCACCTGGGTTCCACGATCTGCTAAGATTTCTCCTACCTAGCCTCCAACTAGGTCTTTCTCGGTTGAGTAAACATCCTGCACACTCAGTCAACTTGTTAGATCACAACAAGACTTAACTTGAACCTTAGACAACATCAAAACTCAGGTTTGATATCTGGTGCAACTTGCACCAACAATCTCCCCCTTTTTGATGTTTGGCAACTAAGGTTCAAAGTTAAGTTTAAACATATGCAAAAATTAAATAAACAACCAATTTAACTTTTCTCCCCCTAAGTTAAACAACTCCCCCTGAATTCACTATCTCTCTCCCTTTGACGCACATCAAAAATAGGGGTAGACTCAAAAACCAAGTAAGATTTTAACCATAAAGTTTTGCTAAGTAAAAATGATTAAAATATGAAATATTTTAACTAAGTAAAATAAATTTTGAATAAAATTATCGAAAATTTTTAATAGGTAAAAATTTAAACATATTACTAAATTTTGAAAAACTTTACTAAGCAAAATAATTTTAAAAAATTTACTAAAAAATTTGCTAAGTGAAAATGATGAAATTTTGAAAAATTTACTAAGTAATGTAAATTTTGAATAAAATTGTTGAAAATTTTACTAAGTAAAAAATTTAAACACATTACGAAGTTTGAATAAAATTTTGAAAAACGTTACTAAGCAAAATAATTTTGAAAAACATTACTAAGGAAGATATACTTAATTTTTTTTTAAATATTACTAAGGAATATAATTTTGAAAATTAAAAAATTTACTAAGTCAATAAAAATTTTGAAAAATTTGAAAGATTTAATAAGTTAAAATTTATGCAAAAGTTTTTGAAAAACATTTTGAAAATCAAAATTTGAAAATGATAAAGTTTTGAAAAACATTTTGAAAATTATATTTTAAAAATGATTTGGTCACTAAAAAAAAAATTGTTTTGAAGCTCCCCCTAAAATTGACAAATTCCTAAAAGTCCAAGCATGGGTAGGAAAACTAAGGAAAATTTGTCCTTATGATGAAATGTCCAACCTTTGTTCAAGGCTAACTACCACAAGATAGTAGCTGATGACTCAGGTTGGCCAATTTGAGTATTTAGTACTAACTAGGTTTTTACTAGCTAGTTAACTCAAATTGATTCATGTATGTTGTTTTAAAGCCCAGATTTATAAACATGCACTGACATAAGCATCTGAAATCTAGGGCTAAGACCTAAGCATCTCACCCATTCTAAGTTATCAAATAAGGGACCCTACTGTGCTTGTGAGATGCTGGCTCCTAGGACTATAGGATCATGTAATTCTACGGTAAGACCTAGACTACTCTAGAAAATTTAAAATAATTTGAAAGAAATTTTGAAAACCAAAAATTTGAAAGGGGATTTTTACAAAAATAATTTTGAAAAAATAAACTAAGTAATAATTTCCAAAACAAAAGAACCTATTCTATAAAATTTAGCAAAAGACATTACTAACTAGAAATTACTTAAGATTAAACTTAGTCATAATCCAAGTCAATAGATACAATAAGTCAAAAGCAACAGATCCTAAAAATCACTCACCTTCATCCTCATCCTCATCCTCATCCTCATCCTCATCATCTCGATAATAGTCAAACATTCTCCGCTGCTCCTCTAAAGCATCATTACGATCCATCATCTCTTGACGAAAATATGCAATTTGTCCCTGAAGAGAGCTGTACTGATCATCCATTTTTGTTTCCAAGGAGTCAAAGCGACTAAAAATATCATCTCGCAGACGGGTAAAGAAGTCACTAGTTGGAGGAGGAGCATATGAAATGCTTTGAGGAAAATCAAAGTAGGATGTCATGGCAAATCCTGGATCAATATATACTGGAGGAGGTGCAGTAATTGGGACCGGATCATCTTCAGCAATAGGATCATCGACAGCCGGTGGAATGTAGTGTGGATGAGTCCGTTTATACACAAGACCCTCGACGTTAGTCTTAATCCCAGCCAAGGACAATTGCCTAACCCCGACAAGATCAAAATCTAATAACTCAATCAACTCACCCCGATGAACACCCACACCCAGAGAAACAATATAGGCAGTAAGAATATGATACTGGATCATATGAACTTTATTCGAGGTGCTATATCCCGAATAATAGATCATGGACCGAAACATCCAGTAGCCTAAGTCAAACTCTAGTCTATGTCGTAAGGCATACATCAGAAAAAGATGGACCGGTCGTAAAATACCCTGATCTCTAGATGACAGGGGATGAATGCAAGAGACAACCATCTTATTAAAAGCATTGTCTCTTGGACTAAGTGGTACAGTAGACATCTTTTTAGGACGTGGTCCCTCAAAGAAGTCAGCATACATAATATCAAGAGTAAGATGTGCAAATGGAGTAGGTAATGGATCTGGAATGGAAGCACTGAAAAAGATACGATTAACTGAGGGTCGTATCCGTAAAAACCTAAGAAACATATCCAAATCAAAGAGCATTTCTCTAGTGGCGACCCTAGTCCTATAGTGATGAGGATCAAGCTCACACAAGTTGTGGTAAAATTCCGAACAGAGAATAGGATTGCATGCATGTCTACAAAAGATGATGCTATCAAGTTGATAGTGTTGATTGATCTTTATGGCTTCAGGACAAAAGGTTTGGTAGAATTGGAGATCCAAACAATGAGTACCTATCACCTTAAATTTTTTATTAGGAAAAGATTGCCTTAACTCTTCAGTAGAAAACCTAGGGTCCTGACTGGGATTAAGAGAGCTAGCCTCTAGTTGCGCAATAGCTCTACTTTTTTCACTATATATAAAAAAATAGTAATAAATAACTATGCATGAATATTTTAAAAGATTTAGAATAAAGAAATCGTTACCGAGGCATTGTCGGGCTGCTAGACGAACTGAAACCGGCGAAAAAAAACTTCGTATGCAAGGAAGAAAGAAAAGAGAGGATTTAGGGGAACCTGTATTTATAGAGGTCGATCGGTCGACTGATAAGGTGTTCGGTCGATCGATCCCTTAAATTTCTCGTCCTTTTGACCAGTGAGCAGATGTTCGGTCGACCGATAAACCTGTTCGGTCGACCGATAAATCTGTTCGGTCGACCGATAAACTGTTCGGTCGACCGATATATTTACTTTGGCACAGATACAGGGTGGGTGGAGAGTAGTTGAACGGATGAAATTTTACGTTTTCGGTCGACCGATAAACCGATTCGGTCGACCGAATAATTGAATCAGTCTTTAATTGTGATTAAAATCTGTTCCGTTGTCTCGGTCGACCGAACCATTTGTTCGGTCGACGGAACATTTAAAGTTGCAATGTTTTAAAAAAATTTTATACGTTTTTTTTAAATAAATAATTTTTAATAAGTTTTAAATTAAGTTTTTAATATGTTTAAAATAAGTTTAAAATAATTTTTAATACGTTTAAAAATAATTTTTAATAAGTTTAAAATAATTTTTAATACGTTTTAAAATAAGTTTTAAAATAATTTTTAATAAGTTTAAAATAATTTTTTAATAAGTTTTAAAATAATTTAAAATAATTTTTAAATGGTTTTTAATTAAGTTTTAAAATAATTTTAATAATTGAGTTTTAAAATAATTTTAAAATAAGTTTTAAAATAATTTTTAAAAGGTTTTTAATTAAGTTTTAAAATATTTTTTTAAAATAATTTTAAAATAAGATTTAAAATAGTTTTAAAATAGTTTTAAAATATTTTTTAAATAAGTTTTAAAATAAGTTTTAAAATAATTTTTATTAGATTTAAAATAATTTTTAATAAGTTTTAAAATAATTTTTAATAAGTTTTAAATAAGTTTAAAATAATTTTTAATAAGTTTTAAAATAATTTTTAATAAGTTTTAAATAAGTTTAAAATAATTTTTAATAAGTTTTAAAATAATTTTTAATAGATTTAAAATAATTTTTAATAAGTTTTAAAATAATTTTTAATAAGTTTAAAATAATTTTTAAATAAGTTTTAAAATAATTTTTAATAGATTTAAAATAATTTTTAATAAGTTTAAAAATATTTTTTAATAAGTTTTAAATAAGTTTTAAATAATTTTTAATAAGTTTTAAAATAATTTTTAATAAGTTTTAAAATAATTTAAAATATTTTTTATAAGTTTTAAAATAATTTTTAATAGATTTAAAATAATCTTTAATAAGTTTTAAAATAATTTAAAATAATTTTCAATAAGTTTTAAAATAATTTTAAATATATTTTAAATAATTTTTAATAAGTTTTAAAATAATTTTTAAATAAGTTTTAAAATAAGTTTTAAAATAATTTTTAAATAAGTTTTAAAATAATTTTTAAAAGGTTTTTAATTAAGTTTTAAAATATTTTTTTAAAATAAGTTTTAAAATAAGATTTAAAATAGTTTTAAAATAATTTTAAAATAAGTTTTAAAATAATTTTTAAAATGATTTTTAAAATAATTTTTAAATAAGTTTTAAAATAATTTTTAAAAGGTTTTTAATTAAGTTTTAAAATATTTTTTTTTAAAATAAGTTTTAAAATAATTTTTAAAATAATTTTTAAATAAGTTTAAAATAATTTTTAAATAAGTTTTAAAATAAGTTTTAAAATAATTTTTAAATAAGTTTTAAAATAATTTTTAAATAAGTTTTAAAATAATTTTTAAAAGGTTTTTAATTAAGTTTTAAAATATTTTTTTTAAAATATGTTTTAAAATAATTTTTAAATAAGTTTTAAAATAAGTTTTAAAATAATTTTTAAAGAAGTTTTAAAATAATTTTTAAAAGGTTTTTAATTAAGTTTTAAATTTTTTTTTTAAAATAAGTTTTAAAATAAGATTTAAAATAGTTTTAAAATAATTTTTAAATAAGTTTTCAAATAAGTTTTAAATAAATTTTAAAATAAGTTTTAAATTAATTTTTAAAATAATTTTTAAAAGGTTTTTAATTAAGTTTTAAAATATTTTTTTTTAAAATAAGTTTTAAAATAAATTTTAAATAAGTTTTAAAATAATTTTTAAAAGGTTTTTAATTAAGTTTGAATTAGGTTTGAAAAAGATTTGATAATTAATTAGGTTTGAATTTAATTAGGTTTTATAATTAAATTTGTATTTTAATTTGATAATTATGTTTGAATAATTAGATTGAAATTTTAATTTGAATTAGATTTGACAATTAAATTTGAATTTAATTTGAAAATTATGTTTGAATTAGGTTAGAAAAAGGTTATTGAACCCATATTAGATTCAAACTTAGCTTTGGGTTAATCAAGCATGCTTCATAAGAATAAGCTTTCAGTTCAATGGCGAGACATATGGCCTACTTGTGTATCATTAGACCACTTGCTGAAGACTTTCCAAATTGTTCCCGCCCAAAAAATTTAATACTAAATTTTGGTCTAACTAGCTCATGTTTGACTGGGGTAGCTTCGATTAGATCCACTAAGTCTAGTGCACCAGGTAGAATTCCATATTCAGCCTAGACATGCCTTCGACAAAGTTTCCTTGATATACTATCATCCCAATCCATTCCGATGCTATGTTGTAGGGTTTGGTAAACCTTTTTCATCTAACCGTTCTAAGCAGAAAATAAACCTAATCCTAAGTATTAAGTTTGGTTAATCAAGTTGGTTGTATTGTTTTTCTACTTGCTCCCCCTGAGTCATAGCTTAGATAAGGTCTATCTAAGTAATGAATTTTACTCCTAGGGACCAAGTATAGAGTTGATTCAATTTGTTTGGTTAAAAATTTTGTTTGAACCCATGCTTGGACTTGTTTTCTAGTATTTTGACTGATTAAGGATAAATATGATTTGTTTATTTGTTTATTTGTTTGGGTTTGTAACCGAGTCCTGATTTGTTGTACACAGCTCGTTGCGATCCAAGTACCATATTTAGACACTTGGATCCCATTTCGAACCTTTCCAACGTTTTCTTGAGTCGCTCGACTTGACATTTCAAATCAGAATTTTCTTCCTCAAGTTTTTCAACTTGTGTTGAAGTTCCGACTTGAACTCGGTTAGTTGAGTCAATCAAGTTAACTTGTTGCTTAAGGTGGTCTATTTCCTTAAGTAACAAGTTATTTTGTTTTTCAGATTTCTATAATTTTTTAAACAAACATTTAACTACTTTAAGTAAATTAGACTTGGAATAAATTGTTACCATATTTGGATCTTCTGATCCGTTGCTTTCGTCGAACTCGATGTCGATCTCGGATTAGTACTCTTCGTCGGACTCGGACCTGGAATCTTCGTTTCTTGCCATAAATGCAAGATGGATCGAGTGCTTCGTTTGCTCCGCGTCGGATTCGTCGGAAGAAGTTTCGTCCCATGTCGCTTGAAGAGCCTTCTTTCGTCTTGTTGATTTGGGACCTTCTTCTTTCCGATTTGGGCATTCATTCTTGAAATGCCCCTTCTTGTTGCATCCATAACAAATCACTTCTGATTTATTTTGGATCTGGTTCGGTGGGGGTCTTTTTGGTGCTTCTTTTAAACTTCTTCTTAGTCAACAACCTTCAGACCATGTTGACTAATTCTTCTTCGTTCGTTGAGTCAGAGTCTGGTTCGCTTTCTGACTCGATCTTCGTTTTTGATTTTGTTTCCTTGCTTGAACCTGCATACAACGCTACACCTTTCTCGACATGGCTTGTGTTAGACTGTTCGTGTAATTCCAATTCACAAAATAACTCGTCTAACTTAAGAATTGAAAGATCTTTGGAAACTTTGTATGCATCTACGATTGATGCCCACAAAGTATTCCTTGGAAAGGCGTTCAGAGCGTACCTTATCGTGTTACAGTTTTCCAGGTTGTGTCCGATCAGGTGGAGGCCGTTAAGTATGTCCTTCGAGTCGTTGGTTCCTTTGACCTTCGTGTAGTTTGACTAGTGAATCCCACAATTCTTTGGCGTTGTCGTAAGGACCGACTCGGTTCAACTCCTCCATTGTGAGCCCGCACTGAATGGTGTTGATCGCCTTGTAATTCAGTTGAGCCTTCTTAATCATTTGAGGAGTCCATTCTTCTGGTTCTAAAGTTGTTCCGTCTTTCATCGGTAGAGTGTAACCTTTTAGGATCGTAAACCAGAGCTCGATGTCGGACTTCAAGTAGCACTCCATTCTATTTTTCCAATAACTAAAGTTCTCTCCTTTGAACAGTGGAGGCCTTACGGTGTTGTAACCTTCTTGATAAGAGTTCGACATCTTTGCAAGAAAAGAATTAAGAGAAAAATATTTCCAAGACTTTCGTCTTGGGATTAGTAGTGCTTGAGAAGAAAATAAAAAAAAAAATGTTTCTAAAAGAAAAGAGAAAAGTTGTAAAAAAAATTACTTTGAAAATCGGGTAAGAAATTTCAGAGCTAACCGGCTATGATACCAATTGATAGATCGAATAGTGCGATAGAGGGGGGGGGGGTGAATATCGTGTCTTTTTAAAAATATTCTTTATCTTTTAAAGTCAGAATTAAGCAGCGAAAAATAAAGAGAGACAAAAGCGTTTACTTCGTTCGGAGCCTAGCTCGACTCCTACTCGAAGGCCCGAGGTCCTTGACCGCCCCGATGGGCAAAGCACTATAATCCTTCTTTCCAAAATCCTTGGAAAGAAGTGAATCGTACAAGTACAAATATGTAAGATAGTAACACTCCTACTATCTTACAGAAATTAAGTCCAGTACTAAAATAAATATATACCGACAATAGTAGTAAATCATAGCTCGGTCGGCACTGTTGGATGAAGTCGCTTGCAAACTTGATGACGACGTGTAGCGTGAGCAGCTTGCAGAAGAGCACAAGAGTTGATAAGAAAGTTCTATTTGCCTCTGTCTTCGAGCCTGTTTTTATAAATGTACTGGAGGTTCGGTCGACCGATCCCACTGTTCGGTCTGCCGAACCCGCTCCTTGTTGGATCGAGACCGCGCTAGAGGGGGGGGGTGAATAGCGCTCGTGGCTATTTCGTTCGATTATCGGAAAATTATCGGAGTAATTAAAATGCAGCGGAATAAAATAAAGACAAAGACACAAAGGGATTTACTTCGTTCGGAGCCTAAGGCGACTCCTACTCGAAGGCCCGCGATCCTTGATCGCTTCCGGTGGGCAACAACTATAAGCTCGATAAGAATTACAAATTACAAATGTAACAGCAATTAGAATAACTTTGTACCGACAACTTAAAGAAGAGAAAAACGAAGCTCCGGGTCGTCGGAATGTTGCAGCAGCACTTCGGAATGACTTTGTTAGCAGCACGTTGAAGAAGGAAAGCTCAGAACTTGATTCTTTGAAGTGCTGGTCGAAACCCCCTTATAAAGGGTGTTCAAGGCGCCTTGAAGGCTGTTCAAGGCGCCTCCATGCTGCCTGGTCTTCCGCGTGGATAACATCTGATCTGGTCGAACTTCATCCTCTCAAGGCGCCTTCTGCCTGCTTCAAGGCGCCTCCAGTGGTGCTTCGCAGCCAGCTCAGCTTTTGCACCCGAGGCACCTCCAAGCTCCATGGAGGCGCCTCAGACACTGTTCATCCGAGGCTTTTGGTTGCTCCTTTGCACCTGCAAGATACGTTAGTCCCAAACACTATCCTGCAACACAAAGTTAGCACAATAAACATGATAAATGAAGTATAGACAGTCTCCGGACTGTCTGAGTCTGACTTCGGGTTTCCAACCGGAAACCCTAGGTCGACCCGACGCCTACTGTTCCCTCTACGGGGAACACGTCCTCACCTACTCCACTCAGGAGATTTACCTGTTGCCAGTGGACTTTTGCTCAACACTTGATGCTTCCGGACTTTCTGCTGGACATCCGCTTCCCCGGCTAGTCCAGTCTTTTACCTGGTTCACGACACCAGGACTTTCCACCTAGGGTTACCACCCCCTAGGACTTTTGCCTGAAGATATCGACCTACCAAGACTTTCCGCATAGGGTTACCACCCCCTATGACCTAGGGTTACCACCCCCTAGGGTTTTACCCTTTGCCTAACCGCAGCTAGGACTTTCCTGAAATCCTCAAGTAGACTTGTTAGACTACAAAACATCTTAACTTTGAATTCTTTGCCATTATCAAAACACGAGTTCGATCGTCGGATGCTTCCCGCACCAACACTCCCTTCCTTCCTGGCTGAAGTTCGAAGCTGACTCGATCTTTCGCATTTACTGGTCTTTAATGGTTCAGTGCACCGATCATGCTTTTCGGTCGACCGAACAACCTCCTTCCCTGTTCGTCGTGATTCTACCGAGATCATCATTTAATGCTGAATAAATGTTGATTGAATCGGTCGATCGATCCCCAGGTTCGGTCTACCGATCAGCTTATTTCCTTTGCTGCTAATCGATGCTGATGATCTGTCCTGTGCTGAGTCACTATGGTTCGGTCGACCGATCTTACGGTTCAGTCGACCGAGCAGGCTTTGATCTGACTTGGACTCAGTTCTGATCTGATCTGATTTCTGTGCTGATTCTGCTTGGTTCGGTCGACCGATCCTACTATTCGGTCGACCAATCAGCTCAGATCTGCAAAACAGTATTACACAAAAAAAATCTCCTGCAAAACAGATGTTAGAGCAATAATATAAAGCAGGAATAATATGCAAGACAGTAGGACTGTCTTGATCTCAACTTTTGAAACCTTCCCGGTTTCTTTAGTTGGATCAGCGACCTAAGGTTGTTCCCTTCGGGAACCCAACCTCACTGTCGCTCCTCCAGTTGTTTACCTCAACCTACTTACCAAACTTAGATCCTCCAGATCTAGTTTGGACTTTTCACTTAGCCTTGATCGGCTCCCCAGGACTTTTCCTTTGATCTTCGATCCTCTAGACCTCTCGATCACACCGCCAAGCATCTGGTCCCCTCGACCCACTTGGACTTGCACTTGGGTTCCACGATATACTAAGATTTCTCCTACCTAGCCTCCAACTATGTCTTTCCCGGTTGAGTAAACATCCTGCAAACTCAGTCAACTTGTTAGATCACAACAAGACTTAACTTGAACCTTAGACAACATCAAAACTCAGGTTTGATTCTGGTGCAACTTGCACCAACAGTAACATTAACTTTGGACCGTTTGCTATAATCAAAACTTAGGTTTGATTGTCTGGTGCTCCTTGCACCAACACCTTCTTCTTTGCTTTTAGTTTGGACACTCTAACTTGTAGTGTCCCTTATGGTTGCAGCCATAGCATGTAACTCCAGACTTAACCTTTATGTTCAATTAAGTCACCTTCTTCTTCTTAAGTGTGTTCTGAACTAGTTTGACGAGTTCGTTAGTGATTTCATCTTCTTCTGAGTTTGATTCATATTCGGACTCGAGTTTGGTTTGACGCTTGGCTTTTTGTTCCCTCGTTCTATTTGTACCTACGACCAAAGTAATATCTTTCTTAATTGGTTGTGCATTAGTCTATTCGTGAAGTTCAAATTTAGAAAATAATTCATCTAATTTAATTAAGGAAAGGTCCTTAGATACTTTATAAGCATCTACCATTGATGCCCACAAGGTGTTCTTAGGAAAGTCATTTAGCACATACTTGATGATGTTATAATTTTCCACCTTTTGACCAATAGCGTGGAGATCGTTGAGAAGGTCTTTGATACACGCGTGTAGTTGGCTCGCCGTGTCCTCCTCCTGCATTTTTATATTATACAATTTATTTAGAATCAAATTTCTTTTACTTATCTTAGTATCGGAGGTCCCTTCATGCAGTTCGATTAGCTTCTTCCATAAGTCTCTTGTGCTTGTAAATGGGCCAATTCGATTCAGTTCTTTTTTGGTTAGTTTGCATTGTATGACTTGAGTCGCCTTGGCATCGACTTCGGTCTTCTTATGGGTTGGTGAATCCCATTTGTCGCAGGAGACAAGGGCTCTATCTTCTGTTTGATAAGTGAATCCCGTCTGGATTATTATCCACATCTCCACCTGAGTTTTGAGGTGGTACTCCATTCGGCTCTTCCAGTATTCGAAATCCTCGCAGGAGAAATGGGGCGAGCGAGCGATACTGTAACCTTCTTGGTGGGCCATTGATAGAGAGTCTCGCACACACAAAAACAATAACGAATGTTCCAAGATTGAGTATTGGATTAATAGTGTGGAAAAAACTAAAGAACTCAAGTGGTGTTGCACTAACTTCGAGAAATAATGAACTCAATCTAGAAAGATTATCAGAAGGGGTGATAACACCGATTCCGATTGATTCCGAAAATCTCAAGATTCAAAACCGAAAAAAGACGTTAAGAATATATTCACTAGCGAAAAAAACATAAAATTTTTGCTCGAACGGTGGTTTCACCAATTTAGAGCGACTCTGCTCTGATACTAATTATAGGATTGATGCGTACTAGAGGGAGGGGGGAGGATGAATAGAACTTGTGACTTTTTCACATTTTCATAAATACAGAATAAAATGCAACGAAAAAGAAGATAGAATAAAGCAAGCGCTAACACTTTTTTGTAAGGTCCCATAGGCGATAATTAGAGAATTGATTTATAGATTTTTTTTAATGAATTTTTAGAAGTTTTTCAAGATTTAAAATGGACCGGTATGACAAGTAAAAGGGGATTGAACAAATAATATTGGTGGAGGGTAATACCCCATTAAGCTAGAAGTTGATTGGGTTAATAACCGAAACTTTGCACCATACCCTAGATATAAAATCTGCCGAACTTGTTTTATTCCCCTGCCCTAAAACGTAGACACATGAAACCGGCGTCACTTCCGCCGATCTCGGCGGGGCGGCCACCGCACCTGGCGATCTGACCAAACAGCATCTCACGCTGACGACTTCTCTGGGCGGCATCGCGATCGGACGCGGAGGCCTTCCACCCTATCATCGGCGACACGAAACGGCTGGACGAGGGCTTCCGGCGATAGAACGAGGACGGGAACGACAAGGGAGAGGCAAGTTCAATTCCTATGTTAAATGTGAGATCTATGAGGTACGGAATAGGAATCTGTGAAAGTCCCTAACGGTGAGGTTGTTTGGTGGTAAGGGTTGCGATTTGTGTTATTCATTGATGTTTTCGATTTAATTCGAGATTTCGGCGCTGCATTTGGTTCCGATGAATGTTCCCCTTGAGATTTTGCTTTGAATTTGTGTTCCTCGTGAGGTTCCTGTCGGATGGTGGCTTAATTCGGAGTTCCATGCGGTTTTGGGATTTTGGCTAAATTCGACGATGATTGATTCATGTTCTGCGATACTGATATGTTGAGGTTCTGGGTTCCAGCGCGTTTACGCTTCATTCTGTGAGGTTCTGTGCTGATTCTCTTCGATTGGATTCTTCCCGGTAGAGTTTTGAATCGGCTTGAGGTCGTGTGGTTGTTCTTGCTCGGGTTGTTTTGTTTCTGAAATTAGCTAGTACATTCGGTTTTAGATAGAGCTCGATTTCCATCGGAGGGTTCTTCCCGTGGATTTTGTGATGATCGAGTGGTTATGGATGAGTTTGTATGCGATTTCTTCTGTGAAGATTGATGTTTCGAGTTTCCTGTATGATATCTGTTTGTTTAAATGTCTGATTGGAAAGTGAGTGGTGGATTGAATCGTGAATTAAGTTTCCGCAACAATCTTGCTTGTTTAAATGCCTATATGGGGTGTTGAATGGAGGACTGGTTGTGATTGGTTTCTGGAACATTCTAGTTTTTTTTTCCGTGAAGTCTTTCCGGAGTTCCACCAAGGATTTGAGGTGTTGTGCGAATTCTTTTGAGGTCGTCGGTTGTTTTGGGTCCTATTCATATGGGGATTACGAATCTGTTTGAATGATTGGATTGTGAATCTGTTTTGCTCTATTTCGTTTCTGCCGATGAATGACTCAATCAGATTTTCAGTTTATTTAGATCAGAATGTCGATGTTTCCTTTCTCCAAACGCAACTTGAAATCGGACCTAAGTAGGATGGATTGTTGACGCACTCGACTTTTCTCCATTCGGCTGTGATTGGTTGTTGGAATTATGGATACCTGAATTCAACAAGTTTATGAACTGTCTAGAATTTGGTTTTGTGACATGCATGGTCTTGATATAGATTTCTAGTTTGTTTTCCTGAGTGGTTTGAATTATCTGGCAGAAATGAGAAATGAAGATTGAACAGAAAGGTTAGGTTAAATATTTATAGATTAATGATATTTTTGGGTGATTTCTTTAAGTATTGATTTACTACTGTGCTGTCGTTAAGATTTTAAGCTCTTATGTGTTTATACTCTTGAGTTAGCCATGGAACTGTTATTGAATATAACTGATCTCAATGGGACTGTT
Organism: Zingiber officinale; assembly: GCF_018446385.1. Classification (NCBI taxonomy): domain Eukaryota; kingdom Viridiplantae; phylum Streptophyta; class Magnoliopsida; order Zingiberales; family Zingiberaceae; genus Zingiber; species Zingiber officinale. The sequence goes on along the minus strand of NC_055995.1, from coordinate 104,004,886 downwards.
ACAGAACGGAACTGATGACTGTGATTGAATTGAATTGTTTAGTTCACAACCTATAGAGTAATGCAATTTCTGATTGATGCTTTGAGTAGCTGGTTTAATAATTCTTTCTTAGATTAATAGTTTCTTATATATATAAATAGGATATTGTGCTTTATGCTAAAAGTAAGTTGTGTTTTTCCTATATATAGTTAATTGGATGAGTATGAGCATATGTGGTAGTAGTACGGGATGGGTGACCCGGGATGAGCTCCAGGGAGGGCCCATCCAAACTTGATTGATAAATTATATATGGTAGCTTCGGCTATATGACTGACTGCATGTTCTCTAGGAGGTATCTCTAGAATCATGGTACTGTTGACTGACTCTAATTGTGGTTACCGGATATGTGACATATTCACCTTATTAGTTGAAAAGGACCCCTTATGCATGATATACATTTCTATTGCTATACTGTATTTGGACTATGTTTTCTGTTGGCTTCTCGTTGCTATTTCTGTTACTACATAGATGTCCTTTTATTCACATCGGATTGTGCTTGTTGGGTCGTAGACTCATGATGTCTACATTATAGGTGAGGATGACTTTTAGGGTAAGACAACAGGCCCTCGGACGGAGTAGACGAGAAGGTGGGATGGACGCATGGTACTGTCCGGACGTCTAGGGGTGCAGAGCTTATTGGTTTCATTGTGAGAGATTTTTCTTTAATTGTAAGGAGGGATGTTGGGGATTATTGTTCATAATCATTAAACTCTTGTTTAATGCAGTCATTTTCACAGATTAGGATGGTTTTACCTTGACAGGACTGTACTATGGTTATCCACATGACAGATGACGAGAGAGTAGTAAATAAATAAATAAGTAAATAAATGAGGGATAAATTGGGGTTGTCGCACTTTGGGTTACTTGATTCGGAGCTTTTGATGACTTATACTCTAAGTCCCGTGATCGTTGATCACTTTCGTTGGGTAATTCACTATCAATTCAGAAATTACAAATACATATATAAAGTACAAGAATAATACAATTAAAATACTCTTAATTAAAATTATATCGATGACTTCTAAGGCTCTTAAAGGTCGAGCTTTCCGTTGTCGGAGTAGAGTTCGGGCGTCGTAGAGGTTCTCGAAGCAGTGCGCGGAAGCTAATGATTATCTGAGTTCATTGTTTTGTTTCAGTTATCCCGAAGATCTGGTCGAGGCCTCCTTTTATAGCCGAGTCGAACTTGATTCAGATCCACTGATCTCAGGATCACTATTTAACTTGATGCTGATCGGTCGACCAATCCCCTTGATCGGTCGACCGAATCTTTGAACCTGCCTAACTTCTCATCCAGATGCTGCTGCTTCGGATAGGATCTTCGTTCGATCGGTCGATCTCGCCATTCGATCAATCGATCCCGCTTTCCTCGATGGCTTATCTAGTTTGATCAACCCAGTCCTATTGAGTCAGCGCCTATCCACTGTTCGATAGACTGAACCAGAGGTTCGGTCGATCGATCTTTTGGTAGAACCTTAGCCGCAAGCTGATATGATCTTCGGGGTTCAGTCGATCTATCTAGAAGTTTGGTCGACCGATCAAGGCCATAAACTTCAACCTGTAAAGTGTTAGTTTCTTGCAAAATAGAGTTAGAGAAATAGGTAAATAGCATAAAATGTAACTTTGATAGTTTTCAGACTGTCCGATTCTGACTTTCAGATTTCACGAAAATCCTAGGTCAAACTGGCACCTACTGTTTCTTTTTCGGGGAACGCATCCTCACCTACTTCTCTCAAGAGAAATTATCTTTTGACAGACCGGTCCTCCAGACTGTCTGGACTTTTGCTTAGCGTCCAAGACTTCAGGACTTCATGCTTAACGTCTGCTCCACAACCCATTCAGACTTCCACCTGGTCTGCAACACCCATGATTTTCACTTAAAGTCCTCGACTCTAGGATTTCGCCCAAAGTCCTCGACCCGCCAAGACTTCACCCATTCCCCCGGACCAGGACTTTGTTGCCTAACCATAGCTAGGATTTTTCCATAACCTAGAGTTATCACCCTTAGTACCTAGGGTTACCTACCCCTAGGGTTTTCCACCTGCTTAGAGTCAACTAGGAAATTTTTCTAAGAACACTTAGGACTTTCCTGCAAGTACATTCATACTTGTTAGAAAATAAATATCATTAACTTTGAAACCTTTGTCATTATCAAAACATAGGTTCGATCGTCTGGTGATCCCTGCACCAACAGGAAACATATTATCCATTACTAAATAGCGACAGATGTTTAAATTCCGTTGCTACTTAGCAACGAATTTTTAAATTCTGTCACTACTTAGCGATGGATAATTTGTTTTCGCCGCTAATATTATTATTGTATTTAAATATTAGTGATGCATAAATAAATCTATCGCTATATAATGACGAAATATATAATCCGTTGCTAATATCAACATGTAGGGCACTGCTCGACCCCGATCTCCCAAAGTGCTCTCTCCTCCAGCGAATCTTGATCTCTCTGACGATCGTGCCCTCCAATCTCTGGAGTCCTCTCCTCCGACGACCATGCCCTCCCATCTCCAATGTCCTCTCCTTTGGTGACCGTGCGGGTATGATCTTCTCCCTTCCCTCTCCTCTTGTTTTTAACCTAACGGCGGTGAACTTGGCCGAACCCAAGCTCATGACCGCAAGCTTGGACGACCCTTAGCGAGGTGAACTTGGCCGACCAGCCCTGATGAATCTGCCACGAGCTTGGGTGGCCGACCTTGATGAATCTGTTGTGAGCTTAGCCAACCCTGAGCTCACGGCTAGGAACTTGGTGTGCTATGAGCTTGGCCGGGTAGATCTGCCCTGACTACAATGTCAACCTTGTCCACGAGGCCTCGACCAACTAGTTGGTTGTAAGGTTTAGAATACAAACCTAAATACGACTCTTGATGATTTTAATCTAGTTTGACAAGTTGTAGAATTTTAATCTAGTTTCATTGCCTTGATTGAGCAACTTCTTATATACTTTTTTTTTTTGTATTCATGGCATGCTTAGTTAATACATTGAATCATGTGTGTAGTATCTCTCTTATATTGATGGATGTATGCTTAATAATATGCTAAGTTTTGTATTACCTCGCTTATACATGACATCATATTGTAGTACCTCTCTTGTATTAATTGCATAATTGCTAAGTAATCAATATTATTGTAAGATATGAAAAATTAAATAATAAGGATTTTGGAAGAAATAACCTTATTGGATTTTTTTTGTGATTTTAATTTTTTTTTGAGATTTAAACGGAATCCATATGACATGTTTAAGGGGATGAATTTATAGGCTAAAAGAAAGTCTATTTGGGATATCACATAAGTGGGAGTTAATTGATTTAATTAACCTAAAGTTTATATTATTAACCTAAGTATATAAACCTAGGTTCCTATTTCCTCCGCCCGAGTAACTTCCCCAACTCTTCATCGCACCCTCTCCCCTCTTCCTTGCGATTTCCTCTTCTCTCAAATTTTTGTTCGACGCCACCACCTCGTCACCATCACCAGTCGCCATTCACTATCGCCTTGTCGCCACATCGGTCGAATGTGGCTAGCTCGCAACCAAACATGGTTGTGCCCCATCTTCGTTCCGTGCCCTAGTTCTCCATCGTCGCCGCACCCTAGTTATGCTTAGTGTTAGATTGGTCGAGGTTTGGCTTCATTCTCTGTATTGGGATGCAGAGAATTGATGCTTGGCTAGTTTTTATAGATTAGTTAGCACTGTTCATCGGCGATGATCCACGGCTCTGACCACTTTTTTGATAGTAGTCATAACGTTCTCAAGTCAACAGTTGAGCATTCAAATTTGGGTGAGTTTTAGAGTTGATTTTGTTTTTACATAGGATTTGATTAGTGTGATGATTAGTGGTGACTGATGGTGGATTGCATTAATTGAAGTTTATCATTAATTAGTGTAATTAATGATCATTCGATTAGGGGTTTCCCTAATTAGGTTGGGGCTTGGATTTAGCCTATTGGTATACTTTGAATTAGCTGAAATCGTATATATGTTGATGCAGGACTTTGATTCGAGACGAGCGTCTCAACGTGAGATTGTTTAGCATGATCTACAGTTAAAGACGAATATTTTTTACTTTGATTCTTTAGTACTTTGACCTTAATGCATGAGCTAGATATTCAGATATATGCTGTATTTACCCAAATCCACTTGTATTTTTCTTAAGCTTGATATTTATTCACTTGATCTTTGAGCTGATCGGATCCATATCTATACAGTCTCTCGTTGCCATTTATGATATTTAGCATATACTGATTATTGTTTATTCATATACCCTATTTTGCATGCTGGTTTTGTTGTAGCATAGCTGATTGCTATTTATATATGTGATAACTGTTGCATCTTGCGCATCATGTCATTGCATGCATATCAAATACTATGTCTCCCTTGTGGTTGAGTGAGTCATTTGTCGACGCCGCACACTCGACTACTCATGGGTCACTAGCTGGAGAAGATACTGCTTGTTCTGTCGTGATCCCACTCGGTCACTCATGGATAGTGGTGGCTGGAGATGCGAGTAGCAGGGACCCTGCGTTATGTAGCTATTCAGCTACTAGACAAACTATCCACTTGGTCACTCAAGAGTAGTGGCGGCTAGAGTGTTGTACAGTTGTCATCGATCCAACCTCTCCACTATACATGGGTCGTGGTGCAGAGAGGTGGGATGGGGTGACCATTCATACATACGCTTTTGTTATTTTACTTATGTTGTTGATTGCTTATGTAGTTCTTTTGCTGTATCCATGTGATATGCTTACATATGTTGAGTTATATACCTGTTGCATGTGGATCAACATTGGCTTACTTACTAGTAGTATGAATATACTTCACATGATACCCTTGTAGTTATGAGCAGTACTACTGCAAATTCTCATTACCCCTGACTTTCTATTACTAGCTTAGTATATGGATTCAGGTATGGATATTTATTATAATTACACTGTAGTTCATGTTACGTTTTCCTTATGAGATTGTATATCTTTGAATCTCTAGATGTATATTATGTTCATGCACTATTTGTCTATTACCCGCTGAGTCTTAGCACTCACCACCTCATTAACTGATTTTGTTTCGCTAAGTAGCAGGTAAAGGATTTATGGAGTCGCTTGGAAATCTTGTCCGCCAATCCTATGTCACATCGAGTGACTTCTTCTGTTATTACTTCCGTTCGCATTATTAGCTTTGGACTTGTTTGTGTACATGTATTTTTTGTATGGAGTTTAGCTTTATGGTTTCTTGTATTTAGTTTGATGTTGTTGTGCCAAGCCGGGTCGACCCGTAGTTAGTTGTTTTGTGTTTTGCATTGGTTATTTTGTGACTTTTGCTGTGTTTTGTTATAGCCGTGTGGGCTGCTTATTATACAATTGCATAGTTATGCTCTTTTTGTTCCAACCGTGTGGGTGTGTATATAATTGTGTGGTTGTGTATATTCCAACCATGTGGGCTGTTATTGATAGCTTTATGAGTAGCCTTGTGACATTGTATACATGTTTCATTTGTCATTGTTACAAGATAGATGCTGCCCGTTTATCAGGCATGTACTCCTCTAGGACGTGACAATTTATTGGTATCAGAGCGAGGTTTATAAGGTCTATTTTCTCGTGTTTTTGGTTTTTCATGATTTGCCTCCTTGACGTGACTTTTTGTGTTTTAGACCAGGCAGCGATAGGACATATCCAAACTATAGGAGATATGTTTGTATACTGTTATCATACACTTATATTGGCACTTATCCCGTTATTTATACCATGTATGACACCGCTTAAGATTCATCAAACCCTACTAGAGATTAAGGATTACTGTCTCAAGGGATTTATTCTACCATACCACCAGTGATACTAGTTTCTTCTACTAGTTGGTCGAGAGTTAGAGTCACATACCAACCCCCACTATTATTAGTTGGGCAGAGGATAAAGTTATATGCTCTTGTTGGTTCAGTCAGTAGAGTATCAATTTACTTTATTAATTCGATCAGTAGAGGATCGATTTACTTTTGTTGGTTTAGTTAGTAGAGTGCTGATTTATCCTTGTTGACATGGGAAGTAGAGGATTGATTTACCCTAGTTGTTTTGGTCAGTGGAGAATCGATTTACTCTTGTTAATTTGGTTAGTAGAGTATTGACTCTGTCACATGGAGTTTTCGACCCTTGGGATACAGGTGCTTGGTTAGATGACCTTGAAGTCACATTTAAGTACATGACTTGTACCGACGTAGAAAGGTCTGAATTAGCCTCATACCATAGTTGGCATGATCAGTCTATAGAAGATTAATGTATCCTATTCCATGAAGACTTTGACCATGGATTGTATATACCTGGTTGGATGACCTAGAAGGTACATTCGATTAGTTGACCCCCACTGATGTGGAAAAGTGTAGAGCTAGTCGCTTAACATTTACGAGATACAATCATTATAGGGTGTATAAATTAGAGAGTACATTCAGATATATGACTTGTATTGATGTGAAACAGATGTTGTTAGCTGTGTATCCTTTACGTGATTAGGCACCAAATGAAGGAAGATGCAGAAGACGATTTTTGAGAACAAGGCGATGGTCAGTTAACTTGCTTAACACTGCTCCATGGGAGATCCTGACTCATGGACCGATCAGATATGGTTAGATATCCTCGATGGTACCTAGAGATATATATGACTCGCAATCATGCATAGAGGGCGGTCTTAGTTGATTAACACTTATGAAGTACCACCGTCACCGAGTGGAAATATCATATAATGATCTTCGAGGGACAGAGCATCGATTGATAATTATTTCGACTAGCTATTTAGTGATAGTGCTCCTCTACCATTGTGTGCATGGCTCGTCGCTAAAGGTTCCCGAACCTTTAATAGAGCAGGTGTAGTTGGATGTGTTACAAGACAATTGTTAGACGACTCAACTAGCATTGTCTCCATCAAGTTGCTCAAGACCTTTACTACATGATCTTTTACTTGAGATCTTGAAGTCTATATCTTAGATCAAAGTGTTTAACCTTTTGTCGATATTTGTCGGAAGATATTTATACATACGATTATGAGAGTTATGGAGATATCCTTTTAAAAGGCATGCTCTCAGTCAAGAGGTTAAGTGATCCTTTGGATTTTAGATTGTCATTTCCTTATTGTGGATATTAGAGTACCTGATATGATGAGAATTGGTCACAAGAAAGTTATCAGGTTTGATTGATGTTGAGGAAGATTTACGATTAGTGGATTTGTGAGATCATATATGGTGATATATTGTCTTTTGATGATCTATTAGTGGATATTTACCTTGATGGTCTATTATTATTTGGTATTTATTATGGATAGTGACATGGGGAGTAACATATCTGTGATATTTAAGGATTTGGTGATTTGTAGTTAGTGATCAGATTATAGATTTGTTGCCAATGATCTTACGATTAAGTGTGCATGTTGTACGAACATTATGAGTTCTTGGTATTATCATGTAGGCTTATCAGTGCCTTAGATGTTGTCATGGACTCGATGAATATAGTATTTCTAGGGAATTTTGATCAGTTTCCATTGACTGCGTGACGATATTGTGATATGCCTATGATCCGAGGTGGATCACAAACAATATCTTCGTATAGTTCAGGAGATGCTTCGACAAGAATATCTCTATGGAAGTTCAGTAAATGCGCATTCTGGCCATCTTCTGTTGGATTTCTGGGATAATGTATCTAGCAGAGGAATATCAGTGGATCCACAGAAGATGGAGACTGTTACCAGATAGGAGTAGCCGAAGTCTGTACAAGAGACTCGTATCTTCCTTGATTTAGCTAGATATTACCGCAGACTTGGTTGAGGGTTTCTCCAGTATTGTTATGCGATAGACTGGACTATTCTGGAAGGGTATGGAACTTACCTGGATAGAGGTTTGTGAGACCAGTTTTAGCAGCTGAAACGAAAAGTTGATAACTACACCTGTCTTAGTTTTATCTTCTTGTGTAGACGAATTTATACTCTACACAGAAGTATCGTACTAGGGGGCAGCTTTGAAGCAGCACAATCAAGTAGTTCCATATTCTTCTCGACAGTTAAAAGATCATGAGAAGAATTATCCGACGCATGATTTTGAAGTTAGTAGCTACCATTTTCACGTTGAAAATGTGGAGACATTATTTTTATGGGATTTATTATTTTCGTGGGAGTTTATGTGTGTGTTTGAGTCTCATTTTGTCTGAGAGGAGTTACTCCAGGAAGCACACTGATTCAGATTTGTTATATATTCAGGTGGTATTCGATGTATAGAGACTTGGAGTATTCCTATTTATGGAACGACATGAAGAATGACATCGTGAATTTTGTAGTTTGATATCTAGTATGTCAGCAGGTGGAGGCTGAACATCGGAGACTAGTAGAATTGTTTCAGTAGATTCAGATATCAGAATGAGAATGAGAGCATAATACAATGGACTTTATTGTGGGATTACATAGGACACGGAAAGGATATGATGTGATTTTGATAATCGTTGATTGGTTGACTAATTTGTTCCCTTTCTATTGATCCATAGGATGAATTCTTTAGATTGATTAATATGGTTATATTGTAGAGGGATTACCAAATCTCATGGTATATCTTTGATTATCATATTGGATGGACATCCGTGATTCACATCAGGGTTTCGACAGATTTTACAGCAGATCATGAGTATAGAGCTTTATTTTAGTACAACTTTCTACCCTTAGACAGATGGACAATCTGGGTGCACTATACGGACATTAGGGGATCTGCTGATAGTGTGCGAAATGAAATACAGAGATAGTAGATTTTACCCACAGTTGGCTAGACATCAGTGTGAGAGTAACGGAAGCAGGGTGAACTTATAACCCATAGAGTCACCACTATCTATTTGGAAGTGGGTCATCCTGTAGTTTTAAGAGAGAATCTTTAATCCCTCACGATTAGGGATTTGATCATGATACTATGATGGAGTGGTATATGAGTATGTTACTTAGTTGTTACCTTTAGATGAAGATCCCTGAGTTGGAGCAGTAAATTTAGGGACCAAATTTTTATTAGTGGGAGAGAATGTAAGATATGAAAAAATAAATAATAAGGGCTTTGGGAGAAATAACCTTATTGGATTTTTTGAGATTTTTTTAGAAATTGTTTGAGATTTAAATGGAGTCTGTATGATATTCTTAAGGGGATGAATTTATAGGCTAAAAGAAAGTCTGTTTGGGATATCACATAAGTGAGAGTTAATTGATTTAATTAACCTAAAGTTTATATTATTAACCTACGTATATAAACCTAGGTTCATATTTCCTCTGCTCTTCATCGCGCCCTCTCCCTTCTTCCTCACAATTTCCTCTTCTCTCACGTTTTTGTCCGATGTCGCCACCCCGTCACCATCGTCGGTCACCGTTCACTATCGCCTTGTCGCCACCTCAACTGAATGTGGCTATCATGGCTACGCTCCATCTTTATTCAGTGCCTTAATTCTCTACCATCGTCACGCCCCCTCTTTCCCCTCATTGTCGGTGGAGATCACCATCGACTCCTCGTGACAGCTTGGACCAACAATGTTTGTTTGATGAGGCCATCAATTGATCCTCCTCACTCGATTGTCATGAGCCATAGCACCAAGCCACACCTCGCAGCAGGTATAAGCCGATGATCCTCTTCTTATCTTCGGATCTCTCGTATTGACTCTCTCTCTTGTGGATCAAAGCAGGGTAGTGACTGATGCCACCCAAGGAGTCATCGCCGGTAGAACTTTAGGTGTCCGTTGCCATCGTCACATAGTTCCCTTTCCCGGGGTTGAACCATGGCCATTGGCATCGGATCTCTGCTTGACATTGCTGGCTAATTGAGTCAGATCTCTGTGCGACGTCGCCGCCCGATTACACCAGTGCCACTTGAACAAGGTCTGTGTCATGTTGCCCTGACACTTTTCTTCTCCGATTACTATCGAGATGGTGCCCTAGTGTTGGCATCACCCTGCCCTCTGCCCAACTCACCTCCATAGTTGCATCCAACATTCATCTGAGAGGGATCAACGAATTTAGTTAAGGGGTAAGTTATGTTTAGTGTTAGATTGGTCGAGGTTTGGCTTGCGGAGAATTGATGCTTGGCTGGACTTTATAGATTGGTTAGCACTGTTCGTCGGTGATGATCCACAGCTCCGACCACTTTTCTGACAGTAGGCATAACTATCTCAAGTCAACAGTGGAGTATCCAGATTTGGGTGAGTTTTAGAGTTGATTTTGTTTTTACATAAGATTTGATTAGTGTGACGATTAGTGGTGACTGATGGTGGATTAGATTAATTGAAGTTAATCATTAATTAGGGTAATTAATGATCATTCGATTAGGGGTTTCCCTAATTAGGTTGAGATTTGGATTTAGCTAATTGGTGTACTTTTAATTAGCTGAAACCATACATATGTTGATGCAGGACTTTGATTCGAGACAAGAGTCTCGATGTGGGATTATTTAGCATGATCTACAGTTAAAGGAGGGTACTTATTACCTTGATTTTTTAGTACTTTGACCTTAGTGTATAAGCTAGATATTCAGATAGATGTTGTATTTACTTTGACTCCACTCATATTTTTCTTGAGCTTGATACTTATCCGCTTAATCTTTGAGCTGATCGGATTCATATCTATATAGTCTCTCATTGCCATTTATGATATTTAGCATATACTAGATACCATGATTACCTACTTTGATTGTTATTTATTTATATACCCTATTGAGCATGCTGGTTTTATTGTAGCATAACTGATTGCTATTTATATATGTGATGATTGTTTCATCTTTCTCATCATGTCATTGCATGTATACCGATGACTATGTCTCCCTTATGGTTAAGTGAGTCATTGGTCAGTGCCGCATACTCGACTACTCATGGGTAGTGGTAGCTGGAGCAGACGCCGCTTGTCCTGTCGTGCTCCCACTCGGTCACTCATGGGTAGTGGCGGCTGGAGATACGAGCAGCAGGGACCCTATGCTATGTAGCTATTCAGCTACTATGCAAACTATCCACTCGGTCATTCGAGAGTAGTAGCGGTTGGAGTGTTGTATAGTTATCACCGATCCAGCCTCTCGACCATACAGGGGTGGTGATGCAGAGGGGTGGGGTGGGGTGGGGTGACCATCAGTGCATATGCTTTTGTTATTTTACTTGCTTATGTTGTCGATTGCTTACTTATGCAGTTCTTTTATTGTATCCATGTGATATGCTTACATATGTTGAGTTATATACCTGTTGCATGTGGATCAACATTGACTTACTTACTAGTAGTATGTATATACCTTACATGATACCCTTGTAGTTATGAGCAATACTATTGTAGATTCTCATTACCCCTGACTTTCTATTACTAGCTTAGTATATGGATTCAGGTATGAATATTTATTATGATTACACTGTAGTTCATGTTACATTTTCCTTATGAGACTGTATACTTTTGAATCTCTAGATATATAATATGCTCACGCACTATTTGTCTATTACCCGTTGAGTCTTAGCACTCACCATCCCATGAACTAGTTTTCTTTCGTCAGTTAATAGGTAAAAGATTTATGGAGTCGCCTGGAGTTCTTGTCTGCTAGTCCCATGTCACATCGAGCTACTTTTTATGTTATTACTTCCGTTCGTATTATTAGCTTTAGACTTATTTGTGTATATGTATCTTTTGTATGGAGTTTAGCTTTGTGGTTTCTTGTATTTGGTCTAATGTTATTGTGTCAAGCCGAGCCGACTCATAGTTAGTTGTTTTATGGTTTTTCATTGGTTATTTTGTGGCTTCCATTGTGTTTTGTTATAGTTGTGTGGACTACTTATTATACAATTGCGTGGTTATACTCTTTTTGTTTCAGTCATGTGGGCTGTGTATATAACTACGTGGTTGTGTATATTCCAGTCATATGGGCTATTGTTGATATCTTGTGAGTAACCTTATGACATTGTATACATGTTTCATTTGTCACTGTTAGAGGGGAGATGTTGTCCGTTTATTGGGCAAGGACTTCTCTGGGGCGTGACAATTATGCTCATTAGGATATAATGTACACAAATAAAGATTGAATGTACAATAGATTAGAAATTGGATTTATCCAAGATGAATATTTTACTGGAGTTGAAGAGTTTATGAACTTTACAAAGAGTAATCTAGAATGTATGGATAGTGCTGAGTTACATTGTCCGTGTAATCATTCCAAATGTAAAAATAAAGCTTTCCATGATGAGGATACTTTGAAAGTACATCTATGTAAAAAAGGATTTATTCCAAACTACTACAAGTAGTACTGTCACACATAGCCGTATTGTCTCATCGTGTTGAAACTTCGGTTGCTTCTTCATCTAGCACACCTCCTCTAGGGGAATAATCATCTAATGAGAATGCAACACAATCAATGGTTTATGATGTGATGAGTACAGTTGATCATTCCAATATAGATGAAATACTAACACTTGAAGTTCAACAATTGTATGATATATTAAAGCCTAGTGAAAGAGAAGTGTGGGAAGAGATTTCGTCTGGTCATTCTCAACTATCATCTTTTGCAAGAATATTGAACATCAAGATAGATTATCATTTTTCATAACAGTGTTATGATGACATTTGTTAATTGATGTCTGAGTTGCTCCTTAATGATCATCTAATGACTAATAGCTTCTATAATAAAAAAAAATTGGTGAGGGGTTTAGGTTTACCTATAGAAAAGATTGATTATTGTATAAACAACTGTATGATATTTTGGAATGAAAATAGTGAACTGATTGAATGTAGAATTTGTACTCACCATTGTTATAAGCTTTGTAGTCTCATACTAGGGAAGAAGAAGAAAAAGATTACATGGAAAGTTATATATTATTTTCCATTAACTGCTAGACTTCAATGCTTGTATGCATTTGCTACAACAATAAACCACATGAGGTGGCATTATGTGCATGTGCATGAAGGAGGTATAATGTGTCATCCTTGTGACTCCCTTATATGAAAATATTTTGATACAATATTTTTCTCTTTTGCAATGGAACCACGTAATATGAGATTAGCACTTTTTGCAGATGGATTTCAGCCAGTTGGTCAGTCGAGACAATAATATTTATCTTGGGTAATTATATTAACACCTTACAACTTACCACCATGGATGTGCATGCAAGATAAATTCATGTTTTTACTATAATTATTCTAGGGCCAACAAATCCGAAAGAGAAGATATATATTTTCTTCCAACCTCTATTTACTGAGTAGAATGAATTATGAAATGTAAGCTTAAAGACTTATGATGTTGCAAGTAAAACTAATTTTATATTGTATGTTGCCTTATTATGGACAATCAATGATTTTCTAGCATACTCTGTTGGATCGAAAAGAAGCGATAGAGGGGGGAGGGGGGTGAATATTGCTTCTTAACACTTTTTCTTTTATCGAAAGAAATCGATCAAAGTAAAGCAGCGGAAAATAATAAGACTAATAAAGATGACTCGGGTAGTTACTTGGTTCGGAACCTATGTCAACTCCAACTCCAAGACCCGCGATCCTTGATTGTACCGTTGGACAATCCACTATAATTCTTCTTCTCAAAATCTTCAGAAAGAAGTAATTCATACAGATAAAAAGATAGTAACACACTACTATCTTTTAGAAAGTAAATAATGCAAGCTTAACTAAAATATACCAACAATAGAAATAGATGTTGAAGCTAATCGACACTTCTCGGCATAGTAGCTTGCATGTGAAGTTGAGGCATTGAATGACAGAAGCATGAGTAGAGTAGAATAGAGAATTTGCACAACAGAAGTTATTCTCGTAGGCTCAGATCTCGAGGTCTTTTATAAGCCAGGTTTGGTTGATCGAAAAGCCCTTCGGTCAACTAATATGTTCGGTCGATCGAACGCTCTATCAGTCGACTGAATATTGCTCTTTTTTTCGGTGTTGATTTCACATAATTAATGTCATTAAAGGTTCAGTTGACTGATCACCTGGTTCGGTCGACCAATCCCTCAAATTGCCTTCTTCACTGGGATCTGAATCTGCTTCATCATCAATGCTAATAAATGTTCGATCTACCGATCATTGAATTCGGTCAGTCGATCGATCCCCTTGCATACCAAATTTGTTCTGCTAGATCACTCTGTGTGTGTCAGCTTGGTTCGGTCAACTGATCCCTGGGTTCAGTCGACTGATCCACCTGGATCCTACAAAACAGAGTTAGTTTGAATACTCCTATAAAACAGAGTTAGCACAGTATAGTATGATGCATGAGTAGTAAAGTATGAGTAGACAGTAAACCTATTTTTAATCTCAACTTGGAAACCTACTGATTTCTTCAATTGGATCAGCGACCTAGGGTTTGTTCCTTTCCAGAATACGACCTCACCGTCGCTCCTCTCTTGTTGCTTAAATGAACCTACCTGCCAAACATTGGTCCTCCAGATCCATTTGGACTTTCTCTCCTCAGAGTTTAATCACCTGATCCACTAAGACTTTTCCTGCAATACTACATTAGCCAACAATAATAATAGTAATTTAAAATACTACTAAACTTAGAATTACCAAGATCTGCTGGTCTGATCGACCGAAAACCATCTAATCAACCTTACTTAGAGTTCACTCCTCCAAGACTTTCTGTTACCTAAAATTACCTCCTCCTAGAATTTTCTCCATCTGGCTTCACTCACCAGAACCTAGAGTTACCTCCTTTTAGGGTTTTCTCCACTTGGCTTCACTCACCAAGACCTAAGGTTACCTCTTCCTAGGATTTTCTCCACCTAGCTTCACTCACCAAGACTCATCATTGGATCGGTCCACCAGGGATTCGATATCGGGTCCTTTAGAGCTATCGAATCCTTCTACCTGACTTTCACGATCTACCAAGATTTTACTTGCCTAGCCATAACTAGGACTTCCTTTGCCTAACCGTAGTTAGGACTAGTCACTCGATTGACTTCTCACCCTTGCCTAGCCGCGACTAAGACTTTCCTTGATCAAGCTCCATTAAATATATTTGTTGGACATTAAAACCTTGTAGGTCAATTGCACCAACAATCTTCCCTTTTTTGATGTTTAACAAATATGTTTAAGTTAGGAGTAATTACTGATTTATATTTCTAACATAAACCCTTCTTCTCCCCCTTTTGTCACTCATCAAAAAGAATCCTTCATAAATATCTTTGATTTCTAAGATATTTTCTAAGTTTTACACAAACAATGATGTAATATCTCCTTCTTGAAAGACAATTTTAAGTCTTCATATTTTTGAAAAATTTTCATTCAAGAGACATTCTTGGACTTTCACAACAGACCTATATTGAAAAGGTGCTTATAAGGTATGATATGCAGAACTGTACACCTGATGACACACCTGTGTTAAGAGGTGACAAGTTCAGCTTGCAGCAGTGTCCACATCTTGAACGTGAAATAAAGGAGATGGAGCAATTCCCATATGCGTCAGCAGTGGGAAGTCTCATGTAGGCACAAGTTTGTACTCGATCAGATATAACATCTATAGTGGGGATGTTAGGCAGATATGTTAGTAACCTAGGACCATCACACTGGAAAGCAGTAAAGAGAGTGATGTAGTATTTGCAAACAACTAAAGGACATATGCTCATGTATCAGAGATCAACTCATCTGGAGGTGATTGGATATTTAGACTCCGATTTTGCTGGATGCTTGGATAGTAGAAGATCTACTTCAGGCTATATCTCCATGTTTGCTGGAGGAGCTATATCTTGGAAGAGCGTCAAACAGACGTTAGTAGCCACTTCTACTATAGAGGCAGAGTTAGTAGCATGCTACGAAGCATCCAATCACGGGATTTGGCTGCGAAATTTCATCACAGCATTACAGATTGTTAATTGTATTGACAGGTCACTGAGGATTTACTGTGATAATAAAGCCGTAGAACTTTATGCCAAGAACAACCACAGTTCATCGAAGTCCAAGCACATCGACATCAAGTTTCTAGCGGTTAAAGAAAGAGTTCAGAGTTGTCAGATTATGGTAGAGCATATCAGCACAGATTCCTTATTGGCCGATCCACTCACCAAAGGCTTGATGCCTAAGGTGTTTCATGCGCATGTTATGGATATGAGAGTCCTTCTTATGGAAGAAGAACTCATCTAGTGGGAGTCTGTATTTATTTTTTATTGCTCTATGTTGATTAATAAAGACAAACATTTGTTTTGATTATTGTACACACTTAAAGTTCAAAACATTAATGAGAATTTATATGTTTGTCTGACACTCTGACTATGATATCATCATTTACTACTACTGTTTAGCATTTGGTGTTTGTAAATATGATATAGATTCCTTTTGGAATCATACAGTTTGGATCATGATTTGCTATTGCAGTTTAGCATAAAGTATTTTGCAAATATGATCTGACCTCTTTTGAGATCATCTTAGATTCAGTTGGAAATTAACATGTATTGATCACATTTCATGTAATTTCCACTCTACACATCCGCATCTTGATCTATGTCATTAATGACATTGGTATTGTGATTACTGTTGGGGCTTGTTACGATTATATACAATAGCTATGACCTCTTTAGTCCTATACGAAATTAATGGACCATATTGTTTACAGGGGTATTTTATACTAATAAAGTTTGATATCAACTAAAGTTTTACTTGTATTTCATATATAACTCACATATAACCCATGTGGGAGATTGTTGGATATAATTATTCATATTAGGTGGGCTTATTTGTAAATTACACACGTGAATACCATCCGAACATTTTAAAGTGATCTAACTTATGTCTAGTGGATTTCGGGTAATTAGATGTGGATATCATATGTGTATAACCTATAGTCCCGCATCTATTATCATTTATTTGCTGATAATAGATGTTCAATATATATAAATTTATAGTCTCACATCTATTATTATCGATGAACTGATAATAGATGTGCACTATATAATGGGTTGGTCCCTAGAGGATTAGGGTATCTTTGAGACGTCTCTTCGTTCCCCATTGACAAAGAGGATTCGGCGTCGTCAACCCTAACTCCTCCGGAAGGCCAACCTTCTTCTTCTTCTTCCGCAGGATTATTGGATTTACGAGCTCTACATGAAGAACAATGACAATTCCGCTGCATTCAGGTTCTTTGTAATTACAGTATTTACTTTCTTATGTCATGTTCTCGATGAAATCAAGATCCATGCTCATATGTTCTTATTTTTTCTATTCGAATTCTTATTTCGGTTGTTTAGAATACATACGGCTTAGGTTTTACGAGAACCATCATCATCACCTCAGAAAAAAGTATAGGGTTCACTGTCATATAATATTATAATAACATATCTCTTGAACTTACATTCCTTTGACCATTAACATTCATTATTTATGGGTCTCACAGTCTACTCAATACTCTTAAAATTATATCATATTAAATAAATATATTTTAAAATATTAAAATTATTAGTATTATTAATAATAATCTTACTTTTAAAAAAATAATTTTACTATTTTTTTTAAAAAATAATATTAAAATTTTTAAATATATTTATTAAATAAAATATATATTTATGAGAAGTAAATTATAAATAAAAAATACATTATAAATAAATAAAATAATACAAAATATAATCCAAATTGTTAGAAAAAAGTATGTAAAAAATCAGATTATTACCGTTTTTAAAAAATAAATATTATTATTATTAAAAAAATACATTCATGTTTTATTATTTACCTATTTTATTTTATTTTTAATTTTAAAATTTATATTTTTTTGAATAATTAAAATTAAGAAAAAAATAATACACTCATGGGCTAGCCCACCTCATACCATCTTGAACACGTTCAATAGAAGGGATGTTATAACACCCTTTCATATAACACTTTTTCACAGTAGTTTTAACACCAGGGGGTGTTATAACACCCCATTAATGGGAGCAATAATGTGGATGCCCTTAGAGCATCCGCAATGCTACATCACTATAACACCGACTATCTCATCAAAAAACATGGGACTCACTGCCACATACTCATTATAACAATCTTCTTCTTTCACCCACATTCCTTTTAACGTTAGCACTCATTATTTATGGGTCCCACAATCCACTCTATCATCTTAAAAATATATCATATTAAATAAATATATTTTAAATATATTTTAAAATATTTAAATTATTATTATTATTTTTAATAATAGTCTTACTTTTAAAAATATAATTTTATTGTTTTTCAAAGATAATATTAATTTTTAATATATTTATTAAATAAAATAAATGTTTGTGAGAAAATAAAATTATAATGCTGGGAAAACGAAATTATAAAGTTGGGAAAATGAAATTATTATTGGAACCCCAAGGTTGTTTTGGTGCGATCAACAAGTTAAGTTAGGTCCTGTGTGCTTTTAACCTTGTGTCCAAGTGTGTAGGAGCTTAGGAGCACAGGTAGTCGAGCGGAAGATGCAGCTAGTGAGAAGGACAGCACGCGGTGCGTCCGAGGGACGAGGCGTTGTGGAAGAGTACACCGGCGGACGAGAAGGAAGCGTGCGGTGATTCCGATGGACAATAAGCCGGAGCGGAAGCCGACTCGAGAAGACCGGAAGGTGGGTTCGGGTGAGCCCTATTCCGGATGGCCGAGATCACCCGAACGAGCGAAAGACTCAGACTGAGTCGAACGGAGCCGGAGCAGAAGACCTGGGCTAAAAAAGTCAACGATGTTGACTTTCCCCATTCGGGGCGCCTGGAACTGTTTGGGGCGCCCGGAACTGTCCGGGGCACCCGGAATAGTCCTAGGCGCCCAGAATAGTCTGAGGCGCTTGGAATAGTCCGGGGCAACCGGACCGAAAGTATATCCAGATCTCGGTCAAACCGAGATCTGTGCGTTGTGGATAAAGTGTTATCCCCCCAGGGCGTTCGGAACATTTCGGGGTGCCTCGACCAAGACTATAAATACAGCCATGGTCCAATAGCTTTACATTCATTCCAAGCAATTCATTTTCCAACACTTGTACGCTTCAGTTTAGTTAGCTTCTTTCTTTTTGCGCTTCATCATTGTAAGAGGCTTCTCCGCCTGAAAGAGATACTAGTGCGACATCTTCCTTGGATTAACAATCTTTCCGGTTGTAACTAAGTAAATCTCTGTGTACCTCTTCTTTTACTTTCTGTCTATTTAATTATTATGCAAGTGTTAGTTTAAGAAGTTCGAGAAGGGTTGGTCTTTATTTTTGCAGGCTATTCAACCTCCCTTCTAGTCGGCCGTCGCGATCTAACAAGTGGTATTAGAACCAAGGCGTTTCAAGAGGACTAACCGCCGAACGAAGCAATGAAATAATGGCCGGACCAAGCATCTACCCGCCGAAGTTCGAAGGAGATTTCGCTAGCTAGAAAAAGTGAATGCAGGTATTTTTTAAGACTAATTTCGATTTATTATTAATTATGGAATTCGATTTTACAGTATCAGAAGGCAAAGAAAAGTATCAGTGGTCGAAAAAGGAGCAGACCGACTACGTGACAAACGGCAAAGCAAAGTACCATCTGCTGAGCGTTCTCCCACCACAAGAAGTCAACCGAATTGGCAACTATGACTCCGCGAAGGAACTTTGGGAGAAGTTCCTTGAGCTGCATGAAGGAACGCCCGAAGCTAAGCTCGTAAAACGAGATTTACTCTGCAACCAGCTCACTAGCCTGCGACTTGGGGAAGACGAGACAGTTACGCATCTGCACTCAAGAATTAAGGAAATCATCTCCGGATTCTCGAATCTCGGAGAAAAGGTAAGTAATCGAGATTCGCTAAGGTACGCCCTCAATTCATTTCCTAGAAATACAAAATGAGCATCACTAGTAAATGCCTTTTACATTTTGAAAGATTTAGAAAATATTACACTAGAAGAATTCTTTTCCACATTTGAAGTGCATGAATCAAGATGTGCAGGTACGAAGGAGCCCAAGCACAACATCACCCTCAAAGTATTGAGAGATGAACCTGAGTCAGAGTTCTCTCTCGATGACGAGGAAATAGTAATGATGGTAAGACGATTTAAGAACTTATGTAATTCTAGAAAAACTAACCATTCGCAGGGTAGAAAGAAAAGGACAATCCGCTGCTACCACTGCAACGAAGAAGGGCACGTCAAGGACAACTGCCCCAAGCTGAGAAATAAGGACACAGATAAAGGTAAGAAGCCTGTTAAAAAACGCAAAGTATTAAAAGTAACGTGGGATGATACGTCGTCCGAATCAGAAGTCGAAGCCTTCTCCAGACTTACACTAATGGCAAGTCATCAAGACGATGACTGCGAGTCAAGCTCTTCCGAAATGAACATCGAGAGCATCGATGAAGGGGGAGCCACGTCGGAAGATAACAACAGTCAAGGGAAGAAACAGACAACGAGATCGACAAGGTAAGTCAGGTACGATCTCTTTCTCCCAACAAACTATTTAAGTTTATTAAATTGTTAACTAAGGATTGCTGTAAATTAGAAAAAGAAATTAAGAATTTAAAAATAATATTAGCTAAATCTTGCCCAATAGAAGAATTCGATAGAATTAAATTAGAAAATTAAAAATTAAAAGTAGAAAATGATAATTTAAATATACAAGTAAATAACTTGAAAAAATATGCATGCTTATCTAATACTAATGTTAGAAAATTTAACAATGTAAATTGGTATTTAGGTATCATAAGGGACAAATTAGGAACATTTCAAAAATATATGTCCCTAAGAAATTCTTAGTTAATCCAGTTGGCTAGAACCTATATTGGGTTCCTAAGTCTTGCTTAATCTAAATTTTAATCGGATTTAGCACTCTCAGTGAGAAAATTATACAGTGAGTTTCTTTATGATGTTTTGTCTAAGGAAGTGGTTGTTGCTCCAATAACCAAGAAGACCTAGTGCCTCGCCACGACTTGAAAGCTAAAATATTGGAATAAAATGTTTAATTAACTTTATGATAAAACATTAAGGTTGAAATTTAAATATACTTTAAAAAGTCTTTTTAATATTTTTTTTAAGTTTGTCAAACATTTTTTTTAAAAAAATAAATTATTTTTGCATAAGTTAAAATTTCTTCTAAAATTAGAAATTTCTGCTTAATTTTTTTTTACTTAAGAAAATTTTCAAAAATATTTTTACAAAGTTGCCTAAGTCAGATTTTTTTTTTAAATTTCTCTTACTTAAAGTCTCACTTAGAAAATTTTCTTACTTAGAGTTTTCTTAGAAAAATTTTCTTACTTAAAGTTTACCTAGAAATTTTTTTACTTAGAGACTCTTTATGTGAAAATTATTGTAAAATTTTTCAAAGTTTTCAAAATTTTTACCCTTAGAGTTTTTCCTAGAACCCTAATTTTTTATGTGATCAAAGGGGAGAAGGAAAAGTATAAGTTTAGGGGGAGGTGGACCAATTTTTTCTATCTTTTTGCACTTTATTTCAAGATTAGTTAGTTTATTTTTTATGTCTATTTTACCCTAACTTAACTTGGGTTGCTCACATTAAAAAGGGGGAGATTGTTGGAACCCCAATTTTGTTTTGGTGTGATCAACAAGTTAAGTTAGGTGCTGTGTGTTTTTACCTTGTGTCTAAGTGTGTATGAGCTTAGGAGCGCAGGTAGTCGAGTGGAAGATGTAGCTAGCGAGAAGGACGGCACGCGGTGCGTCCGAGGGACGAGGCGCTGCGGAAGAGTACACCGGCGGACAAGAAGGAAGCATGCGGTGGTTTCGAGGGACGAGAAGTCGGAGCGGAAGACTGCTCGGGGGAAAGAGACGTAGCTAGCGAGAAGGTCGGCACGGGGTGCGATCGAGGGACAAAAACGCGGATAAGTACGCTAGCGGACGAGAAGGAAGCACGCGACTATTTTGAGGGACGAGAAGCCGGAGCGGAAGCCTGCTCGAGAAGACCGGAAGTTGGGTTCGGGTGAACCCTATTCCGGATGGCCAATATCACCCAAACGAGCGAAAGACTCGAACTGAGGCGAACGGAGCCGAAGCAGAAGACCCGGGTTGAAAAAGTCAACGATGTTGACTTTCCCCATTCAGGGCGCTCGGAATGGTCCGAGGTGCTCGGAATAGTCCGGGGCACCCGGACCGAAAGTATATCCAGATCTCCGTCAAATCGAGATCTGTGCGTTGGGGATAAAGTTTTATCCCCCCAGGGCGCCTGGAACATTTCGGGGCACCTCAACCAAGACTATAAATACAGCCTTGGTCCAGAAGCTTTACATTCATTCCAAGCAATTCATTTTCCAACACTTGTACGCTTCAGTTTAGTTAGCTTCTTTCTTTTTGCGCTTCATCGTTGTAAGAGGCTTCTTTGCCTGAAGGAGATACTAGTGCAATATCTTCCTTGGATTAACAACCTCCCCAGTTGTAACCAAGTAAATCGCCGTGTGTCTCTTCTTTTACTTTCTGTCTATTTAATTATTATGCAAGTGTTAGTTTAAGAAGTTTGAGAAGGGCTGATCTTTATTTTTGCAGGCTATTCAACCCCCTTCTAGCCGGCCCCAGCGGTCCAACAATTATAACTGAGGGGCTAAAATTACAAAGTTGGAAAAATAAAATTTATTTTAAATTACCATCTAATTATGAAATTGAAATGCAACAATAACTTAAATAAAATATTTTTTTAAAAAATTTATATTTTTTTAATAAATAAAATAAAAAAAAATAAAAAATATATATACATGGGGTGGGCCAACCCTAGCCCACCCCATGCATGCTTGAATGCGTTCAATGTCTTGAATGCATTCAAGCGGATGAACATGGAGGCACACCGTCACAACGGCAAATTAAATGTACAATAACATTATAATGCGATATTAAGGTCGTGTTGCAATTGCTCTTAGGGCATCCATATTTATAGATATTATAATATCCACCGCATCATAAAAAATATAGGATTTTTAGGTCACATATTATATGATCCACATGTCATATGATACATATTATATTAACATATTCAATTTTATTTTATTTTTTATTTTAAACTCATTAAAAATATACCACCAATTCAATTTTATTTGTTGATTTTTAATTTTAAAATTTAAAAATTTTAATTTAAAAAAATATGGAAGAACACCCATATGGCCCATGCACGAACAAGGTGAAAATTTTTATTTTTTATAAAGAAATCTTTTGAATATGTTACTGTTTGAATGCGTTAATGACACGTTTAATTTAACACTATCTCGATTTTAATAACAATTTAGTCGACCCAGGATTTATCATACTATGTATTTAACATTTGTATATTTATATTTATTCTATACTAGGACGATCGTTAAGATAATAAATTTATTTTTTTTTAAGCACCAATTGAATCTTATAGCACTCAATAATTTTCGCCAATGTAGAAGCCAAAGCACCTTTTGATAAAGAAAAGGGAGATGATTTTGATAATTTAAAAATTAAACATTTACCAAACAAAATTCAATGCCATGAAAGAAAAAGCACAAATAGGATGACTATAATGGGATGACTAAAAAGAAGTTCAAACAACTACACTAAATTGTTTACACTTGAAACGACATTAACATCGTCATAAATTCTAATAAATACTAATTAAATAAATAACAGTTTAATGGCGACCATCGTGCTCCATGTCTCCTCGTTGGACGGCTAGACTCCCGACGGTAGCAGACACGTTTCCGTCTCTGTAACGCCAAACAAGTCCGAAAATCACGACATGAGCGAAATAAATCACGATATAAATAAAGTAGCGACCACCCTGTTGTGATGCTGTCTTTTGGGTCCACAACGGACATCGTGTCACGTCATTGTATTGTAACGGCACGCAAACCGATGCATGAAACTGACAGCTAGTCTGCTTTACGATGAACCGCCGGTTCGAACATAAACTTACCGGGTAATTGAACCGGTGATTGAGGGGTGAGGATAAACTTACCTGGCGGTTGGGATACCACGACGGCAGCGCCCTCGAAGTCGCACGTGCCGAGGGCACGGCCCTGCTTCAGGTAGTAGCTGTGGAAGGCGTACGAAGCGTGCGCCTCCACCGTGTTGGGCTGGAAGCAGGCGGCGCCCGGCTGGATGGCGCGGCAGTCCGCTCCGCCCTCGCCGCATGCGTAGTCGAGCGCCGCCTGAAGCCTCTCCGCCCCGGCCATCGTGTTCGCCACGCACCAAGTGGCCCCCGTCGAGCTCGCGTGCACCGTCCCAGACGGCGCGATCAGGGAGATGGCACCGCCGCTGTCCTCCTCCCACTTCATACTTCCGCCGTTGGAGCCGCCGAGCACGAAGCCGATGTCGTACACCTTCTGCTCGTTCGGGTAGAACAGCCCGTAGTTCCTCTCGGACTCCGCGCCGGGCTTCTGGTTCTCGTTGAATAGTGCGAAGAGGTAGACGTCGAGGTCGGCTTGGGGCCTAAGCGGCGTGCCGGTGTTTCCAGAGAGGACACGCCTCACCAAGTTGCCGTTGTAGGAGGCCGCATTGGCCGGGCCGGTACCGGCCTCCTTTTCGTCGCCCTTGGACGGCCAACCAGTCTCCGACAGGACGATTTTGACGTCGCTGTAACTGAGGGCCGACATTGCGGCGAAGACGGCGTCGATTTGGGCGTCCAAGAGGCTGTAGTAGCGGAGATCAGTGACTGAGTCAACCACGCCGGCATTGGGCCGGAAGAGGGCGTAATCGAGGGAAATCACATCGGTGTTGGCCTCGTACGCGAAGAAGGGGTAGGCGTTCACCATGAGATGAGATCCGGTCCGGCGCAGGTGCTCGAGCATCGGCCGAATAACCGGCTCAGCGAGGTCAGATCGGAAGGCGCCAGCAGAGGGCGGGTACGAAGTCTGCAGAGCTGTGAGTGCGATCGGGGACGAGACCTTGACGGCGCCATCAAGGCCTAGTTGGGCGAGCGCATTCTGGACGTTGCGCATGGCCGGAACAAGGAAGTCAGTGAGATTATGCGGATCGACGAAGACCTCATTCCCGACGGCGACGAAGTTGATGAGGGTGGAAGGGTAGTACGCGGCTACGTTGCGCTGGACCCAGGCGAGAGCGAAGTCGGGAACAGTGGCAGCCGCAGCGAGCACCTCGTTAGGGACCGTGACCACTGCCTTGAT
Organism: Zingiber officinale; assembly: GCF_018446385.1. Classification (NCBI taxonomy): domain Eukaryota; kingdom Viridiplantae; phylum Streptophyta; class Magnoliopsida; order Zingiberales; family Zingiberaceae; genus Zingiber; species Zingiber officinale. The sequence continues at coordinate 103,979,850 of NC_055995.1, read as the reverse complement.
GCCGGAGCCTGCGAGTGCGCGGAGCATGGAGGGGTCGGCGTCGTAGAGCTTGACATTGCCGATGCCATTGGACTTGAGCAGCTCGACCACGTTCGCCGGCGGCGGCAGGTTGTTGGCGACTCGGCCATAGTTCACACCAACAAATCCTGCTACAACTACGTAAACAAAAAAACAACATTTAGCAAGAGAGAAGCGATTAGATAAGTGATGGAAAAGCAAAGGAAGCATTTCGAGCTCACCAGAGGAAGAACAGATGAGGAGTAGTAAGAAGAGAACCACAGGAATCTCCATTACTCCGAAAGCAGAAAGAGGAGACAGGGGAGGAGGAGAGGTGACCGGCGTCTTTATATGCGATGGAGTGGGAAGAAAATGAGCGCCGTGTGAGCGTGCGGTGAGTGGGGAGGCTGGTTACGTCAGGGTGGGTCCCGGCTGCTATCGAGAGAGGGCCCAACGATAAGGTGACCGTTTGAGGCGCTACTTGCCGTTGCGGGACAGATAAAGGCCGCGCAGGGAAGATGATGACCGTCGGATCAGAAGGGCGTTGGGCAAATACAAGTTGATATCGACTTCTCGAGACACAAATGAAAGCTTGGTAAAAGAATTTAACAATAAACAAATACTAAATTATAGAAGAGATTTAAATTATAAAAGAGACTTAGGAATGAAAATTAAAATAGCAATGAATTAAACTGTCAAAAGTAAAATGTGAAAATGAATTATTATTTTTAAATTTAACACCATGTTTATCTTTTATATCTAATTAGGGAGGGAAGTAAAAATTCTTCGACAATTTATCAAAAGGTGTATGTAAAATAAGAAAATTATCAAAAGACGTATCATAGTTATGTATTTACCAAAAAGTATAGTTAAGTGATGTGAAATTTTCATTTTAACCCTCCCGCCAACCTCCCCTCTTCAGTTGTGATTTTCTAGACATCCGAACCATATTTTGAATCATTTTGATTTAAAAATAATCGTGCGATCATTTTTCTCCCTCCCTGTCTAAATCGTGCATGCCTAGGTGATCTTCGTAACTCTCCGATTGCAGGTCAAATTTTATGGTGAAATCGTCCCTCTAGTGAAACCCGATGTAAGTGTCTTCGTTTCTCTCTCAAGCGGCATCAAACATTTCGACCTAAAAATTCACAATATTCGCAAGGCTCCGATGAAGGATTTTAGGGTTTTCGTCAATAATCTCCTTTTATAATGGCGCAGAGAAGTGGATCGGGTGTATCATCCTCTCCACTTCAATTATCTGTAAAAGTATTACCTTAGAAACTCTGTGATTTTGAAAAGCTCAATGAGTATGATTAAAAAATTTTAAATTTTCTAAATTGTAGGTTTCAGTTAATGTTGGGCAGAAACTGCATTGGAACAGTATCTTAGGTCACTTTAAAAGTTTTTTTCAAGGATCCATAAAGAAAAGAATGCATCATAAATCTGTTATTTTACATGACCGACACATAACGTTGATCAAACAGTCACCCTTTAGTATTTTTTGGACATACAAGATATGCAGCATATCCGTGTTATTTTGGTCAATATATTCCAAAATTGGGATTCAAGTACTCAAACTTTTAGATTCTCAGGTATATTTACAATTTTGTATTTTAATCACTAAATAGTTGTATAGTAAAATAAAATATTTTGTAAATGTGAATATTTTAGTTAGCTAATGGCACTGACAGTGGGGTCTTATGGCAAACGAGGGTCTGATATAATATCATATCAGGCTCATGGTGTGTCCAATACTTATGTATATGTTTGTAGATGTCAACTAATCATTTAACTTGGTCAGGTGTTCCGGTTGCCTTCACAAGAAGAGACGTTTCATTACTGCTTGGTATTTGCAGACTAAAGAGCTTCAATTCCGATCAATTCAAATAAAGCATCCGGTGACCTCTTTCTAACATACTTCTCAAACAAAAAAGAAGCTACTAGATCAAGAATTAAGGAGTTGCCTAAATTTTATGTCAATCGCGTTGAAGGAGAAGATGATGTTTCATTATTTTGCGAATTCTATATTTTGTATATATTTGTTTGCGTCTTATTTTCTTCTAGTACATATAAGGTTATATTATGTCTTATAGATATAGTATATGATTTTGAGAATCTTGCTATATTCAACTGGGTTGAAGCCATCCATGAATTATGGCTCCACAATTACCTAGGATTTGAGACATATTTTCATCAACTCGGACAATACATGCTAAGACCAACCTCCCTTACCTAAAGAGCTTTGCTAGTCTTTTTGGTAGCAAGTTTATAAACGATGTTAAATTTAACAATAATTTGCGGACATGTATGAATAGTTAACACTTGTGATGGTGAATCAGACATGATTTTTGGAGCATGTTCCAATCCAAAAACCATACAAAATAGAAGAAGCAAGAATAAATAAGTGGAGGAATATTCCTTCACATATTACTAAGGCGAGGAATTTGTTCGATCAAGTTTCATCTGAAGAGGTAAATTTTCATTATTGTGACTTTAGTTAGGTTAAAAATATTTTTTTAACATGTGTTTTAATAATTTGACAGGTTATGATTGACCTAATCCCTACCGAATATGAGAAATCATTGGTTGAGAATATTGTTGGCGTTGATGACATTCCACGTGCAATGGAGTCATCACAATTTAAAGTAAATGAAGAAGGAAGCCAAAGTAATAAGGAATGTTGTAATTGTATTATTCAAGCAAACAAAATTAAGGAGCTAATAATGGAGAACATGCATTTGAATAATAGGGTGAAAGAATTACTTAAAATATTAGAAAATAAAGGCATGCAATCTCAATATAGCGAGTCTGTAGACGATCCTTAATGTGAACTAGCAGCTTTTACAACAAGAAGTAGGAAAGGACGTGACAGGAGTCGCTATGATTACAGTGATGCTCCAATTGATAGTCCATTATGGTTGAAAATTTTACCTAAGAGACAGCGGAGAAATATACAAATATGTGAGCTTGCGGAGAACGTTTCAAGACAAGGAGAGGGAAAAAAATTTGTAAAAGAACCTGATGTTCTGGAGAAGGGGAAAGGAAAAATTAATGTGGATGATATGGAAGAAGAAAGAGACATTATACAATTGAAGGAAGACAATTCTGAAGAAGAGGCAGAGAAAGATGCAGATAGAATTGCCACACATAACAATCAAGTAATACACAGTGGAATAAAAATAATAAAAGAAATGACATGTTGGTTTTACTTGGTTCAGAGCCTATGATGACTTCTACTCCAAGGCCCACGCTCGTTGAGCATTTACTTTAGGCAATCACTATAAGCTCGGAAATTTACAATTTGGAATACAAGTAAAGCAATAATGAAATTATACCGACAATGGAAAACACAGAATTTTAAAGCTTCGAGTCGTTGGTATCTTGTTACAGCTTTATCGAATCATCCTTTGAGCAGCACACGGAAGAATGGTTGCGAGTTCTTGTTGTAGCTTTATCGAATTGCCCTTTGAGTAGCACACGAAAGAATGGTTGTGAGTTCTTGTTGTAGCTTTATCGGATCGTCCTTTAAGCAGCACACGGAAGAGTGGTTGCGAGTTCTGATTGTATTCTTGCTACTGCTCGAACTGGGCTTAAGTAGCCCATGGAGGGCGCCTCCAACACCATGGAAGGCACCCTCATCCCCACTGAATCCGCAGCGATGATAAGCTTTGACTCCTTCACCGCTTATCTGCCTGAGGGCGCCCTCCACCAGCGTCCAAGGCGCCCTCAGCTCCATGGAGGGCACCCTCTGCCCAGCGTCCAGGGCGCCTTCAGCTCCATGGAGGGCACCCTCTGCCCTGCTATTTGGAGGTGTTCGGCTGGTGCACCTGAGGCGCCTATAAGCTCCATGGAGGGTGCCTCGGGTACTGCTCATCCGAGACTTTACATCTTTTTTACTCCCTGCAAGATGCGTTAGTCCAAAATACAAAATATATCCTGCAAAATAAAGTTAGGCATAATAAAATAAGATTAAGACAAATATTTGACAGTTATCGGACTGTCCGATTTTGACTTCGGATTTCCAACCGAAAACCCTAGGTTGAACCGACGCCTACTGTTCCCTCACCGAGGAACGCGTCCTCATCTACTCTACTCAGGAGAGTTTGCCTGTTGTCAGTTGATCCTCCAGAACAACTAAACTTTTTCTCAACGTCCGAAGCTTCCGATCTTCATGCTGGATGTCCGCTCCATGACCCGTCCAGTCTTCCACCTGGTTCGAGACACCAGGAATTTCCACCTAGAGTCCCCGACTCTAGGACTTTTTCCCGAAGCCCTCGACCCGTCAAGACTTTCCGCCTAGGGTTACCACCCCTAGGACCTAGGGTTACCGCCCCCTAGGATTTTCCACCTGCCTAACCGCAGCTAGGACTTTTGCCTAAGTATACTTAGGATTTTCCTACAATCTCATTTAAACTCGTTAGATAACTAAACAACTTAACTTTGGACTCTTTGACATAATCAAAATACAGGTTCGATCGTCGGATGCTTCCCGCACCAACAGGGCTAAGCCCTGAGTGTCCAACCGACATAAAGCTAGCCGGGATTATATTGGGAGCCTTGCCCATGAGAAGTGAGGAGACTAAGCCCTGGAGTTCAACTGGTGTAGAGCCAACTGGGATTAGATTAGGAACCTTGCCTGGTCGCGTAGTCTTTGACCCTGACTGTCACCTCCTCCTGATTTTTGACTACCACGTCATCTTAACCACCATCTCCGTCCTAGCTTGGGGTTATCTATTATTTTTCATATCACAAGCCTCCCCTTCAAGTCTAGTCGAAAGAGGTTTATGTTCGATTGACTATACCATAGTCTATTCACTATCTTGCTATTTAGTCGGGTGGGAGATGCTCATATGTCACCAACCGGGCTGGATATATCGCAGATGTTATAAAGGCACGAATATAACCTCATGTTGACATGCCCCTTTGCCTTCTGTTGTTGTCATAAATATCGCTCATTTCTAATATCACATGCTTCTGCCCACTGTACGTTTCCCAGGCAATAATGCATGACCTTCTGTGACAATTATCCTACCCTTTGATCCAATGGTCCTAGAAGGTGGCTCTTCTTCCAATGGGATCGTTGGGTTTGTGTCTCATGATTATTCTTTAAAAAGGCCCCCCTTCTCCGCCTCCTAACACTTGCCTTTGCTTCTTCCTTGTCCTTTGTTGGATCCCTTAAAGTAATGGAGTCAGAATCGCATCCCGGGACCTTGATACAGCTAGAGGTGAAACACTAAACTCAACTACTCACTGAGAAGGAGGAATCCTTAGTGGAGGCGTTGCAAGTCCTGAATCTCCATCACTCGAACCAAAAGGAACTCGAGGCGCGTCTATTTGCTGCCCAATCCAAAACCCAAGCCGAGTTTACCATGAAGAAAAAAAGCCTCTATGGACTTAACGCAAAGGACTACAGAACTATATGATATGAAAATGATGCATGCTTTCCCAATCTCCCGCATGGCTAGGGAGGCAAAGGCTAAGGATCTAATAATATTGCAGCAACAGTAGTACTTGGACCTACGAGCGATCAAGCCATGCTTCCTACAAGCCAAATTAGACCGAACCAAATCTGAGTTGGTAACTTCCTTACAAGTCTAGAAGGGTGAATCAAACAAACGTTTGAAGATGGGACAAGCGGCCTATTTCTATTCAGATTGTAGTTCTGCCACTTGCTCATACCTAGGGTGGAAGGAGCAGTCTAGCGCCTCCACTAGGAAGGACACCTAATGATTATTCCGCCCGATGAAAGAATTGTGAGAAGAGACCAGAGGATACTTTCTTTTCTGGGTTCGATTAATCAAAATATCTTTGTATTATGTGTTTGTTGATGAAATATTAACTTTAGTGTCAGCTTTGGGTATGTGGTGTTGAAGGGTTCAATATTCGTGTATTATCGAGCATCACCATGATCATGCTAAGTGCCTATCAGAGTGGCTTTTGAGATAAGAACCGGGAGAAACGATTGTAGAGATAAAAGTCAGACAAGACAACTATAGGGATAAGAATCAAGCGGAGCGACTATAGAGATAAGAACCGGGCAAAGTGATTGTAGTAATAAGAGCTGGGCAGAGCGACTGTGGAGATAAGAATCGGGAAGAGAGGCTATTTAGAGAGAAGAGATAGGCAAAGTGGTTGTGGAGACAAGAGCTGGGCAGAGCAATTATTTAGAGACAAGAGCCTAGCAGAGCAGCTGTAGAGATAAGAGTCAGCCAGAGCGGCTATAGAGATAAGAGCTGGACAGAGTGGCTATAGAGATATAGAGATATGAGCTAGGTAGACTATTCGGAAGTTGAGTCGAATGGGGGAGTCGGTGACGATGGCAAGAACATTGACAAAGAGGGGAATTTGGGGCCGGGAAGAGAGGATTGCTAATAGTACCCACGACCCTGCAAACACCACAAACCAAGCACCCATATGCGTTAAAGTAAGAATCAGGGAAGAGGTCCCTGGCACAGGCCCTCCAATGCTCAAATCAGAAGAGAGGCTGAGTAAGAAAAAGATGAAGGCCAGTAAATGTTTGTGCGCAAGT